>NW_027555847.1:106327026-106927026 GCF_003287225.1 Phascolarctos cinereus
GATAAACCTAAAGACCCCAGCTTCTGGGATAAGAAATCACTATTTGACAAAAACTACTGTGAAAACTGGAAAAATGTATGGCAGAAACTATGCATAGACCAAAATCTCACACCGTATACCAAAATAAGGTCAAAATGGGTTCATGATTTAGATATAAAGGATGATAATATAAGCAAACTGGGAGAGCAAAGAATAGTTTACCTTTCAGATTTATGGAGAACAGGAGAATTGATGACAAATTATTTGCATTATGAAATGCAAAATGGATAATTTTGATTACATTAGATTGAAAAGCTTTTGCATAAACAAAGCCAATGCAACCGAGATTAGGAGGGAAGCAGAAAACTAGGAAAGAATTTTTACAACCAGTATCTCTGATAAGGGCCTCATTTCTAAAATATAGAGAGAATGAAGTAAAATTTGTAAGAATACAAGTCATTCCCCAATTGATAAATGGTCAAAGGATAGGAACAGGCAGTTTTCAGATGAAGAAATTAAAGCTATTTATAGTTGTGTAAAAAATGCTCTAAATAACTATTGATTAGAGAAATGCAAATGAAAACAGCTCTGAGGAACCACATCACACCTATCAGATTGGCTAACATGACAAAACAGAAAAATTATGAATATTGGAGAAGACGTGGGAAAATTAGAACACCAATGCATTGTTGGTGGATTTGTGAACTGATCCAACCATTTTGGAGAGCAATTTGGAACTATGCCCAAAGGGCTATAAAAATATGCATACCCTTTAACCCAGCAATAGCACTTCTGGGGCTGTATCCCAAAGAAATCATAAAAATGGGGAAAGGACCCACATGTACAAAAATATTTATAGCAGCTCTTTTTGTGGTGGCAGAGAACTGGAAACTGAGGGCATGCCCATCAATTGGAGAACGGCTGATCAAGCTGTGGTACACGAATGTAATGGAATACTGTTGTACTATAAGAAATGATGAGCAGGCCAACTTCAGAAAAACCTGGAAAGTCTTGTATGGACTGATGCTGAGTGAAGTGAGCAGAAGTAAGAGAACATTATACACAGTAACAGCCATATTGTGGGATGACTAACTTTGATAGACTTAGGTCTTCTCAGCAATTCAAGGATCTAAGACATCTCCAAAAGTCTCATGATGGAAAATGCTATATACAACCAGAGAAAGAACTATGGAGTTTGAATGCAGATCAAAGCACACTATTCGCTCTTTTTTTTTCTTCTGTTTTGTTTTGTTTTGTTTTGTTTCTTCTTTCTTATGGTTCCTCCTATTGGTTCTCATTCTTCTTTATAACATGACTAATGTGAAAATATGTTTAATAGGAATGTATATATAGAACCTATATCAGATTGCTTGCCGTCTTGGAGAGGGAGGCAGGAAAGGAAGGGGAGAAAATTTAAAACTCAGAATCTTATGGAAGCGAATGTTGAAAACTAAAAAATAAGTTAATTTTAAAAAGTGACGTGTATTGTATAGAAAGTAACAGCAGTATTGTAAGATGATCAGCTGTGAATGAATTAGTTATTCTCAGCAGTACAATGATCCAAGACAACTCTGAAGGACTTATGATGAAAAATGCTATCCATCCCCAGAGAACAAACTGATGGTGTCTGAATAGAAATTGAAGCATACTTTTAAAAATTTTCTTTATTTTTCTTGAGTTTTTTTTGTCCATGTTTTCTTTCAAAACATGACTAATATGAAAATGTTTTGCATAACTACACATATATACCCTATATTGAATTGCTTGCCTTCTCAGTGGTTCAGGGGAGGGAGGAAGGGAAAGAATTTGGAACTCAAAGTTTTAAAAACAAATGTTACAAGTTATTTTTACATGGAATTGGGGAAGAATAAAATACTAAACAAAAAAATAAAAATTTAGATGTTATACTATTTGGTGCATACATGTTTTAGTATTGCTATCACTTCATTTTCTACGGTACCTTTTAACAAGATATAGTTTCTTTCCTCATCTCTTTTAATTAGATCTATTTTTGCTTTTACTTTGTCTAAGATCATGGTTGCTAATCCTGCTTTTTTTTTTTAACTTCAGCTGAAGCATAATAGATTCTGCTCCAGCCCCTTACCTTTACTTTGTGTGTGTCTCTGTGCTTCAGATGTGTTTCTTATAAATAGCATGTTGTAGGATTCTGGTTTTTAATCCATTCTGCTATCTGCTTCTGTTTTGTGGGTGAGTTCATCCCATTCACATTAAGTTATGATAACTGTATTTCTCTCCTTCTCTTACTCTTACATTTCACTCTGTCCCTTCTCAAAGTGTTCTACTTCTGATCATTGCCTCCCCTAATCTTCCCTCCCTTCTTTTGTCCCCATTCATTTTTACTTACCTGTAATATAAGATGGATTTCTATATTCAACTGAGTATGTATATTATTCCCTCTTTGAGCCGAATTGAGAATGAGGTTCAAGTTGCCCACTCACCCCCATATCTTTTGCTCCACTGTAATAGCTCTTTCATATCTCTTTTATGTGAGATAATTTACCATATTCCATCTCCCTTTTTCCTCTTTTCCCACTGCAATCTTCTTTTTCACCCCTTAATTTGTTGTTTTTTTATTATCCCATCATAGTCATCTCACATCCACACCTTGTGTCTATGTATACTCCTTCTAATTGCCCTTATAGTGATAAAATTCTTAAGAATTACAAATATCATTTTAACATGTAGGAATATAAATAGTTTAACTTCAAAAAAATCTCATGTTTTCTCTTCCTTTTTTTACCTTTTTATGTTTCTCTTGAGTTTTATATTTGAAGATCTTTTTTTTTTTTAATTCAGCTCTGGTCTTTTAATTAGGAATGCTTGAAAATCCTCTATTTCATTAAATACCTCTTTTTTTTTTAACCAGGAGGATCATACTCAGTTTTGCTAGGTAGGTCATTTTTTGGTTGTAATTCTAACTCCTTTGCCTTACAGAATATGGTATCCCAAGCTCTCTGATTCTTTAATGTAGAACCTGTTAAATCTTGTGTAATCCTTACTGTGGCTCCATGATATTTGAATCGTTTCTTTCTGGCTGCTTGCAGTATTTTCTCCTTGACCAGGAAGTTTTGTAATTTGGCTCTGATATTCCTGGGAGTTTCAATTTTGGGATTTCTTTCAGGAAATAATCAGTGGGTTCTTTAAATTTCTATTTTGCCCTCTGGTACTAGATATCAAGGAAGTTTTCCTTGATAAGTTCTTGAAATATGATGTCTAGGCTCTTTTTTTATCATGGCTTTCAGGTAGCCCAATAATTCTTAAGTTATCTATCCTCAATATATTTTCCAGGTTGTTTTACCAATGAGAAATTTTCAATTTTCTTCCATTTTTTTCTTTTGATTTTGTTTCATTGTTTCTTAATGTCTCAATAGAGTCATTAGCTTCTACTTACCTAATTCTAATTAAGGAATTATTTTCATCAGTGATCTTTTGTGCCTCTTTTTCCAGTTGTCCAATTCTATGTTTAAGTAGTTCTTTTCATTGGTGAATTTTTGTATATCTTTTTTCCATTTTTGCATTTCTTTTACCAAACTGTTGACTCTTTTTTTCATAATTCTCTTGGTTTACTCATTTCTTTTCTCAATTTTTCCTCTACTTCTCTTATTTGCTTATCAAAATCTTTTTAAAGTTCTTCCATGAGTTCTTTTTGGGCCTGAGACTAACTTACATTTTTCCTTGAGGCTTCACATGTAGCCATTTTGACACTGTTGTCCTCTTTCTAAATCTGTGACTTGATCCTTTCTGTCACCGTAGTAACTTTTTATAATCAAGTTGTTCTTGTTGTTGTTCATTAATTTTTTGCCTATTTTGTGACTTTATACTTTTATGTAAGAGTTGGGCTCTGCTCCTACACTGTCTTAAGCTTCTTGTGCCAGGGCTTGAGATCTTGCTGCTGACTTTCATTGGGCCTCAAGACCTACCTGATGGCTTGCACTGGAGGGAGAGGCCTCCCTGCTGGCTTGTACTGAGGGCAGGACCTTCCTGTTGGCGTGTCCTGGGGGTGGGGCCTCACCATGCTGCTGGTCTGAGATTTTTGGCTTGCCTCCAGGGCTGCTGGCCAGAATGGGAATAAAGCCTCACTGCTGGATTATCCTGGGGCTTAGAGCTTAGCTGCAGGCCCCCTTCCCCTGGTGCTCACCCAATTGTACTACCCTGACACCCTAGCGAGGGAGACCTTTCCTCTTGTCCTGGTAAGCTACTTCCCCACTCCTAAACTGGTTCTGATACATTTTTCAAAGTTGTTTAGAGGAGGATTTGGGAGGGCTCCGAGGAGCTCCTTCAGTCTCCACCATCTTGGCTGGTCTAGTTTATTTTTAAAGGGACATAAATTATTGAGAGGTATAAGAAGTCATACTATATCTGTTGTATCTAGGGGAAGGATACGAAGATTTAAGACAAACTCAAGCATTTCTTGTTCCAAATCTGGCATCATTTTTATAATAGTATGCTACTTCTAGTCCAGACAGATAAGGAAACCATTTTTCCAAACTCAAGCATGAGCTTTTTCCTTATAGAAACTATTTTATACTATTTAAAAATGTTAAAATGTGTTGCTTATTGTGATTTGGGGATTGAGAAGGACAAATATAATTTCTTCCATTTCTTTCCCATCACATTCCAGCTTTTCCATGTAGTTAACTGCCATCGGCAATGGCAGAGAATTATAAATTGTTTCAATATTTCTAGTGATTTCCTACCAAAGTATAAACTACTGATCCTGGCATTTAAGGCCTTCCAGACTCTGAGTCTTCACTATCTTTCTAACCTTCTCTCATACAATTTCCCATTGCATACTTTCCATTCTATCCCAACTGTTCACCATCCCCCACTTTTCTCCTGCCCTGTCCAATCTCTGTGCTTTTGTTCATACCATTCCCTGTACCTGGCTGCTGTTGCTGTTGTTTGTCCTTCATTCTCAAAGAGGACCAAGACATCAGCAAGCATGACTTGCAAGTGAATTGGATTTGAGCAAGGCAGGGCTGTGCAGAGTCACCAGCCTCATTTTCTTCTCCAGAGCCATCTGGGTCCAGTGGCAAGATATAGATCAGGATGACTTGAGGTGGCCCTGGATGCAGTCCATTAGGGAATGGACTCCCTAATCCCTGACTTCCATTAGTTTATGTCTGTCCTTTCCTCCAAGATCCAACTTAGGTGCTACCTCCTCCATAAAAGCTTCTCTGCCTTCCACAGGAGAAAATGATCTCTCTCTTCTCAGATTTCTTCCTATGGATTCCCTCTTCTTCTTCTTGACCAATTACCTCACTCTGCATTTTGTCATGCTTATTTGTGTATCATCCATACTATCAGCTTATAAGCTCATTGGTGGCAAGGCCTGTGCCATTTTTCATCTTTGTAGGACTAGTGCTGAATATAATATATTACATGCAGTAGGTGCTTAGCAAATGTTTGTTGAACTGCATCTACCATAAAGCCTTGTCCAGAGCTTTAATTTTTACAGATTTTCTTCATAGATCTAGAGCCAGAGGGGCACTCAGGCTATCTATTTCAACTTCCTCTTTTTATAGATGAAGAAACTAAGACACAGGGAAGTTAAGTGGCTTGCCCAAGATCACATAAGTAGTAAGCATTTGAACCCAGATCCTCAGACTCCAGAACAAGTGCCCTTTCTACTTGTGCCACACTTTACTTGCTGCATTAGCACCTTAAATAAGGTCTTGCTGCTTTCTCCCTCTTAGGGCCTTCCTTTGCTTGCTTCTAAGCCTCATCTTTTTTCTCTCTCTGCCATGGTAGACAAGACAGCACACCAGAGACTCAGTTTATCCCCCAGAGATCCTCAGTATTGGTACTGCTGTCTGGGAGCCTTCATATCTCCATTCACACATTTTTTGAGTTTTGTTTTTACTTTTTTTTGACCCTTCATGAGGACCTGATGTTTCCTCCATCTGGCATAAGTATCTGATATGCTATAAAGGCTTGAAGACTTCCAGCTGTGCTTTACAGGATTGTTGTAAAATACAAAGAAAGGGATTTTTAAATTGCAGAACTGAAATACATCATAGCTATGGGATGGGGCACAGGGGGAATGGTCATTGTCTGATGTCAATAAGTCATAACTTTCTCAAATCACTAAAACAGTGCTTTTTTTGTTCTTTTGGTCTTGGCCCAAGTGCAGATGCATAACCTCTGCTGGTCCTTATTGCTGGACTACTCTTCAGATTTCCTCTTACTACCTCCTTTATCTCATCTAAACCTGCCTCCCCTCTGAGAGTGCCCTATAATGACCTTGTTTGTCCAGTTATTTGCAGGTTGTATCCCCCATTAGAATTGGATTTCCTTGAGGGAAGGGACCAGGCTTTTGCCTTTCTTTGTAACCCCAACAGTTAAGTGTAGTATTGGGTACATAGCACTGGCACAAGCTAAATATAAGATTATTGACTGGTGTCTGACTTCCCTCTCTTGTCGTCATGCCCCACCTCCCATACATATAGACAAGGGCTCAGCACCCTTTCTCACTGAAAGATGGAGGCCATCTGAGGCAAAATCTCATCAGTTTCCCTTCCTCATTAAACAAAACTTCTAAAATGCCATCACCTTCTATATCTATCTCCCTTCTCTCTAATCTCTGAAGAGATCCCTAATCTAGCTTAAGGCCAACCCTCTGAACTTGATCTTGTCTCCTTCTTCCTTCTTTAGGATATATCCCCAGTAGTCATTGTTCTCACTCATATATTTGGAACCTCTCCCTCAGCACTGTCTTTTTCCCAGCTGCCTAGAAACATACTCAGGCATCTCATCTTAAAACCAAATGACATGGTTACTGACTAAGGAATACAGTGGTGGATCGGTGGAATAGGTTAAGTACACAAGACACAGTAGTAAATAACGATAGTATTCTACTGTTTGATAAATCCAAAGCCTCCAGCTTCTGAGATAAGAACTCGCTATTTGACAAAAACTGTCAGGAAAACTGGAAAATAGTATGGTAGAAACTAGGCATAGACCAATATCTCACTCCATATACCAAGATAAGGTCAAAATAGGTACATGATTTAGACATAAAGGGTGATACCATAAACAAATTAGGAGAGAAGGGAATAGTTCACCTGTCAGATCTATGGAGAAGGAAAGAATTTATGACCAAAAAAGATTTTAAAAATTATGAAATGCAAAATGGATAATTTTGAAAACATTAAATTTAAAAGGTTTTGCACAAAGCCAATGCAACCAAGATTAGAAGGAAAGCAAGAAGTTGGGAAACAATTTTTACAGCCATTGTTTCTGATAAAGGCCTCACTTCTCAAATATATAGAGAACTGAGTCAAATTTATAAGAATACATTCCCAAATTGATAAATGGCCAAAGGATATGAACAGGCAGTTTTCAGATGAAGAAATTAAAGCTCTCTATGGTCATATGAAAAAATGATCTAAATCACTATTGATTAGAGAAATACAAATTAAAATAACTCTGAGGTATCACCTCATACCTATCAGATTGGCTAATATGACAGAAAAGGAAAATGATAAATGTTGGAAAAGGTGTGAGAAAATTGGGACACTAATGAATTGTTGGTGGAGTTGAGAACTGATCCAACCATTCTGGAGAGCAATTTGGAACTATGTCCAAAGGGCTACAAAATGGCATACCTTTTGATCTAGCAATACCACTGCTAAGTCTGTGTCTCAGAGATCATAAAAAATGGAAAAGGACCTACATGTATAAAAATATTTATAGTAGTTCTTTTTGTGGTAGCAGAGAACTGGAAACTAAGGTGATGCCCATCAATTGGGGAATGGCTGAACAAGTTGTGGTATATGAATGTAATGGAATGCTCTTGTTCTATAAGAAACAACAAGTAGGTGCATTTCAGAAAAACCTGGAAAGACTTACATGAATTGATGCTGAGTGAAGTGAGCAGAAGCAGAACACTGCACACAGTAACAGCCACATTTTGTGCTGATTAGCTATAATAGACTTAGCTCTTTTCAGCAATACAATGATTTAAGACAATTCCAAGAAACTGATGATGGAAAATGCTATCCACATCCAGAGAAAGAACTATATAGTCTGGATGAAGAGCAAAGCATACTCTTTTCACTTTTTTTTGCTTTTGCTTTTTCATGGTTTTCCCTTTTATTCTGGTTCTTCTTTCACAACATGACTAATGTGGAAATGTGTTTAACATGATTGTACACGCATAACCTATATCAGATTGTTTGCCATCTTGGGGAAGGAGCAGAGGAGAGACAAAGAGGAGAAAAAAATTGGAACTCAATCTTATAAAGTGAATGTTAAAAACTATCTTTACATGTAATTAGAATAAATAAAATATCATTAAGTGGGAAAAAACCCAAATGACAAAAATTCCTTCTCTTGGACCTTTTTATATCATCTACCTACTACTACCCTCCTATTCTCCCCTTCACTGATACACTTGTTAATGAAGTGCTCTCATGTCTTCAATCCTGACTCCTAATCAATCAACAAACATTCATTAAGTTCCTACTATGTATCAAGCACTGTGCTAAAGTACTGGGGAAACATTCGAGACAACATGAACACACAGAAGCATATATACTATTCTTAAATCCTTGCAATCTGTCTTTACATTGTCATCACTCTACAGAAACTATCTGACCACCAAATCTAATGGCCTTTTTTCAGTCTTCACCCTCCTTCATCATTCAGCAATGTAGCAGATTTGGGGCCAGCCATACTAATATGTGGGCAGCCAGATGGCACAGTGGATGGAGCATGGGCCTAGAGTCAGGAAGACCTGATTTCAAATCTGGCCTCAGACACAAGCTATGTGACCCTGGGCAAATCGCTTAATTCTGCTTGCCTCAGTGTCCTCATTTGTAAAATGAGCTGGAGAAAGAAATGGCAAACTACTTCAGTATCTTTGCTAAGAAAACCCCAAAGGAGGTTCTGAAGAGTTAGACATGACTGAACAACATACTCATATATATCCTTCACGGGGTGTTCATTCTCATCATTCTGAGTCCCAAGATGATTGAAGGGTATGTTTGGATAGTTAATTAATATAAATCACAACTTCTTTCTCATTAATTATTTCTCAGTCCCCCACCACAGTTTATGAAATATTATTTTTTTCACAAACTGGAGAAACCTCTATTTCCATAAGCAGTTGCTCACTTCTCTCCCTCTCTCTCCCTCTCTCTCTCTCCCTCTCTCTCTCTCTGTTTTTCCCTGTATGTATGTGTGTATATATATATATATATATATATATATATATATATACATGTACATATACATATATATGTAGATAGATATAGATATAGATATAGATATAGATATAGATATAGATATAGATATAGATATAGATATAGATATAGATATAGATATAGATATAGATAGATAGATCAATAGATAGATAGATATAGATATATAAAAACTCCTAAACTCTTTGGTTCGAATAGACATCATTGTTACTGGCTAATTTATTTTAAGAGGAATAAATAATTTAAAAAAAACCCATCTATAATTATTTACTATATTTTAGCCTTGAGAAAGATCAGAACTAGAATCAACTCTATCGCTTTTTACCCTTGACTCCTCACTTCTGAAACACCCTTCTACCATTCAACTTCCCTGGATAGCAGCCTAATTCTCTCAAGACTCTTCTTGTGTATTCAAAACATACAGGTTAAACTCAGTCATCTCAAGGAAGGAGTCCTTTCTCTCTGTCCTCTCATGGTCTTTCTCCAGCCATGACAGGAAAAGTCTCTTCACAGATGACAGTTAAAACTCAAACTCCCTACAAATAATTAAAACTTACTCTCTTTCCATGTATTAGTTAAACCTCTTCATCTCTTCACCAACTACTCACGGATCAAAGTTAAAGCATTCACTCCCAACTAACTGCTTAGGGAATTGCAGTTAAACTGTCATCATTCAAGATTCCAAAGCTTCTTTAAGAACCAGTAACTGCTTCAGAAATGTCTGTAGGGGAGTCTATTGAAGCTGTCCTTATGGGAGCTTTTGACACTTGACCACCCTCCTTTTGTTTTAGAAACTCCCTCTTCTTTCAGATTCAGAAACATTATATTCTCCTCATTGTCCTAATACCTCTCTAACTGTTCCTTCCCTGTCTCTTTCGTTGGCTCCATATTCTTTTCCCAACCATTTAATGGTGGTAAATCTGCCATTATCTCTCTTCTTTTCATTTCCCATTCTGCTTCCCTTGACACTTATTCACTCTGATAGCTTCAGCCACCATCTGTCTCCAAGATCTAGTCCATATCTTCATCTCCACCAATCTCTAGGACATTTGCACCTGTGTCCCACAGACATCTTAAAATTGACATGTCCAGAGCTGAAGTCATTATCTTTCCCTCTAACTCTACTCCTCCTTCTGACTTTACTTTATCTGCAAGCACCACCATTCATCCTGGGCTTCTATGTTTCTAACTTTGACTTATCTTCTTGGTTATCTTTTACTTTTTCTGCTCCATTATCTCTTACATTGAATCAATTACCCAGATTTCACTTCTACAGTATCACTCAAATCCATTGAGGCTTCTCTATTTACCTTATCACTGTATTAGTACAGTTTCAGATTAGTTCAGTAGCCTCTTTATAAAACTTTCCACCTAGTCTCTTCCCAACCCACCCCCTTTTATATTACTTCTGGAATAAGCTTTCTCAAGCATAGACATTGTGATGCTATTGCTCTGATCAAAACTATTTAATAGCTCCCTATTGCCCCCCATCCCAAGTAAAATTCCTTTCTCTTTTTTATCTCCTTCCCCTTTTAAGCAAGTGCTTAAAAAAAAGAAAAAGAAAGAAAACCTCAGACAGAAGGGGATCTGACTGTAGCTACCAATTATCTTTGTATGAACCACTAGGTTCAGAGGATTCCTGTGGTCAGACAAATGAAGCATACTAATGGTTGGTAGGTTGGCATAAACTTTATTTAAGGATACACAGTAACAGGAATAAGTTATCTTAAAATGACTCTGAGCACTGGCTGCTGCTGCTTTAAATGGTTTCCCAAGCCCCAGAGGGTCCATAATCCTAGGGATGCAACATCTGGCACCAGGAGTTTGTTCAGCTCAAATTGGAATCCCTATTAGAAACAAGCAACTCACACTTCCTAAGCTGTTGGTTAAGTAAGAACTCTAGACCAAGGATTACACAGGAAAGGGATTTGCTTTGAGCTCTACTATCCCATAGAATTTCTCTACCTGGGGCTCAAGGATGAAGTAACAATTCTTGGGTTCAAAGTTTCCAGGTTTAAATGATACCTGCAGGTTGTGGGAAGCTGATAAGACTCGGGCCCACATTACCCTTAAACAAATACTACTCTCATGCTTCTGTGGTTTTGTCTATCATGTTCCATATGCCTTAAATGACTTCAGGAAGACCTGAGTTCAAATCTGCCCTCAGACATTTACTAGCTGTGTGTGATCCTTCACAAGTCACAACCTTGTTTGACTCAATTTCCTCCTCTGAAAAATGGGGATAATTGTTATCCAGGGTTATTGTGAGGATCAAATGAAATAATGAAACAATAATTGCAAACTGATTGGCACAGTGTCTGGCACACAGCGGGTACTATATAAATGTTGACTATTGTTATCATCATCAACGTTTTAACCTGTTGAATTCCTACCTACCTTTAAAGACAACTTATATAATGTGTCTCCTACGAAGCTAACCCTGTTCTTCTTGCTCAGTAATCACCTTCCTTCAAACCTCTCATAATTTTCATAACTCTCAGATGTAATTAATTAGAACACCAAATATTATACGTTATCAATGTTTGTGCCCTATTCTTCTAATAGGCTATGAGATCCTGGAGGGTAGGGACCATATGTTATTATCCAAACTTTATTCTTCTGATATTTTGCACACGTGAGGCAATTAGTAAATAGTGGTTGTATTTACATTTTGTGCAGTATCTGAAATCACTCTGGAAGAATTGGAAATCAAGAATCAATTGTTATCTAGTTGTCAAAGACAAGAATAAAACAAAACAACCACCCTCTCACCCCCACCCCAGATCAATCTTTCAAGCAGAGAGACTGCTTGGTGATCTTGGCCTAGCCCCACCTGTGTTAACAACAAGGTGCCTTGTCTCATGATCTTTGTAAGAATGACTGTTAGAAAAAGCCAAGTAAGGAAAGGGTTAATGAAGGAATGAAGATGCTCCTTGAACTTACGGACTGTGAGCAGTAACCAACAGGAAACTCCAAAAACTTCAGACAAGTAATAGGGGATGGAGGCTGATGCCCTTACTTTCCAGAAGTCCTGCAATCAATCCAGGGACAAGGCACATTTGAAACTGAGTACAGAAACTTTGTTAGGAACTCTTAATTGCATTTTTCAACCCTCCACTTCACTCTTGCATCTTCTTTGATGCTTTTTTGAAAGAGCAGCTGCTCAGTCTCCTTTCCAAGGGTTAACTCAATTCCTCCTCAGCCTCCTGTCTGCTCACCTCAGCAGCACGTCCCCCTTCAATTCCATTCGTCAATATCAGCAATCCCAGCTCCACCTCTACCTGATGTATCCTATCCTTAGGTCTCTGGCTACATTATTTTTCAGAGTTCTCTGACCTTCCTTCCCTGGATATGTGATCAATTGACTTGAAGGGATGTTGGCCTGAAGCTCTTCATGCAGTGCCTGGGGCTTGTTGGAGGAAAGGGTCATGTAAATCCAATACTCAGAGAAATAATTTTTCATTGGCAATGAAGTCTTTATTCCAGCACCAGGTATCTTGTCTAGAAATCTGTTGGAAGCATCAAGCTTTCATCTACAATTCTGGCAGATTTCCAGTTCATCTATATGTCAAATTACATTTGAATCAAAGTTCTCACTTTGGGAGATGGTGCCATGAACCCTTACTTTCTATGTATAACAAGTTTAACTTTGGTGAATGTTAAATCTAGTCATGTAAGTAGATCATTGGAGTAGGAAGGAAAGTTTTTTTAAAGAATTCTAAAAGTTGAGGGACTTTTATTTGAGAAATCCACCTAAAGTCAATTCAAATGGCCAAACATAATAATTATTCCTATTTTATGATATTTTAAGATTTACCAAGCACTTTCTCACAATAGATCTGAGAGGCAGAAGGTACTGGCTAGATGTGTGATCTCATCAATATAGATACTCTCTCTAATGGTACAGATTACAGCCAATTTCTGACATCCTCCATGTCCTTCTATAAATTCTTCACAGGAGGATGAGCTTAGTGAAGGTACCATGTGCTAAGCACTGAGGATACAAAAAGAGGCAAAAGGCTCCCTGACCTCAAGGAGCTTACAATCTAATAGGGAAAACAACTGCAAACAAATATATGCAAAGCAAGCTATATACAGGATACATAGGAAATATTAACAGAAGGAAGGCACTAGAATTAAGGATTGAGGAAGGTTTTCTATAAAAGCCTTTGAGGGAGTTTAGTTGGGACTTAAAGGAAGTCAGCAGTCAGGGCGGAGGCAGGAGAACATTTCAGGCAATGCTGGGAATTGCTAGGAAATTATCAAAATATCAAGACTCAGTTCAAGGTGATATTTGATTATCATCATGTGACAAGGTTGCAATCAAAATTCTAAGGATTAAGTAGGGCATGAGAGAGACCCTTGCTGGACTATATTAATGAGTTTCAATTTTTAAGAGTCATTTGGAAAGTCTGGGTAGAGATCTGTAGGAAGGGCTGAAATAAAGAACTTTAATGCCACTTAGCTCCCTGCCAGAAAACTTGATGATTTAAATATATATATATATACACACACACACACACACACACACACACACACACACACACACATACACACATATTTATTCATTTGTTTGTTTATGTATTTATTTATTTATTTTTAGTTTTCAACATCCACTTTTATAAGATTTTGAGCTCTAAATTTTTTCCCCTCCTTCCCCTCCCCTTTCCCCAAGATGGCATGCAATCTGATATAGACTATACATGTACAATCAAACATATTTCCACATTAGTCATGTTGTGAAAGAAGAATCAGAACAAAAGGGAAAAAATCACAAAAAAGAAAAAATGGATAAAATAAGAACTTGATGATTTTGATGGGCATGCTGACCAGGAATAGGCTGGGACACCAGAAGAGGGAGCAAGCATGAAGCCTAAAGGACTACTATATGTGTGTCGTGGTTTGATGAACAGAAAATAAAATTCTGAGCCCACAGAGTTGGGATCTCCTTGCTTTGGAGAGTTGACAGCACAATGAAAATCATATTCTGTATTTTTTCAGTTTGGTTTGTTTTTTTGGTGAGGCAGTTGGGGTTAAGTGACTTGACTAGGGTCATACAACTAGTAAGTGTTATATGTCTGAGACCAGATTTGAACTCAGGTCCTCCTGACTCCAGGGCCAGTGCTCTATCCACTGTGCCGCCTAGCTGCCCCTTCTGTATTTTTTATGTAGAGACCTAGGCCTTTTGGCCTATTGATGTGTCACATCCTGGATCCAGGATGAGAAAGGGAAAGCTGCAGAAAGGCGGGAGAGAGTGGGAAAACAGCTACTAGAAGCCAAGCAGAGGTTTCAGGGAGAAGGGTCAACATCATTCTAGGTTCAGCCATGGTCACGTTTCTGATGTGAAGACCTGTGCCTGAATGGCATAGGCAACAACACCCCCCACTTCATTGGGAGCTGTGGATGATGCCAATCTCCCAGACTGAGCTTAGAAGGAAAAGGCTAAGAAACCTTCCATGATTCTGCTACAAGGGGAATGCCAATCCAAAATCATTAGAAGGGAGGAGTTGCAACTACTGTAGGGATGGGAAACCGCATCTCTCTGATTCTGAAGAGAAAGGTCAGCAAGGCCAGTGGAGAGGCAAGGCACCAATGATGGTGGGCAGGACTAGCTTTAAGTTTGGGTATCTGTTTGGCAGAGTCAGACCTTAATGAGAAGGGAAATCTCTCACCCTCTGAGAGAAGAGCAAAGAGAAGAGGAAAAAAAGAAGAGAAAAATATGGAATAGAGAAACCCCCAAGTAAACTGTTAAAACCTTTCTCCTAGAAAGAGCAGTACAGTTTCCTCTCTGCCACGTGGGCCCATTTTCTTAACCCTATTCCCAAGGTGAAGAGGAGGGAGATAAGACTTGGATGTGAGATGTCAGGAACTTGGGATAATGTAGGGCTGAGAGGGCAAGACAGAAATAATTTGATTCTTGTACAATCCCCTCCCCTAGCAATCTCTCACCACTGTGAGGAGAGATTGATTTCAGTTTTTCAGAGGGCAGGGTATTTAGGGGCATCAAGTATTAGGATGAAGATGTCACATTTCTACAAATTACCTTGTAAAGGTATTTGGGGTCTTAGTTTCTTCATCTGTAAGATAAAGAAATTGAACTAGATGACCTCTAAGCTCCCTGCCAGCTCTCAATCTATGAATTTATAGATTGCATTTGTGAAGGGTGATGTGACTCCTAATTGGGGGAGAAAATGCATTGAAAGAACATGTACTCATTCTTAGCCAAGGAGAAATTCTGTCTCTGACATCTTTAGGGAGATAAGCTACAAATGATGGATATACTACTAATCAGTCTTCCCCTATATGGCTGCAACTTTCTATATCTTTATCTCTTTCCCAAGAAGCTCTGAAACCAACTCTGCCCCTCATGCAGGTCCATAGCATTCAGTCAGCATTTTTTCTACCAATTAGGAGTCCCTTCTTTCTTCACAAATGGAGCGGCATACAAAATACCCCAGGATTGTTGGGAAACTGGTTACAAGCCTATGACCTGCATATACTATGGTGGTTTTAAGGCTGGCCCAGGTGCCCTGAACCTGCCAGGGAAGAGAGCCGGTGACTGCAGTGACTGTAGCTTTGTAAGTAGTCTCAGAATGAAAGTGAATCTGGCATATGAATGTAATGGAATACTATTGTGCTACAAGAAATGATGATCAGGTGGATATCAGAAAAACCTGGAAAGACTTGTATGGACTGATGCTGAGTGAAGTGAGCAGAATCAGGAGAACATTGTACACAGTAACAGCCACACTGTGTGATAACTGACCTCGACAGATTTAGCTCTCCTCAGCCATGCAAGGATCTAAGACAACTCCAAAAGACTCAGGATGGAAAATGCTATCCACATCCAGACAAAGAACTCTGGAGTCTGAATGCAGATGGAAGCATAATATTTGCTCTCCTTTTCTTTTGTTGTTTTATTTTGTTCCTACTTTCTTGTGGTTCCTCCCATCTGTTCTAATTCTTCTTTACATCATGACTAATGTGAAAATATGTTTAATATGAATGTATAAGTAGAGCCTATATCAGATTGCATGCCATCTTGGGAAGGAGGAAGAGAGGATATGGGAGACAATTTAAAACTCAAAATCATATGGAAGTGAATGTTGAAAACTAAAAATAAATAAACAATTTTTTTTAAAAAAAGAATGAAAGGGAATCTTCAAGCTTTAGCATTGTGAAATATTTGGAGAGTATCCTGAGATGGAGAGTGAAGACCATGCCCAGGTTTAGATGCTTTTAAAGATTATCCCCAGGTTAGATTTTTTAAACAGTCAATTGCATTTAGGCCTTGTAACCTGGCTGCCAGTATCTCCTGAATATCAATGATAATGAGCTATGAAATTATATTCTCTTTTAAAGCAATTTATTTAAATCATGTACATCAGAGTTACTGGTTCCCTTTTTAGAAGACTGTCTAGTAAAACTGTGTTTGCAGGGAGTATAAAGGAAAGGGGAACACTGAGACCTCACGAAATGAGTTTGAAATAGGGATATAACAGGGAGAGTCTGAATCCTACAAAAAGCTGATGCAGTTTGTTGCGCTCAGTTTCCTATGGGCACGTGCATTTTTTATGTTCAACTACATGGGGCCTGCCACGCCTGGCAGCTTTCTTTAAACAGATATTGCTGCCAGCAGCATTAATCTTCAAAAGATTAGCTTTCTTTAAATGGTGATGAACAGAGTTAATAGGTAAAGGAAGAAAACCAACAAAGAAGCAACACACACACACACAAAATTCTATAACATGTCATTGCAAAGATCCTAGGATCATAAACTTAAATAACAGGATTTAGACCATCTGTTGTAGTCCCTGAATTTTATAGCTATAGAAACTGAGGCCCAAAGAGGTGTAAGTAACCTACCTTGCCAGTGGCAGAGCCAGATTTCAAAGTGAGATCCTCAGAATCCAAATCCCCTACTTTCCCTGTATGACTTCCTCAGTTCTTTTTATTCCTATCTTTTCAAACATATTTTCTAGATTGAGCCAACATTTCAGTTGCAAAACTTCAAAAATTTCTAAAGACTTAAAGGGTATATAAAGTTAAGCTTTCATTTAAAATAAAAACCTCTTTGCAAGGAACTTTATTTTACTGGTTGTATATCAATAAGGTAACACAGATAAGAGACATGGAACAGTTACTTAGTGCATCTCACTGCCTTCAGACAGCACTTGAACTAAACTGTCCCAGATAAATGGTTATTTCTACTATTTTATTTTTTTTCCAATTTTAAAAATATTTTATTTGAAGTTTTGAGTTCCAATTTCTATCTATCCTTCCCTTCCTTTCACCTTCCCTGAGACAGTAAACAATCATATATAGCTGATACATGTGCAATTATGTAAAACATTTCCATATTAGTCATTTTGTACAAGAAGATTCAAATGAAAGAAAAAATGAAAGAAAGTTTAAAATAGCATGCTTCAATCTCTATTCAATCAATATCAATTCTTTCTCTGAAGGCAGATAGTATGCTTCATTTGTCCTTTGGGATTGTCCTGGATCATTGTATTGCTAAGAATAGCTAAGTCACTCACAATTCTTCATTGAACAAACATTGCTGTTACTGTGCACAAGGTTCCCCTGGTTCTGTTCTCTTCCCTATGCATCAGTTCATGTAAGCCTTTCCAGGTTTTTCTGAAATCTACTTGCTCATCATTTGTTACAGTACTATAGTATTACATTACATTCATATACCACAACTTGTTCAGTCATTCCCCAATTGATGGGCATCCCCTCAACTTCCAATTCTTAGTCACCACAAAAAGAGCTGCTATATCTTTCTACATTGGCTCCTTTTCCATTTTTTATGATCTTTTTGGAATACAGACCTAGAAGTGGTATTGCTGTATCAAAGGGTATGCACAGTTTTATATCCTATTTTATTTCAAAGTGCTTTCCACAACAGTTCCAAATTGCTCTCCAGAATGGTTGGATCAGCTCACAACTCCAAGAGTGCATGAGTGTTCCAATTTTCCCACATCTTGTCTAACATTTATCATTTTCCTTTTTCATCTATTAGCCAATGTGATAGATGTGAACTGGTACCTCAGAGTTCTTTTAATTTGCTTTTCTCTGATTAATAGTGATTTAGAGCATTTTTTCATATGACCATAGATAGCTTTGATTTCTTTGTCTGAAAATTGCCTGTTCATAATCTTTGGCCATTTATCAGTTGAGGAATTACTTGTATTTTTATAAATTTGACTCAGTTCTCTGTATATTTAAGAAAGGAGGCCTTTATCAGAGATGCTTGTTTCAAAAGGTTTTTTTCCCAGTTTTCTGTTTTCCTTATAATTTTGCTTGCATTGGTTTTGTTTGTGCAAAACCTTTTTAATTTTGTATAATCAAAATTATCTATTTTACATTTTGTGATGCTCTCTATATCTTTTTTGATCCTAAATTCTTCCCTTATCCATAAATCTGTCAGGCAAGCTATTCCATGCTTTCTTAATTTGTTTATGGTATCACCCTTTATGTGTATCCATTTTGACTTTATCTTTATATACAGTGTAAGATGTTGGTCTATACTGTTTTCCAATTTTCCCAGCAGTTTTTGTCAAATAATGAGTTTTTGTTCCAAAAGCTCAGATCTTTGGGTTTATCATATACTAGTTTACTATGGTCATTTAGTATAATGTAATTTGTTCCTAATATATTCCATTGATCTACCATTCTATTTCTTAGTCAGTGATTATTTTGATAATTACCACTTTATAATACAATTTGAGATCTAGTAGGGGTAAACCAGTTTCTTTTGCGTTTTTTAATTGATTTCCTTGATATCCTAGAGCTTTTGTTCTTCCAGATTAATTTTTTTAGCTCTATAAAACAATATTTTAATAGTTTGATTGGTATGGCACTGAATACATAGATTAATTTAGGTAGAATTGCCATTTTTATTATATTGGCTCAGCCTCCCCATGAGCAATTAATATTTTTCTTTTTATTTGTGTGAAAAGTGTTTTATAGTTGTGTTCATATAGTTCCTGGGTTTGTCTCGGCAGATAGACTTGCAAGTATTTTATATTGTCTATAGTTATTTTAACCGGAATTTAGCTTTCTACCTCTTGCTGCTGGACTTTGTTGGTAATAGAAATGCTGATGATTTACATGGGTTTATTTTGTACGCTGCAACTTTGCTAAAGTTGTCAATAGTTTCAAGTAGTTTTTTAGTTGATTCTCTAGAATTTTCTAAGTATAACATCATATCATCTGCAATCCTCATTGCCTATCCTAATTGCTTTAATTCATTTTTCTTCTTTTATTGCTATAGCTAACATTTCTAGTACAGTATTAAATAATAGGGGTGATAATGGACATCCTTGCTTCACCCCTGATTGCATTGAAAAGGCTTCTAGCTTATCCTCATTACAGATAATGCTTGCTGATGGTTTTAGATATTACTCATTATTTTAAGGTAAGCTCCATTTATTCCTATGCTTTCTAGTGTCTTTAATAGAAATGGCTGCTGTATTTTGTCAAAGATTTTTTTCTGCATCTATTGAGATAATCATATGTTTTCTGTTGGTTTTGTCATTGTTATGGTCAATTATACTGATGGTTTTCCTAATATTGAACCAGCCCTGCATTCCTGGTCTAAGTCCCACTGGGACATGCTGTATGATTCTTTTGATATATTGCTGTAATCTCTTTGCTAGTATTTTATTTAAAATTTTTGCATCAATATTCACTAGAGAAACTGGTCTATGTTTTTCTTTCTTTGTTTTGGCTCTTCCTGGTTTGGATATCAGCACCATATTTGTGTCATAAAAGAATTTGGTAGGACTGTTTCTTTGCAATTTTTTCAAATAGTTTAGAGTATTGGCATTAATTGTTCTTTAAATGTTTGGTAGAATTTGCTTGTGAATGCAACTGGTCCTGGGAATTTTTTTCTTAGGAAGTTCATTGGTGGCTTGTTCAATTTCTTTTTATAAGACTGAGTAATTTAAGTATTTTAATTCTTCTGTTAATCTGGGTAATTTGTATTTTTGTAGATATCCATCTATTTCATTTAAATTGTCAAATTTATTGGCATATAATTGGGCAAAATAGCTCCTAACAATTGTCTTAATTTCCTCTTCATTAGTGGTGAATTCACCCCTTTCATTTTTGATACTAGTAATTTGGTTTTTCTTCTTTCCTTTTTTTAAATCAAATAACCCAATAGTTAAGTCTACTTTATTGTTTTTTTCTTTCATACAACCACCTTCTAGTTTCATTTATTAGTTCAATGGTTTTCTGGCTTTCAGTTATATTAATCTCTCTTTTGATTGTCAGGATTTCCAATTTGGTGTTTAATTGGGGAATTTTAATTTGTTCTTTTTATAGTTTAGTTGCATGTCAAATTAATTGATCAGCTTTTTCTCTATTTTATCGATGTAAGCAATTAGAGGTATAAATATTCCCCTAAGTACTGCTTTGGCTGCATCCTATAAATTTTGGTATGTTGTCTCATTGTTATTTTCTTCAATGAAATTATCAATTGTTTTGATTTGTTCTTTGACTTGCTTGTTTTTAGAATTAGATTATTTAATTCCAATTAATTTTTAATCTCTTTCTATTGTCCATTTTATTGTAATTTTTATTGCATTATGATCCAAAAAGGATGTGTTTACTATTTCTGCTTTTCTGCATTTGGTTGTGAGGTT
Organism: Phascolarctos cinereus; assembly: GCF_003287225.1. Taxonomy (NCBI): domain Eukaryota; kingdom Metazoa; phylum Chordata; class Mammalia; order Diprotodontia; family Phascolarctidae; genus Phascolarctos; species Phascolarctos cinereus. The sequence continues at coordinate 106,347,884 of NW_027555847.1, forward strand.
TTTATGTTCTAATACATGGTCAATTTTTGTGTAGGTGTCATGTATTGCTGAGAAAAAGATATATTTCTTTCTATTCCCATTCAGTTTTCTCCAGAGATCTATCATACCTAACTTTTCCAGAATTTTATTCAACTCTTTAACTTCTTTCTTGTTTATTTTTTTGTTAGATTTATATAGTTCTGAGAGGGGAATGTACAGTTTTATTATCTATTTCCTCCTGTAACTCATTCAACTTCTCCTTCAAAAATTTAGATGCTATACCATTTGGCACATATATGTTTAGCACTGATATGACTTCATTGTCTATAGTGCCTTTTAGCAGGATGTGGTTTCCTTCCTTATCTCTTTTAATTAGATCTATTTTTGCTTTTGCTTTGTCTGAGATCATGATTGCTACCCTTGCTTTTTTTCCACTTCAGCTGAAGCATAATAAATTCTGGTCCAGTCCCTTTTGTGTATCTCTCTGCTTCAGATGTGTTTCCTGTAAACAATATATTGTAGGATTCTAGTTTTTAATCCATTCTGCTATCCACTTCTGTTTTATAGGTAGGTGAGTTCATACTATTCACATTTATAGTTATGATAGCTAACTGTGCATTTCCCTCCATGCTATTTTTGGCTTGTTTATCCTCCTTTCTCTCATCCTCCCACTCTTTTCTCTCTTCTCAAATGTTTTACTTCTGATCGCTGCCTTTCCCAATATTCTCTCCCTTTTATCAATATCCCCTCCTCCTTCCATTATCCCCATCCTTTTTACTTCCTTATAGGGTGAGATTTCTATATCCAATTGAGTGTGTATATTATTCTCTCTTTGAGCCAGTTTTGATGAGAGTAAGGTTTTTAAGCTTTGCCCATCATCACCACCCTCATCTTCTCCTCCATTATAATAGCTCTTTTGTGCCTCTTTCTTGTGGGATAATTATCCCCATGCCATCTCCCCATTCTTTCTTCTTCCAGTGCAATTTTCTTTCTCACCCCTTTATTTTGTTTTTTGGGTATCATCCCATCAAAGCCATCTTATATTCACACCTTCTGTCTATATATACTCTTTCAAATTGCTCTTATAGTAATAAAGTTGTTGGGAGTTATGAATATTATCTTGCCATATAGAAATATAAAGAGTCTAACCATATGAAATTTCTTATGTTTTCTCTTTCTATTTTCTTTTTAACCTTTTTATGTTTCCCTTGAGTCTTGTATTTGGAGGTCAAATTTTTATTCAGCTCTGGTCTTTTAATTAGAAATGCTTGAAAGTCCTCTATTTTGTTAAATGTCCAATTTTCCCCTGAAAGATTATATTCCATTTTGCTGGGTAGGTGATTTTTGGTTTTAACCCTCACTCCTTTGCCTTTTGGTATATCTTATTCCAAGCCCATTAATTCTCTGATGTGGAAGCTGCCAAATCCTGTGTAATCCTGACTGTAGCTCCACAATATTTGAATTGCTTCTTTTTGACTACTTGTAATATTTTTTCCCCTTGATCTGTGAGCTCTGAAATTTGGCGGTAATGTTCCTGGAAATTTTCATTTGGGGATCCCTTCCAGGAGGTGATTAGTGCATTCTTTCACCTTCTATTTTGCTTTCTGGTTCTAATACATCAGGACAGTTTCCTTTGATGCTTTCTTGAAAGAAGTCCAGGCTTTTGTTTGTGTGTTTGTTTGTTTCCATGATCATGGCTTTCAGGTAGTCCAATACTTCTTATATCATCTCTCCTGTATCTATTTTTCTAGGTCAGTAGTTTTTCCAATGAGATATTCCACATTCTCTTCTATTTTTTTTACTGTTTTATTTTGTTGTATCGTATCCTGATATCTCATAGAGTCATTTGTTTCTACCTGTTCAATTCTATTTTTTAAGGAATTATTTTCTTCAGTGAGCTTTTGCACTTCCTTTTCCACTTGATCGATTCTATTTTTTAGGAAGTTATTTTCCTCAGTAAATTTTTGTATGTCTTTTCCCATGTTATTGACTCTTTTGTCATGATTCTCTTGGTTTACTCTCATTTCTTTTTCCCCATTTTTCTTCTACTTCTCTAATTTGCTTTTTAAAATATCTTTAAGCTCTTCTAGCTATTCTTTTTGGGTCTGAGACCAAGTTACATTTTCCTTTGAGGCTTCATATGTTGCCATTTTGACATTATTGTCCTCCTCTAAGTTTATGCCTTGATCTTCCCTATCACCATAGTAACTTTCTATAGTCAAGCTCCTTTTTTTGTTTTTTTGTTTTATTGCTCATTTTTCTGCCTTTTTTTTTTGTGACTTACTGTTTTTATGTGAGAGCTGGGTCTGGTTGTGTACTGTCCCAAGCTTTTTGTGGTCTTCTGGCTTTCACTGGGCTTTAGGGCTTGCTTAGTAGCTTGCTTTCTCTGGAGGGTAGGCTTCCCTTCTGGCCTGTACTAGGGGGTGGTGCCTCCCAGTTGGCTTGCCATGGGTGTAGGGTTTAGCTGCTACCAAGGCTGGGGCCCTGTTGCTAGGCTGTTATAGAAACAGGGTTTCTCTGCTGGTAGGCCCCAGGGGTGGGGTCTTACTGTTGGCCCAGGTGGGGCTTCACTACTGGTCAACTATGAGATCAAAGTCTAGCAGGTGGCTTGTGCTGGGGGTGGGGTGGCTGGGGTGGGGCCTTGCTGTGCTGTATAGACTGCTTACTTGCCTGGGGGTCTATTGGCTTGCAGGAGGGCAGGGTCTGCCTGGAGGATTGGCCCAGGCTTTGGAGCCTTGCTGTAGACCCCTTGCTATGAGGCTGGATGCTGCTGCTCTTGGACCTCCCTCTCCTCCCACCTCAGTGAGACAGACCTTTCCTTCCTAGCTGGTTAGCTGCCTCCCTGCTCCTGCATCAATTCCGAGATGGTTTTCTAGTTACTTAGAAGGGAATTTGGGAGGGCTTCAGAAGGTTCCTTCCTTATTCCACTATCTTGGCACCAGAAGTGTATCTCTATTACTTTAAAAGGTTTCAGGAAAGCAGACATCTCAATCTCAAGTTAGGAAGACTTGAATTCAAATCCTGATTCAAACACTTACTATTTATATGACCCTAGGCAAGTCACTTAACCACTGCTTGCTTCAGTTTCTTCACCTGTAAAACTGGAATAATAATTGCCCCTGTGTCCCAGGGATGTTGTGATGGTAAAATACAGTATTTGTAAGGTGTATCTAGGTGCTAGTTCACTGCTATCATTATTAGAAATAATAATTTTAATTTCTATTGAGGTTTACAAAGCACTTTTCTTACAATAACTCTGTGAGGAATAGTATTACTATGATTATTCCCATTTTCCCAATAGCTAGCATAGTAACATGTATTTTTTACAGTGCTTTAAGGTTTACAAAGTGCTTTATGTATATTATCTCATTTGATCCTGGATAGTAGGTACTAGTATTATTCACATTTCATAATTCAGGAAACTGAGGCAGACCAGAGTTAAGTGACTCATCCATGGCCATATAGTTAGTATCTGAGGATTCAAATTCAGAACTTCCTGACTTCAAGATTCATGTTCTATCCACTACAGATGAAGGAACTAAGCCCAGTCTCAGAAAGATCAAGAGGTTTATCCATGGTACCATATTCAGTAACTATTCAGTATTAGAGCCCTCATTCTGATTCTTCACTCTTTTCTTCTACCACACTTCCATATTTACCACTGACCTTGTAATAAGAGTTGACCTTATTATAAGAGTCCTAAAGTACTTTACATACATTAACTCACTTGATCTTCCTGACAATCCTTTTAGTTAGGCATCACAGTTATCATTTTTCCCACTTTGCAGAAAAAGAAGCAGTTTCAGGGACTCAGAGTCACAGCTATGAAGCACCAGAGGCCAGACATTTGACTCTGAGATCAGCAGCATTTCTACTGTATTGTACTGCAGGAGACCACAGAGGCATCTAGTCCGTCTCCCTCATTTTACAGATAAGGAAACTGAGGTCCATGCAGACCAGAGGGAAATTAAATTGGGGGTAAGGGAGAGAGATATTGGTTAAGCCAGTATGGCAGTGATTAAACCATATCTCTAAAACAAAAGTTGTTCTGTTAACATTTATCGCTCTCTACAAGAATTCCCATAATCTGGTAGAAAATCTAATTTTGGATAGAGTTTAACTGGACAATTTCTACTTTCATTAGGGAAATCAGAAATATAGACATGCTTCAAACATTGCCTCATCTAGGAAAAATGGAAGTGAGAGCTCACTGGAAATCTCAAAGCCAGATGTTCTGCATACTGGGAAAGCTGTTTGTTAGATTAAGGCAGGAAACCATAAGCCCTGAATAGCTTCTAAAGACATTCATTAGAATATAAGACAAAGAATTTTTATGAAAGAAAATGCTTTTTAAAAGAATTTAAATGTAACATCCACATGAGCGTACTTTTCTAAACTGCCAAGGATGCTTAAAGTAATCAACGTGGAAAATAAAAACAGACTTGAATAATTACAGGCAGCATCATAAATTTGGGTGACTTCATTATTTTACTTATCGGAACAATTCTATGAGAAATAACAGTGGCAGATCTGACTTTGGTCATCCCAGTACATGAAGAATGTGGAAGGAGGAATGCAAAGCTGTGAGCTCCATGACATTTCAAGGAAGAAGAGAGAATTCAGCATATCCCAGTGTCCATCCATAGGAATTTGAGTCTACTTATCATCCTGCTAGTTCTTTAGAAAATTCCTTGAAATGAGCTAGCCAGTTAATTAAATTCCTGATGAATGTTGTTCAGGATATAAACTTCACAGAAAAAATCCTTGAGGACCTGGAAGGCCACATGTGGCCTGAAGGCTGCAGGTTCCCCATCCCTGCCCCAGACCTTGTATAATATGGCAATGGTATTTATTTTGTTTGGGTCAGGATAAAGATTTTATTGGTAAAAGGAATTCTGAGGAAACTCCCTCAAACGATGTAAATCTACACCCTCTCTGGAATTTCTAGTCTTAGGCATTTGCCTTGGGAATATGGTGAATTTAAGTAAAGGGTCACACAGACTATGCATGTGTAGAAGAGGAAATTTGAATCTGGTTATATTCCTCACTCCTAGGCCAGTTCTTTCTCTACCACACCACACAACTTCAGGAGAATAGCTGTTATTTCTTAAATATGGCAAAACACGGGAATAGAATCTGCCAAAGTACTCCTCTGAGGCTTGCTTCATGGCCTCATCAAGGCATTCTTGGGTTTTCCAAGGCTATGCCAGTAGAATACAATATCTAGCAGATTATCCTAAGCTGAAGAGGTATCAGTGATGGATTCAGGGATGTCCAATGTGTCTTCTATCCAAGAATTTGGTTAGCTAAATTCAGAAAGTTTTTATCCATAGAGGGGGCTGATTTTTTTTCCTGGTTCCAACAACTCACCAAGATCCTCTACTAGGGTGCAGAGGGCCTGTGTTCTCTATCAGCAGAGACTCATCCTCCCCGAGCATGGCTACTTGAAGTCCGTATAAAACCAAAAGAATCAGGATTCCTCCAGTCACTCACTTTTCATCTTAAGGCATCTCATTCTTTAGAAGGGATATGATGACATTAAAGAGGGAGATGAGGAAACAGGAGCAGTGGGAGCAGTCGCAATGGCAAGGAGCAGTAACAAGGTGCAACTACAAAAAACGCCAGCAGTAGCAGCAGAGCAGCAGATAGCAGTGGTAGCAGTGGAGTGTAGCAGCAGAGGAAGCAGAGCAGCGAGCTTTTGAGGCTTGGCAGCAGCAGAAATAGGGTGGGAGAGCAGTGGCTAAGGAGTTCATTGACCATACCAAGATGCTGCTGGGGGCAAAGCCAAGAAGTTGCTAGGCATATTTAGCTGCTTGGAGCTAGAAATGTCAGGAGTCTGAATGAACTCTTGTAGCCACAAAATAAGGCAAATGGAACTGAAGCCTAAACCCTATTGTGAGAGTTTTTTAGGCATTTATTTAAGGAAGATGCCTTAAACCCTTTTGCTGGCATCTTGCAATTATCTTTGAATGGGTAGAGAATGAGCCTATTTCCTTGAGTTTCACTCATTATTTACTTTCTATTTTGTGCCAATTAAATGTTTTCTTATTTGATTTGTGGCCCTGAGTTTCAGTTTCCTTGTCTATAAAGTGGGGAAATATAAGCACCAATGCAGAGGGTTATTGTGAGAATCAAATGATATCAAATATGGCAACCTATGTAAACCACTTAGCACACCTTAAAAGCTGACCCCTACAGGCAGAGCCAAGATGGCGGCATGAAAGCAGTGACTTGCTTGAGCTCTCCTCCAAACCCCTCCGAATACCCATAAAAATATGGCTCTAAACAAATTCTAAAGCAGCAGAACCCACAAAAAGACAGAATAAAACAAATTTCCAGCCCAAGACAGCCTGGATGGTTGATCAGAAAGGCATATCACGCCGGGCGGAGAGAGGAGAGCAGTTTGGCATGGGCGCACAGGCCGCAGCGAATCTGAGCAGGCTTCAGAGGACTGAATCGTGGGCAGCTGTGGCAGCTTCCAGACTCCTCAATCCATGAACGCCAAAGACAACTTAGAAGGTCAGTGGGAAAAGTCTGTTTTTCCAGAGAGAAGAGCTAGGTCAGAGCCAGCTCCAGAGTGCAGAGTGTGGGTGCCAGGGTGGCTGTGTCCTGAGCTTCCAGCCCACAGACTGAGGGGGAATCAAGTGGCTGATCAGAGGGGGATTGCAGGGATCTCTTTGCTGGTGCTGAGGCAGGAATCTCTTGCTTTGCCCGTGTTTGGATCTGGGTCACAGTTCTGAGTGGTGGTCCTAGGGTGAGGAGGAGTGCTGGCGAGGTGGAGCTGGTAGTGGCTGGTGGAGAGGAAACCCTCCTCACAGTTCCAAGAGAGAAAAGACTGCTTGTGGCCAGTCACTCAAAGACCAGAGCTCAGGCCAGGAAAAGAGTAAACACCTCAACCCTTATCATACCACCTTGGAAGAACTGAAAATTTACAGGTCCCTAGAAGTATCTCTGAAAACAGCTATACAAACCCCCAAAGCTTGGGACAGTACATTCTCCACATTGGAAGCAGACTTTTACCTTAACAAAGAGTTTAAAACTCAAGTAGTTGGCTGGGATCATGAGCAAACCTCGCAAAAAGAGTCAGACTATATTATCTTACTTTGGTGACAAAGAAGATCAAAACATACAACCAGAAGAAGACAACAAAGTCAAAGCTCCCACATCCAAAGCCTCCAAGAAAAATATGAATCAGTCCAGGCCTTGGAAGAGCTCAAAAGGGATTTTGAGAAGCAAGTAAGAGAAGTAGAGGAAAAACTGGGAAGAGAAATGAAAGTGATGCAAGAAAATCATGAAAAACAAGTCAACAGCTTGCTAAAGGAGACCCAAAAAAATACTGAAGAAAATAACACCTTAAAAAATAGCCTAACCCAAATGGCAAAAGAGGTCCAAAAAGCCAATGAGGAGAAGAATGCCCTAAAAAGCAAAATTGGCCAAATGGAAAAGGAAGTCCAAAAGCTTACTGAAGAAAATACTTCCTTAAAAATTAGAATAGAGCAATTGGAAGCTAGTGACTTTATGAGAAATCATGACACAGTAGAACAAATCCAAAAGAATGAAAAATTAGAAAACAATGTGAAATATCTCATTGGAAAAACAACTGACCTGGAAAATAGATCCAGGAGAGAGAATTTAAAAATTATTGGACTATCTGAAAGCCATGATCAAAAAAAGAGCCTAGACATCATCTTTCAAGAAATTATCAAGGAAAACTGCCCTGATATTTTAGAACCAGAGGCAAAATAGAAATTGAAAGAATCCACCAATCTCCCCTGAAAGAGATCCCCAAAGGAAAACTCCTAGGAATATTGTAGCCAAATTCCAGAGTTCCCAGGTCAAGGAGAAAATATTGCAAGCAGCCAGAAAGAAACAATTCAAGTATGGTGGAAACACAATCAGGATAACACAAGATTTAGCAGCTTCTACATTAAGGGACCAAGGGCATGGAATATAATATTCCAGAGGGCAAAGGAGATAGGATTACAACCAAGAATCACCTACCCAGCAAAACTGAGTATAATCCTTCAGGGTAAAAAATGGTCATTCAGTGAAATAGAGGACTTTCAAGCATTCTTGATGAAAAGACCAGAGCTGAATAGAAAATTTGACTTTCAAATACAAGACTCAAGTGGAACATGAAGAGGTAAACAGGAAAAAGAAATCATAAGAGACTTATTAAGGCTGAACTGTTTACATTCCTGCATGGAAAGATGATATTTATAACTCATGAGACCTTTGTCAGTATTAGGGTAGCGGGAGGGGAAAAATTAATGTATGATAGATAGATAGATAGGTAGATAGACAGACAGACAGACAGATAGATAGATAGATAGATAGATAGATAGATAGATAGATAGATAGATAGATAGATAGATAGATAGATAGATAGAGGGCACAGGGTGAGTTGAAGATGAAGGGGTGATATCTGGAGAATAAAATTAAGGGGTGAGAGAGGATTATACTAGGAGGAGAAAGGGAGAGGTAGAATAAGGTACATTATCTCTCACATAACAGACAAGAAAAGGTTCTTACAGTGGAGGGGAAATGAGGGGATCTTATTCTCATAGGATTTGGCTTAAGGAGGGAATAACATACACACTCAACTGGGTATGGAAATCTGTCTTACCCTACAGGAAAATAGGGGAGGAAGGGGACAAGAGAGCAGAGGGATGATAGAGAGAAGGGCAGATTGGGAAAGGGGTAATCAGAAGGAAGTACTTCTGAGGAGGGACAGGGTCAAAAGAAAGAATAGAATAAATGGGGGGGCAGGATAGGATTAAGGGAAATAGAGTTAGTTTTTCACAACATGTCTACTATGGAAGTGTTTTGCATAACTGCACATGTATGGCCTGTATTGACTTGCTTGCCTTTTCAATGAGGGTGGGTGGGGTGGGAGGAAGGGAGAAAATTTGGAACCCAAAGTTTTAAAAACATATGTTTAAAAAAATGTTTCCACATGCAACTGGGAAATAAGAAATACAGGAAATGAGGTACAGAAATCTATCCTGCCCTACAGGAATATAGAAGGGGAAGGGGATAAGAGAAGGGGGGGGGAAGATAGAAGGGAGGGCAGCCTAGGGGAAGGGGTATTGACAATGCATGCCATCTTGGGATGGGGGAGGGGCAAGATGGGGTGAAAATATGGAATTCAAAATCTTGTGGATGTAAATGTTGAAAACTAAAAATAAATAAATTTATATATTAAAAAAAAAAGCTGACCCCTACAAGACCCTGCCACCTCCTTCCCTGCTTTGATTGGCCCCACCCTAGAGCTTTTTTTGTTGTAGTTGTTAGCTTGGACTCCTCCAATATCAATGTTCAGGCAACTGGCTCCTGGGAAGACTCTTCCATCCATATTCCCTGCCTGTCTTTGTCCCTGCCCCAAAAGCCTTCTCCCAAATATGCCCCAGGCTGGTCATTTCATCACAAGGCTTTGCCACTTGCTTCCTGGATTCCTTGTCCACTGCCCCAAAGTGTTTTCCAGTACCTGTCTGCCCCAAACAAGACCCTGTCACCCTCCCGCAGTCTGTGAACTCCCCTCAAGGAACTCTGCAATCACTGAGTGTGCCTAAACGAATTTTTTAATTGTTAGCAAACTCTCAATCCCTTACATTCTCCCCCATTTCAGTGATTCTAAACCTCTTGCTGCTGAAGAACAAACCATACTCCTCATCCCAACTTCCATCATTTATTCCTGTCTTCCTCAATCCTACCCCCCACAATAGTATAAGTGTCACTCAAGGATTTGTCCTAGGCCTTCTGTTTTTCTCTTCATACTATTTTACTTATTGATCTTATCAATTTGCATGAATTTAATTATCATCTCTATGAAGAGGATTCTTAGATTTATATATCCAAGCCTTCTCTCCATTCTAAACTCCAGTTTTGCCTTTTGGCCCACTGCCTTTTTGATATTTTGAAAAGCTGTCCCAAAGGTATCTCAAACTCTACACATTCAAAACAGAACTCATTATCTTTCCCTTGCCACCCAACCCAACCTCTCCTTTTTCTTAATTTCACTAGTACTTCTAAGGGCACAATAATCTTCCCAGTCACCTAGTTTCACAAAATAGGTATTACTCTTAACTTTCACTTACCTCACATACCCAATCCATTACTGAGCCTCATTTCTATCTTTACAAGATCTATTGTAGACATCCTCTTCTTTCCACTCACACATTAGTGCCAGACATCACTCCAGTTGTCCCCTCATCATCTCTCACCTGGATTACTGCAGTTGCCTTCTACATGGTCTTTCTGCCTCAAGTACCTTCCCCACTGTTGTTTATCCAGTTGCCAAAGGGATTTTCCTAAAGATGCAAACTGCATGTATCACTCCTCTGTTTAACTCCAGTGGCTTCCTATTACTTCTAGAATCAAATACAAAGTCCTCTGCTTAACGTTTACAGCTCCTCATAATCTGGCCATTTCTTCCTCTTTAGTCTTTTGCTTTCTTCTCTTCCACGCACTCCAGGACCCAGTTGTACTGGTCCACTTGCTGTTCCTTGCTCACAACACTCTTGGTGCCTCTGCAATTGTTCTCCCTCATGCCTTGAATGCTTTCCCTCTTCACCTTCACCTCTTAGCTCAAAGTGGAGCTTTCTTCAAGCCTCAGCTCAAATCCTACCTTTTATAGGAGGCCGGCCCCATCCTCTTAGGTACTAATGACTTCCCCATGCGATTACCTTCCATCTACTCTGTATATATCTTGTATGTTGCTAATAACAATTATTTACATGTTGTTCTCCCCATTAGAATGTGAGCTCCTTCAAGGCGGGGACTGTTTTTGCTTCCTATGTATGCCCAGCACTTAGCACAATGCCTAGCACATAGTAAGTGCTTAATAAATGTTTATTGACTGAGTGAATATAAAAATGTTACTGTTATTATTTGATTCTAGAATTGAATTGCACGTCATAGATTGGTCAAAGTCCTACAGAAGATTGGAGGGGGACAGACTTACAGTATGAATGGAGAAGTTAGCCTTGACCAGGAGACTGAGACTAGAGGGGAGACTGAAAGGATGGATCAAAGACTCAAAAAGCATTTATTAAATGCCTACTATGTGCCAGGCACTGTGCTAAACACTGAAAGATAAAAAAGACAAAACACAGTCCCATTCAAGGAGAGACTCACATTCTAATGAAGGAGACAACATTAAAACACAAACAAGGCATATACCTATCTCATTTGTTGTTTTCATGTTGTCTTTTCACATTCATGTCATATCTTTTATATCTATCTTGTTGAATATATACACACAATATATATTCATACATACTCCAGATAAATGGGAGGTAATTGACAGAGGGAAGGTACTACTAGCATGTGAGGCATAGATGAATGGTCAATCTGAACTTTAGGAAGATTGCTTTGACAGCTGAGTGGAGGATGGGCTGGAGAAGGGGAAAGACTTGTGGGTGGCAGACCCACAGAGACAGACAGTCCAGGGATGAGGGGATGTGAGCTTGCGGGGGCTAAGGCCTATCAGTTGGTGTTATCTCTAGGCTTTGTCAGCCTAATCTAGATATGAGGTAGGCTATGAGAAAAGGCCTCAGTAACCCTGGTCCTCTTTACTCAAATAGGTAGGAAGATTGGAGATGGCCTGTTTTGGGTGCTAATGTTTGAAGGAGATAATGTATCAGGTTAGCATTAGTGCAGGCTTTAAGACTTCAGGGCAAAAGGCAAACAAGGCTTTAAAAAATAATAAACTTAATAAAGCCTAAATAAAATAGGCATTTCCATATACATAGTACAAAAAGAAGAATGCATATTAAATGGCAAATATCTATTATATATAGCTTTCTTTCTTTTTTTAAAAGTATATAATAAATTCAACATATACCTTTCAAAGCCTGTCTGTGGATCTTCTTGCTCTTTCTTCTGTTACCTTCTACACATTTAAAAACACTTCAGTGAGGCTCTTTCTTTGGCCACTCTATCCTTTTGCCCCTCCTCTTCCTATCACTTGAGAAAGAAAGAAAATTTTTAAAAGGACAAAAAATAAAAACCTTTGTAACAAAGATGCATAATCAAGCAAAAGACATTTCCATACTGACCATATCAGAAAATGTCTTATTGTGTATGTTCAGTCAGTTGCATCTGTCAGGAGGTTTATAACATGCACAGCAAAGCTTCTTATATGATACAGTGACCCTTCTCCAGGTGGTTTAAGAAATATTCCTCCTTACATTTCTTTTTCTTACAGGACAGGGAGTTACGTGGTATATCTTAACTGGTAAGGGGATTGGGGCAGAGCAGGCTGTCCTGGTTTGTATTGCTTCATCTCAACTACTGAACTTAATTAATTGTCTTTTCTAAGTCCCGATTCTCTCTGAATCCTTTTGCAGATTTTGGTACTGCACACTCCCCCTTCCTGTTGGATACTCTCTCTTCTCTTAACTTCTAGTAGATTTCTTTCTCTTGTTTCTCTACTTGTATGACAATTTGATCAGTCTCCTTTCGTTTTTCACCCACCTCCTGAACTCGAAACATAGCTGTTCTCTCAGGCTTAGTCTTGGGCCCTCTTTACTCCTTGCCTCACTTTCTACTTTGGCAGTTGTCTATTTGGTTGATGATTATCTCTGTGCAAATGGTTTGGAAATCTATAGATTCACCCCTCTTTCCTGAATCTTAATGCCATATCACTCACACCCAGGGGGACATCTCCATCCAGATATTACATGGGATCTAAAACTCAGTATGTTTACTATGGAACTGATCATTTCTCCTCTAAACCTATTCCTCCAAATTTTCCTAATTCTTTTGAAAAAAAAATTGATGCCTTTTGTCTTTCAATCACAATTATTTTTCATTCCCTTCAGATTGAAACTTCCTTCATGATAAAGAAAAACAAAGTAGCAAAAATAACTAATACAGCAATCTCATCTGCCAATGTATCTAATATTATATTCTAGGAGTATCCCACTTTCTCGCTGTGAAGGAATGGCTATGTTTCATTACCTCTACACTGAGACCATCATTGTTTTTTCTGTTCCTTAGAGTTAACTTCATTTTAGTGGTTCACTCATTGATACTGTAGTCAGAGTGCCATGCCATATGATAGCATTTCCCAATAGTGAGATAGCTGGATCAAAGGATATGGACAACATAATCACTTTCTTTGATTAATTTCAAATTGATATCTGGAATAGTTGTTAGTACTTTGTAGCTCAACCAACAGCACAGCAGTATGCATGTGTTTCCATGATCCTTCCAAAATTAACTGCCTCTTTCTTTTTTTAAATCTTTGCCAATTTTCATGCTATGAAGTGAAACACCAGAGTTGTTCAATTTGCATTTCTCTTACTGTTAGTTATCTGGAACCTGGTTTCTTGTAGTCATTAATAGTTTGAAATTCTGCTTTGAAAAACTTTTCATTTTCTTTGACCATTTACCTTTGGGGGACTTATGCATTTTGCCAATTCTTTGTATATCTCCCTGTTTCTTTTGGGGGCACATCATGTTCTCACTCACCCAGCATCATAACCTTGGAGTCATTCTTGAATCTTCCCACTTCCTCAGCCTAATCCCACCCCATCAGTTGGTTATGAACAAGTCCTTGAATCAATCTCCTCTTCATCACTCACCCAACCACTGCTCTAGTTCAGGCCTTCATCACATCTGATCTAAAATATTGAAATCACTCCTTAATTTGTTTTCCTTTTCCCATTCACTTGCCTCACCAATCTTTTCCACACTGGTACAACCTTCCTCAGGAACAGGTTCAGGCATGCCATTGCCCTTAAAAAGTCTTCCTGGATCTCCATTGCTTCTAAAATAAAATGCAAACACCTCAGGCTGGCACTCAAGGCCCTCTATAACCTGGCTCCAACTTATGTCTCTGGTCTTATTTTACATACACCCTCTACATCCCAGCCAAACAACTCCTGGCTATTTCAGAACTTAGTGTTTTATCATCAACCTCTCAGCCTTAACGTGAACCATCTTTCATGCCTGTAACGTTCTCCTTCCTCAACAGCTCTCCTTAGACTCATTGTCTTCCTCCAAAGCTCAGCTCAGGTGTTGTTGCCTTCATGAATCCTTCTCTTCCTGCTCAAATCATCTTCTAGTTACCTCTCTGAGTACATGCAGTATACTTCCAGTACAATGGACACTTCTGGAGGCTACAGGCTGTTTTCTTTCTTTCTTTGTATTCCCATCACCTAGCATAGTGTTTACATGGCAGATAATTCATTAGGGCTCGCTGATGTGATAGGACAACACTGTGTCTGGAAAGCTGAGGCAGCTTTGTCTTTTCATGGTTGCGCTGAAATGAACCGGTGTTAGGGGAGAGGCTTGAGGAAGGGAAATATTTAGAATGGTATTTTAATAGTTTAGGTAAGAGGCAACAACGGATTGGACTACAGTGGTGCAAAGATGAAAGGGAAGTTGGATGGCAGAAACATTTCAGAAATAGAATGGGCTAATCTCATGTGAGGTGCAAGGGAGAGGGAGGAGCCAAAGACAGCTGTGAGGTTTTGAGCCTAGAAAATGGGAAAATGGTAGTATCATTAACAGTGATGAGGATATCAAACAGAGAAGCACTTTGAGGGAGGAGGAAAGTACTTTAGTTTGCATATCTTTGTAACATTACATCCCATAGAGGTAGTTTAGTTACAGGCACCCTTTTCTTCTGTCTCCCTCTTACAACCCTAAAAATCCATTGAAGTGAAGTTCTCCAACTTCTGATTTTTCTACTTGTTAACTGATGGGCAGGAGGTTACCTTATTTGTGAGTATGATAAAAGACGTGCAAGAGACTGTGAATGATCTGTGTACGTCTGATAGGATTTGAGAAAATTTTAATTATTTCAGAAATTAAAATGAGAATTTTAAGTAGGGCAAACTAAAAACGGGAGTTTAAATTCATGAGTGGTGACAATAATACAATTTTAGACAGTCAGCCATCTCCTTAAAGGCAAGGCATCTTGGCATTCTGTAGCTACAGATCTTGTCTATGTTGCCCTCCAAATAATAAGCACTTTGTAACCGCATCATTCTTTTAAATTTTCAAAATACTTAAACACCTCTAATCTAATTTTATTTTCATGACAGCCTCCTAACAAATAGGGGTAAAGGTAACTGCTGTGTTCTCAAGAGAACAGCAGCAGTCACGACTGAACTGAAGGTTAGACTCTAGTGGGCTCACTCTCACAGATGTTTCACCATCCTTCCAATGTGATAAATGGTTAAGTCTTTGGTGACTGAGTTTTGTCACTTCAATAAGTATAATATTTCATTATTAGTACTATTACTACTAGGGATTAAAATTTTATTTTTCTTTAAAATACTTATTCGTTCACAACTTGAGTTTTGTAGGCCTTTTACGTTCTGGACCTGTGGTCCCATGATAATTTTGATGACCACACAAAATTTTGTCAAAAAAAGAAAACACTATTTTTATTTTTGCAAACTATTTCTAGAATGAAATACTTCCTACATGATTCAATGAAAACAAATACAATTGGACAATGCAATCTATTACTTTATTAACAGCCTATGCTTAACTTATGATGCTTCATTATGTATTTGTTTACAAAGCAAATTATCCACTAACTTCTACAAAAGACAATAAAATATCTTGTAGCCTTGTTAAGAGAAAAAATATTCTCAGTATTTCTTCCTCCTAAAACCTCAACATTATAGATCCTGAGAATCTGCTGGTTCCTCTGTGTACTTAAGTCAATTTGTATGTTCTCAGCTTGTTCAGATTTCTAATGTACTGGAAGGAAAATCATTTTTAACTTTGCATTGATTTATGGTAACATTTGTATTCAGCAATCAAATGCTACACTATTTCCTTTTAAATGGTTATGCACCTAATTAATTTCACTTGTTTGACAATTAATTAGTTTCACAGATTCCTATTTTTTTTGTATTGAACCTGACTATTGATAGTTGGAATACTGTATCAGATTACAATTCATGTTTTTCCAATCATACAACATAAAAAAAACTTTTTGTATTTTTAAAAACAGCCCATTGCAATATCATCCAACAGCTTTCATAAATTTAATATAGTCTTCAACTAGTTTCTTCTTCTCATTTATTTTTTCCATTATTGCTTCTAATAAACATGCAGCAAATGGAAACTGGAAAAGAAACAGAGAAAGAAAAATGATTGTTAAAATTCTATATTTTCTTCAGTTAAAAAAACAAACTAAATATCAGCAAGCCATCCGATTTCATTCAGTTATTTCTGACAACTTTGCACATATTCCTTTACCTTCCTCTGATCTCTTTAAAACTGATTTTTCTTGTTAGTGTGGGTAATTTTGTCCTTTATAATAAAAATGATAAAACAGCAGAAGTAAAATGAAAAAAGATAAAAGCCTTATTGAACAATTCATGGTTTACTGACCATGTTAATGATATAATCTGCAATACAAGGAGCTTTGCCATTTATCTTCAATCAGCTGATCAATAATAGGTTATAGTCATCTCTAGGGCCCACAAGCCTGTGAAAGTAGTACTGTTAGTTCATCACTCATATAAGAAGGAGAGGGAACTATCAATATACTTGCCTGTGTTACAGGGGAAGATCTCAACAATTGTTCAGTGAAACTTTGTGTAAAAAAATGAGGAAAATATATCCATTGATTTGGATGTTAGAGAAAAGTTTGTTGGGAGTATCCAAGTATAATAGACATGTTGCAGGCTGCTGAGTTTATATACTGAAGAGTAAGGATTTGGTGAGCTTTGAAATTTATATAGTTTTTTGTAAATTAATCAAAATTTTGTCCCCTGTGCCTTACAAAGCTGTTTAAAGAACTTTTAGTCCCACCAAGACTGAAATTTCCCCTGCAATTCCCTTTCCCTCCCCTCCTCTCAGGGACACTCTTGTTCTTATCATTGGCCAAAGGAAATGATTCTTCTTAGGATATAGAAGTTTTTCCTCTCTCTTATCTGAAACTTACCACTAAGGAAATAATGAGCTAATACTTATAAAGAATTCTATTAAAAATGTTAAAGCTTCTAGAGAAATACATGGCAATCCATTTAGCTCTCTATCTTGTCCAGTGGTCTTGTTCTGGGGTTGATACAGGCTGCCTCCAAGAAAACCACCAGTTATGGAGTGCCAGTGAAGTGACATCAGGATACAGAGATTTGGGACTGGAAGTGACCTCAGGATCATCTAGTTTACCCTCTCACTCTGACAGCTGACAAAACTGAGGTCCTGAAAAGTCAGGAGTGAATTGGGAAGTAGAAAAGCATAGATTCAAACCCAGGTCCTTGGACTCCAAATGCAGGACTCTTGCCACTACACAACTTAGTATATGTAGTCTTGTGTCCTTAAAAAGTAGGTAGGAGCAGAGTGATCAGCATTTCCTATAAGGGAAAGCTGAAGCAAAAAAAGGGATTTGCTCAGGTTTTTTACGGAATTAGTGAGATCCGATTAGACTCTGGATCTTACATATCTAGTGACTCCACAATATAGAATGAATGGCTTCATTTTATACAATGTTTTCCTTATACTTTAAGGGTTTGTATATAAATTAAGGTGAATGCACTTTTCTGAGTAGGTGAAATATAAAAAGTAAATACATTTTTTTCTAACTGAGGTTCATTATCAAATTAGGGGATTTAATTTTTTCTGATGCTATTTTAATTACAAACCTTCCTTACATTTCACTAGTCAGATGATGTAACAGTTCATGCCATCTGTTCCAAATTAATTTGCGATCTATATTTATTGGTTCTAGCCTATAAAACTTGCTTCACTTTTTGAAGTGAAAAAGTAAATTCGTTTGATGGATGACATTTTACATGCTTTGATTAGTAAGGGTAAAATAAGAATAAAACAATGTGAGGAAAATATATTACAAAAATATTCAAGTATGCTTTAAGCTTATTTTCATACTGTATATCAGAAACATTCCCAGCTTACTAAAGTTAATTCCTCTTTGAATTTGGAAATAAACTATTTTGCTTATGTAATTTCCAGTGTAAAAAAATACACATTATTGACATGAAAAATGTGAGATGTTTTTTCTTTAAAATATATAATTTTCAATGACAAAATTCAGAATTCTAATTTTTATGGGAAAAGCTAACTCTAAACCTAAGCATATATCTTTGGGATGCTTAGAATCACATAGTTCTTGAATTGTTTATAAGTATTAAACTGATCCTACTAAATTATTTCTAAGATATAAAAATGGTCTTGATATTTAAACCAGGGAGAGCTATAACAGAGAAAGAAAACTATAGACCAATTTCCTTAATGAATATTGATGCAAAAACTTTAAATAATATATCAGCAAAGAGTTTATAGAACATATCAAAAAGATTGTGCACCATTACCAGGTTTTATTTATATCAGTGTTAGAGCAGAATTAGTTCAATATTAGGAGAACTGTCAACATAACAGTCTACGTTAACAATGAAACTAGTAAAAGTCATATGATCATATTGACAGATGCAGAAAAAGCTTTTGAGAAAATACAACTATTTCTATTTAAAATCCTAAAAAACATAGAAATAAATGGATCTCTCCTTAACAGGATAAGTAGTATTTATCTAAAGCTAAAAATCAACTTATATGTAATGGGGATAAACTAGAGAGCTTTTGAAATAAGATCAGGGGTAAAGCAAGGATGTCCTTTATCTTATAAAATCTAACAACAAAACAATAAAAGGAAGTGAAAGGAATAAACACAGCCGAAGAGGAAATAAAATTGTTACTTTTGCCAATGATAAGATGCTTTACTTAGAGGATACCAGAGAACCAACTAAAATTAATCAAAATAATAATTTTAGCAAAGGAGCAAAATACAAAATGAATGCACATAAATTATAAACATTTCTGAATATAGCCAACAAAATACAAGACTAAGTGAAAGAAAGGAAAGTGCATAAAATATTTGATAGTCTATCTACCATGATATACACAGGAATTATATGAAATCAACTACAGAATACTTTATGGAAATAAACGCATACTAAGTTACTTGAGAAACATTAATTGTTCATGGGTAAACCAAGTTAATATCATAAAAATGATAATACTATCTACATTAATTTATTCAATACCATACTAATCAAACTACCAAAGGATTTCATTATAGAGCTAGAAAAAATAACAGAATTCATCTGTTAAGGTTAAGAATTTCAAGGAAAATAATGAAAAAAAAAAAGAGAAGGGAAGGCACCAAGCAGAAACAGATCTTAAACTATACTAGAAAGCAGTAATCATTAAAACAGTTTGGTATTAGTTAAGAAATAAAGAGGTTAAGCAGTAGAAGAAATTAGGACTATAACATACAAAAGCAAATAAACAACTCATCTAATGTTTGATAAACCCAAAGACTCCAGGTACTGGGGTAAGGACACACTACTGGACAAAAACTGTTGCGAAAACTGGAAAGCAGTATGGCTGAAATTAGGTTTAGAGAAACACCACGTATCAAAATAAGCTCCAAATTGATACATGACAAATACAAAAGGTCACATCATAAACAAACTGGGGGAGCAAGGAAGAAATTAGTTCTGACATCTATGGACATGACCAAATAACAAACACAGAGGATCAGAGTAGATAAAATAGATATTTTTGATCGTTGTTGTCGTGTAGTCATGTCTGACTCTTTGTGAACCCGTTTTGTCATTTTCTTGACATAGATACTAGAAGGATTTGCTATTTACCTCTCTAGCTCATTTTATAGATGAGGAAAGTGAGTCAAAGAGGGTTCAGTGACTTGCTCAGAGTCACACATCTAATAAATGTGTGAGGCTAGATTTGAACTCAGGTCTTCATGACTCCAGGCCTGGTGCTTTATCCACTGGACCACCTAGTCACCTTTTCAACAAACAAAACCAGTGAAGCTATGATTGATTAGAAGGAAAATAGTTAACTAGGGGAAATATCCTTGCAGTACATTTCTCTGCTAGAAGTCTTATTTCCAAGATCTATAAGGAAACTGATTCAAATGTATAAGAATAAGATATTCCTCAAGTGAAAAATGGTCCAAAAATATAAACAGGAAGTTCTCAAAAGAAGATATGCAGGATTAAAATAGGCATAAGAAAAAAAAATTCTCCAAATCACAAGTAGAGATATGAAAATTAAAACAACTCTGTGGTTCTACTTCAAGACATGTTAGAATGGTGAAGTTGATATTAAAGGAAAATGATGAATTTTGGTGAAGTTGTGAAAAAATAATATTAGAACTGTCAACTCTAGTACTGTCAATTTGTCCTGTCATTCTGGAAAATCATTTGGAATATTCCTGAAAAGTTATAAACTGTGCATACCCTTTGACTCAGTCATACTGTTACTAAGCCTTGTCTCAAAGATCAAAGAAGGTGGAAAATAACCCATAGGCACAAAAAATATTTGTAGCAGTTCTTTTTACAAAAAGAACTGGAAACTAATGGAGTACCCATCAATTGGGAAATGACTAAATAAGTTATAGTATATGAATGTAATAAAATATTAATTTGCCCTAAGAAATGATGAAGGGGACAGTTTCAGGAAAAAAAAACAAATTGGGAATACATAAATGAACTGATGCAGACTGAAGAAGGAAGAACCAGTAGAACAATTTATACAATAAAAATAAAAATACAAAAATGAACAACTTTGAAAGATTTACCTCTTATCAATACAATAACCAACCATGATTCCAGAGGACCTATAATGCAGAAGGTTATCTAGCTCCTGAAAGAATGGTGATGGACTCAATTTGAAGAATGAGACATGTATTTATGGACATAAACAATGTGAGAATTTGTCTTGCTTTACTATACATATGTTACAAGGGTTTTATTTATTTATTTTTAGTAGCAGGGAGAAGTGAGAGGAAAATAAAATAAATACTTATTAGTTAAAAAAATAATGCAAGCTATATGCCCAATGGCCAATAAGTGGAAATACTACTGAAGGAACTAAACCACTAATATTGACATTTACAATATTAATGAAACCAGAAGACACAAGGAAGTTACAGATAAATGAAAGGATGGTTCACAAGTTCTCATTAGAGTGGCAAATAAAAGAGTTGCTCCAAAGCAACAGGATAAGGAAAGGAAATATACCTGTCATTTCATTGATATAGGGAATTCAAAGATGAGGTAAATCCTCCACCCATGCAGGTTGGAAACTTTTCTGCAACTTATAGAATTAGAAAGTTACCTAGAGCAGAACTATCAAACTGTTAGCCTAGGGCTGTATGCACAGCAACTCCAAAGTGCTGTCCCAACACAATTGAAATATAATTGGAAAATGTTTAATAAATAAACTAATTAATTAAATAAATAAAATACAATATAACAGATGTTAATTTGTGATTTTCTACATCAATGTGCATTATGCAGCAGATCCATTTCTATCTGAGTATGACACCACTGGCCTAGAGCACTGAGAGATGAAGTAGTTTGCCCAATGTTATGTAACCAGCATTGTGATAGACGCTGGCCTTAGGCTTTTGCCCCAAAGCAAGAGGAAACATTTCATGGGATCCTTGCATATCTTAGCTTGTAATGCTTATCATACACATGAGCATAAACATGTTTGATGGTAACATACAAAGATCACAATCAATTATTTATGAAATAAAACAAAAAGATAACAATTTACTGCCCATACCTGTTCAAAAGGATGAAAACAGAAAAATTCCTTAAAGAACTTTACAAGGTCCTCTAAACCAAAGCAACACATATACTCAGATATAGAATATATATACACATATGTGTACACACAAACATATATATGTATATGTGTATATATACATATATACACATATGTGTGCACACGCACACACACACACACACACACACACACACACACACACACACACTATGAGAAGGTGACCACAGGGAAACTGTGAAAAAATAAGTTAGAAAGTATGGGTTGGAATTAAGAAACTAAAGGAGACAAAAGCTCATAAACTTTTCAAGAGCCACAATGCATGCATATAATAAATACTTTACATAGAGAGTCAGATAATGTTGGCATGACATGATTCAGACAATAGCATGACAAAATGAAACAGATTATGTATTAATAGAAAACAATTGGTTTTAATCATGGGAATCATTTCTGAATCAGTTGTGTTCAATCAGACCATCAACTAGGTAGTTAGCCACCACCAAATCAGAAAAAAGGTAAAAATATATTGTATTCAACTAAAATAACTCTAACTTCATTAATTTAAAATAACCTGTTAAGTTTTTAAAATGAGAGTTGGATAAAGATAAAAGTTTCAACACAAATTATCACCATTTCTTAGTGAAATTTAAATTGATATAAGCTAATAATGGCCACAAGGAAGCCAAACACAGGCTTCTTGCTAAGTAGAGAGACAGTAGTCACTGAACACTGGTTTAGAGTACAAACTCATATGTAAAACTCATATGTAAAACATTACAATGGAAGATGGTGGATGTATGCATGATAGATACATACAAAATAGAAAAAAGTGTAGAAGTGAAAGTACAAAATACTTGGAAGAGGACTCACCTAATTCAGATGTTCCCAAATATATTGACTGATGAAACTGGAAGAATATACGCTAACTAGGGCAGATCTGCCATCGTTTCAATAATATGTGTCCTCATCACTAATGATGAAAGTACGACATCTGGACTCTGTTACCTAAGTATGTGAAGTACTGAAGGCAATTAAGATGCCAGAAAATGAAGCCAGGGTGAGATATGGCAATGCCACATACCCACAGAAGAAATCTGAGTTGGAGGTAGCAAAATTTTAAGAACACTGAAGGATTTTTAATATATCTTCAAGAGAGAATGATGGCAAAAGATTAGAAATAATTATGGATGGGATTATTAGCAAAAACATCAAAAAAGCTATAGAGAGAATATCAATCACACCACCTTACATAAATAGAGATAACCTTGTATTTTTCTATACCTCTTTATCAATTTTGTTTCTATGAAGTCATGGTCTGTGGTAGAAAATAGTTTGTGAAAGCATCTCACTTCCATTCTCATGTTTACTGAAACATTAATGAGTTGACTAGGATAGTGAGTGTTTTAGTTTGTCAAAGGGTTTTTTTAATCTATTGTCATAATCATGTTTTTCTTATTCATAGCAGGGCAGCTAGTTGGTGCAGCAGATAGGGTACCAGGCCTGGAAGACTCATCTTCCTGAGTTCAAATCCAGCTTCAGATACTTATTAGCTGTGTGGATACTTAATAGGTGTGTGTGGAAGTCACTTAACCCTCTTTGCCTCAGTTTCTTCATCTGTAAAAGGAGCTGGAGAAGTAAATGGCAAACCACTCTAATATCTTTGCCAAGAAAATTCCAAATTGGGTCACTAAGAGTGGGAAACAACTGAACACCAATGATTGAATATGTTCATTGTTTTCCAAATTTTGAACCATTCTTTCAGTCCCTATATAAGTCCAACTTGATTTTAAAGTATAGTTTTTGTATATGTTAATATTTTGCTAAACTTTTATTCAAACTTTTTGTGTGAATATTTTTTTTTTTTGCTTTTGCTTTCTTTTCCCCTGGTTTTAGTATTAGAATAATACGTTTCTCAACAGGAATTTTGCAAAGTTACTTAATTATCTGTTATTGAGAAAAGCACTTGTAGCATAAGTACTGGTATTAAATATTTGCTAAAATTCATTTGTAAATATATTTAGACTTTATTTTTTGTTGTTTCCTCTTGGGATTGCTCAACATTTCTTGTTTTGTTAATTTGGGTATGTTCTATTTTGTAGAAAATAAACTGTTTCTTTTACAGACTTAGTTCTGCTGGTATATTATTGTGATTCACAGTTACTAAGAATCCCTTATTTTTGGGGCAGCTAGGTGGCGCAGTGGATAGAGCACCGGCCCTGAAGTCAGGAGGACCTGAGTTCAAATCCAGCCTCAGACCAAACACTTGACACTTACTAGCTGTGTGACCCTGGGCAAGTCACTTAACCCCAATTGCCTAAAAGTAAAAATAATAATAATTAAAAAAAAGAATCCCTTATTTTCTCAATTTTTATGTCTTTACCCAGGTCATTTACAAATTCTGGCAACTTGATTTTCTGCTTTCCTTTTCAAAAATACATTGTTCAATATTTTATTAATTTTGTTAGCTTTTTAAAACTGCCGTTTTCTTCATCAGTTGAGTGCTATCCTCCAGTATTCCAATGCATCTGCGACAGCTTCCATGTGCCTCAGTAATGTGAACCACAAGTCATCTAACTATGTAAACCTTCTTCAGTGGGGTTCATAATAAAAGCTTTTTGGAAATAAAGACTATTGGACCCACCCTGTTAGCTTTCCAGGATGCATTCTGGTAAGGATGGCACAATTACTTTTCTGTTTATTTTCCTCCAGCTTTTTCACTATTTCTTTCTTTCCATTTGTTTAGGAATTGCCAATTTGTTAGGATGTTTTTTATTTAATCACATACACAGTTCATTATCCTCTTTTTAAAAATGTGAATAAATTTTCAAAGATCTGTAGGGGTGGGAGTAGTTGGTCTTTGATCAACTGAACCGAGGTGCTCCAAGCCTCCTAGCTGCCTCCATTGACTTTGGACTAGTAGAGTTACATACTTAAAGGTTTCCAAGCCACTGCACATTTTTAACCAGCCAATCCCAAGTTCTCCTTCTAATTTAAAGTTTGTACAGGACAAAAGGTGGTAGATAAATCCTCGTTGAAGGTATTTGACAACATCACAGAAAACATCATGATAAAAAGCATGGGAACAAGCCCTGTTTCACTCCATTGTTGACTGGGCAAGCACGAGAACATTGTCCATTATCCAGAACCCAGGTACACATGTCATAATGAAACTGACATATAATACTGATAAATTTCTCTGGGCAACCAAATTTTGCCATAATTTTTCACAAGCCTTTATGACTGACAGTGTCAAAGGCCTTCCTTAGATCTACAAATGTTGTGTACAGATATCAGTTCTGCTCCTGGCATTTCTCCTGGAGCTGTCGAGCAACACACTATATCAACCATTCCTTGGCCCTTTCTGAAGCCACACTGGCTCTTGAGTAGATGACCATCTTGCAGGTAAAGGATCAGCTTATTAAGGAGAACTCTAGAAAGTATTTTGCTGGCAATGACTAAGAGAGAAATCCCCCTGTGACTATCACAGGACAATCTATTTTCTTTTCCTTTATAAAGACAGACAATGGAGGCATCCTTGAACTCCTGGGTGATAACCTCTTCTTGTCATATAACCCAGAAGATTTCAGTCAGCTTTTTTATAAACAGTAGACCCTCAGCCTTGTAAATCTCAGTTAGAATAATATCAACACCAGGTGTTGTGCCATACAAGAGGAGCCTAATGGCATTCAAAACTTCTGCAGTTGGAAGTTTGGCTAGAAAAGGATTGACTTCTATCTGAGGTATACAGTCAGTGGCTTTAGCATTGGTTGATGATGGAAATGCTCAGTCCATCTCTCCAGGATCATGTCCTTATTACTAATCAGTATGGCTTTATCAACACTGATCAGTTGAGAAGCACTATAGGTCTTTGCCCCATAGATAGCCTTTATGGTATCACAGAAGTGCTTTGGGGCAGCTAGATGGTGCAGTGGATAGAGCACTGGCCCTGGAGTCAGGAGGACCTGAGTTCAAATCTGGCCTCAGACACATAACACTCACTAGCTGTGTGACCCTGGGCAAGTCACTTAACCCCAAATGCCTCACTAAAAAAAAAATTAATAAAAGTGCTTTGGATAGTTACTATCATTATATAAAACTGAACTTCATCTGCCTTCTTACTGAGCCAAGAATCCTGTCTCTCTCTCAACTTCATCCACACTTTATTTTTGAAGGACTTATGTGCTGCCTTCTTAGAGATGGCTGAATTGTCCTGCTAGTAAATCCTGTGGAATTCTTGTTTTTCATTTATCAGCTTCTGAATTCCCCATCATTTCTGTCAAATCAGTCTTGATGTTTGTGGGTGTTCTGACCCAGATGAGTAAATGCAGTGCTATACATCAAATCTCTGAAAGCTGCCCATTTCTTTTCTGCTCACGTTGC
This sequence comes from Phascolarctos cinereus, assembly GCF_003287225.1. Classification (NCBI taxonomy): domain Eukaryota; kingdom Metazoa; phylum Chordata; class Mammalia; order Diprotodontia; family Phascolarctidae; genus Phascolarctos; species Phascolarctos cinereus. The sequence continues at coordinate 106,373,834 of NW_027555847.1, forward strand.
CAACTGTGTGTTGCCTCAGCTTTTCCTCCAAGTTAGCAACAATTGTTTCATGCTCTTGTGCATCTCATGATTTTCTTATCACTAATACCGTCTTCCATTTAACGAAACACAACAGAACTTCATGGGTGTGCCTTGACAGCAAATATTGGCATTTAACAGACTTTGTCATTGCAAGAAGAAGAGACAGACAGGATATAAGAGTGACAAAGGCTATGTGTGGCATACAGTGCTTGACCGATCATAGACTTATCCTCTCCAACCTAAATATTTGTTTTCAACAAAGGCAGTAGCCCCAGAGAAGAACGACAACTGTAAGACTTAATGGCAACAGATTAGAACACTTCTCTGACTACTTCAAATGAGAGACCACTATATGGAGACCAACAAGAAGAAATACTGCTAGAAAAGCTGAATCCTATCAATCTTGATATTTTTGTCACAAATGAATAATAATAGCTAAAAATTATATAGTGCTTACTATGTGCCAGGCACTACACTAAGCACTTTGTAATTATTGTCTCATTTGAGCCTCATAACAACCTAAGGAGGTAGATGCTATTATTATCACCATTTGACAGACAAGGAAAACGACAGGCAGAGGTTAAATGACTTGTCCATGGTTACACAGCTAGTAAGCTTCTGAGCTGGATTTGAATTCAGGTCTTTCTGACTCCAGGCCTAGTATTCTCTCTACTGCGCCACTTAAGCTGGCCAAAATTAAATTTAAGAATGGGTCACAGTTATTCTTTGCAAGAAGCAATACAAGTATGTGGTTTGATTTTTCTGCAAAGACAACAAGCAACACAATTTCGCGGGATATTTGGTCAAGTTGTATTTTAGTATTGATAATTATTTGCAAAAAGATGATCATAAAAATAATGCAACTTATGCTCCAACTTCAGTTGCAAAAGATAAAAAAAGTAGGGAACTTCTGTGAAGGATTCAATGAGATTTTCTCTCTGCCTACTTACAGTATGTTGTTCTTTGATATGGAAACTCTAGATGTTGACTATGCTATTCCTGTATGTTTTCATTTTGGAGTTTCTTTCAAAAGGTGGCTACTGGATTCTTTTTATTTTCATCTCATTTCAGGCATGGGGGGTATGTACAGCTAAATTAAATCAACTTACACTCTGATACTCAGTAACTTCAATGGAAGGGTAGGAAAATGTAAGACTAGAAATATATCGGAAAGCACAATTCAGGAAAAAGAAATGAAAGAGCCAAAGATCTGTAGATTATGCAGAAGTCTCAGGCTTTTATATCATGGACACTTCCTCTGAAAAAAGAACTAGTAGGAGCTGAACATAGTGGGCACCTAATAGTATCATTCAGAAAAAGACTGGGTTGGGGTGAGGGGAGGGAAATGCTATTATTGTAGGAGTTATTCCTAAATCAGCTTTCTGTATATAGTTAGACTACTAACTTGTCAGGGAAAAGAACAGAATTATTAAAAAGCAAGAATAAGGAATGATGAGAAAAAGATATGTCATAAAATTGAAACAATTCGATCTTGGATTATTTTAACAAATAATTATTAATGAAAAATGTGAAATGGTTATTAGAAATTACATACCAATAGACTATAATAATCTTATAACACGTTTGACCAGTGTAAATCTATTGCCAAAAGAAGACCACGAAAAGCACAGAAAAATTTTTTACTTATTTGCTAAATGGCAAGAGATTCTGGTCAAATATAACATGAGTTTAGATTTAGAATATAAAAGAGTTTGTAAAATCTTATAAAGATGATGGACAATTACGAGAAGTATGATATCCTAGAGGACAGAAAAGAAGTGGAGGGTGAAACCAATTTTAAAAAATGGTTGGCAAGAGATTCAACTAAACTAAGTCATTCCAGGGGCATTTAATGATCAAAGTGGAAAGAGGATTAAAAAAAAAAACAGGAAAAAATGGAAAAGGGCTATAAGTCTTCTTTAACTGTTTTCATTATTAGGAAAATATCATCATTACACTCAGATCCTAATTCACACTTATAGCAGAGGCAGAAATGGCACTAAAATGAACAGAAAGGAATTACAGCTGAATTGGACTGAGTACATAGTAAGATTCATGCTATTGCTCCTGATGTTGCTGCTGCTGCTGCTGCTGTTGTTGTTGTTGGTAGTGGTGGTGGTGTTCAGTTGTTCCAGCTGTTTCCGATTCTTCATGACCTCATTTTGGATTTTCTTGGCAAAGATACTAAAGGGGTTTGCCATTTCCTTCTCCATTTCATTTTACAGATGAGAAAATTGACTCAAACAGTTAAGTGACTTGCCCACAGTCACATACCTAATAATTGTCTGAGGCTGGATTTTAACTCAGGAAGATAAGTCTTCCTGACTCCAGGCCTGGTACTCTATCCACTGCACCATGCAGCTGCCCAAGAGATTCATGCTGGAGGATACACAATTGTGGGGGTGTTGCAGGATTAGTATGAAATGCATCTGAAAGGAGGGAAAGATACCAAAGACATAAAAAATATTGGACTTTATTAATACCAAACAAGGCCTATATGCCTATACAAAATCTTTATGACAGTCATTACCACCTTGATAAATGGATAAGTGGAGAAAAGTAGGCTTTTACAAACGATATCCAAAAATGTGCCACATATTTTGTTATTTTGCAACTGATGTACAAAAGACTGCATTGTGCTTAATGTCTGTTGGTCACAAAAATCAATTGATTTGATAGAGCAAAATACAGCCTTTAAAAGCTCTTTTCCAATAAGATATCTCAGGGGCAGCTAGGTGGCGCAGTGGATAGAGAACCGGCTGTGGATTCAGGAGGACCTGAGTTCAAATCTGGCCTCAGACACATAACACTTACTAGCTGTGTGACCCTGGGCAAGTCACTTAACCCCATTGCCTAGCAAAAAAAAAAAACAACAAAAAAACCCCAATAAGATGTCTCCATCCATACATTAAAATCATTCAAGATTCCCTGAAAGACATAATGAGAGAAATGAAGATTCTGAATGGATACTTATTTATTTTCCTTTTATCAGAATGTAAACCCATTCTACTTGCTGCAATGCATTGCCTTTATATGTTTCTATTGATTCTTAACTGCATTTCTTTTAATTTTTTTATTAATTTCTTTTGATTTATCAACAATCACTTCTATAAGCTTTTGAACTTTAAATTTTTCTCTCCCTCCCACACTCCCTACCCAAGATGGCTCACAATCTGATATAGGCTCTACACATATATTCCTATTAAACATATTTTCACATTAGTCATGTAAGGAAGAATTAGAACCAACAGAAGGAACCACAAGAAAGAGGAAACAAAACAAAACAGAAGAAAAAAAAGAGCAAATAGCATGCTTCAATACGCATTCAAATTCCATAGACCTTTCTTGGGATGTGGATAGCATTTCCCATCATGAAACTTTTGGAGATGTCTTAGATCCTTCCATTGCTGAGAGAGGCTAAGTCTGTCAATTTTAGTCATCAGACAACATAGCTGTTGCTGTGTACAATGTTCTCCTGGTTCTGCTCACTTCACTCAGCATCAATCCATACAAGTCTTTCCAGCTTTTCTGAAGTCTTCCTGCTCATAATTTCTTATAGCACAATAGTATTCCATTGCATTCATATACCACAACTTTTTCAGCCATTCCCCAATTGATGAGTATCCCTCAATTTCCAATTCTTTGCCACCACAAAAAGAGCTGCTATAAATATTTTTGTATATGTGGGTCCTTTTCCCATTTTTATGATCTCTTTGGAATATAGGCCTAGAAGTGATATTGCGGGGACAAAGGGTATGCACAGTTTTATAGTCCTTTGGGCATAGTTCCAATTTGCTCTTCAAAATGGTTGGATCAGTTCACAATTCTACCAACAATGCATTAGCATTCCAATTTTCCCACATCTCCAATATTTATCATTTTCCTGTTTTATCATGGTGGCTAATCTAATAGGTGAGATGTGGTACCTCAGAGTTGTTTTGATTTGCATTTCTCTAATCAATAGTGACTAGAGCATTTTTTCATATGACTATAAATGGCTTTAATTGCTTCATCTGAGAATAGCCTATTCATATTCTTTGACCATTTATCAACTGGGGAGTGACTTGTATTCTTATAAATTTGACTTAGTTCTCTCTATATTTTAGAAATGAGGCCCTTATCAGAGATACTGGTTGTAAAAATTCTTTCCAAGTTTTCTGCTTCCCTCCTAATCTTGGTTGCATTGGCTTTGTTTGTGCAAAAACTTTTCATTTTAATGTAATCAAAATTATCCCATTTTGCATTTCATAATGTTTTCTGTCTTCTTTTTGGTCATGGATTCTTCTGTTCTCCATAAATCTGACAGATAAACTACTCCTTGCTCTCTGTTTGGTTATAGTATCAGTCTTTATATCTAAATCATGAACCTATTTTGACTTTATTTTGGTATATGGTGTGAGATTTTGGTCCATGCTAGTTTCTGCCATACTCTATTCCAGTTTTCCCAGCAGTTTTGGTCAAATAGTGAGTTCTTTTCCCAGAAGCTGGGGACTTTGGGTTTATCAAATCATAGATTACTACAGTCATTAACTACTGTCTTGCATACCTGACCCACCACTGTATTTCTTAGCCAATACCAAGTAGTTTTGATGATTGCTGCTTTATAATACCATTTAAGACCTGGAACAGCTTCCCCTGCATTTCTTTTCATTAATTCCCTTGATATTCTGGACATTTTGTTATTCCAAATGAATCATTATTACTTTTTCTAGCTCTACAAAGTAATTTTTTGGTAGTTTGATTGTTATGGCACTGAAAAATAGATTAATTTAGGTAGAATTGTCATTTTTATTATATTAGCTCAGCCTACCCATGAGCAACTGATGTTTTTCCAATTATTTAGATCTGACTTTATGTGAAAAGTATTTTGTAATTGTGTTCATATACTTCCTGGGTTTGTTTCACTAGGTACACTCCTAAACACTTTATAATGTCTACAGTAACTTCAAATGGAATTTCTCTATCTCTTGCTGTTGGGCTTTGTTGGTATTATAAAAAATGCCGATGATTTATGTGGGTTTATTTTATAGCCTGAAACTCTGCTAAAGTTGTTTATTATTTCAAGTAGTTTTTCACTTGATTCTCTAGGATTCTCTATATCATCATATCATCTACAAAGAGTGATAGCTTTGTTTCTTCCTTGCCTATTGTAATACCTTTAATTTCTTTTTTCTTCTCTTACTGCTAAAGCTAATGTTTCCAGTACCACATTGAACAACAGTGGTGATAATGGACATACTTGTTTCATCCCCGATCTTAATGGAAATGCTTCTAGCTTATCCCCATTACATACGATGCTTGCTGAAGGTTTTAGGTAAATGACACTTGTTATCTTAAGGAAGACTCCATTTATTCCTATGCTCTCTGGTGTTTTTAATAGGAATAGGTGTATTTTGTCAAAAGCTTTTTCTGTACCTATTGAGATGATCATGTAGTTTCTATTAGTTTTGGTGTTGATATGGTTAATTATACTGATAGTTTTCCTAATATTGGGACCAGCTCTGCATTCCTGGTATATATCCTACCTGGTCATAATGTATTATTCTTGTGATAAGCTGCTGTAATCTATTTACTAATATTTTATTTAAAATTTTAGGGAAATTGGTCTATTATTTTCTTTCTCTGTTTTGACTCTTCCTGGTTTAAGTATCAACACCATATTTGTTTCACAAAAAGGATTTGGCAAGATTCCTTCTTCACTCATTTTCTAAAATAGTCTATATAGTATTGGAATTAATTGTTCTTTAAATGTTTGATAGAATTTGCTTGTAAATCCATCTGGCCCTGAAGACTTTTTCCTAGGGAGTTCATCAATGTCTTGTTCGATTTCTTTTTCTGAGATGGGGTTGTTTAAGTATTTTACTTTCTCTTCTGTTAATCTGGGCAATTTATATTTTTGTAAGTATTCATCTATTTCACTAAGATTGTCAAATTTATTGGCATATAGTTGGGCAAAATAGTTCCTAATTATTATTTTAATTTCCTCTTCCTTGGTGGTGGACTCATCCTTTTCATTTGTGATATTGGTCATTTGGTTTTCTTCTTTCTTTTTTTAAAAATTAAATTAACCAAAGGTTTATCTATTTTATTAGTTTTTTCATAAAACTAGCTCTTAGTTTTATTTATTAGTTCAATAGTTTTCTTAATTTCAATTTTATTAATCTCTCCTTTGGTTTTCAGTATTTCTAATTTGTATTTAATTGAGGATTTTAAATTTGTGCTTTTTTCTAATTTTTTTCATTGTATGCCCAATTCATTGATCTACTTTTTATCTATTTTATTGTCATTCTCTTTTTTTTTAGGCAATTAGGGTTAAGTGACTTGCCCAAGGTCACACAGCTAGTAAGTGTCAAGTGTTTGTTCTAAGGCCAGATTTGAACTCAGGTCCTCTTGATTTCAGAACCAGTGCTCTCTCCACTGTGCCACCTAGCTGCCCCTGTTGTCATTCTCTTGAATGAAGTTATTGATTGTTTCTATGATTTGTTGTTTGACAAACAACATCGTTTAGGATTAGATTATTTAGTTTCCAATTATTTTTAGTCTATCTTTCCATGGCCTTTTATTATATATAATTTTAGTGCATTATGATCTGAAAAGGATGCATTTAATATTTCTGCATTTCCACAATGTATTGTGAGGTTTTTATGCCCTAGTACACGGTCAATTTTTGTACATGTACCTTTTACCACCGAGAAAAAAAGCATATTCCTTTCTATACCCATTCAATTTTCTCCAGACACTTATAATATCTAACTTTTCTAAAATTCTATTCACTTAACCTCTTTCTTGTTAATTTTGTGGTTAGATTTATCTAGTTCAGAGAGGGGGAGGTTGAGGTCCCCCACTAGTATAGTTTTGCTGTCTATTTCTTCCTGTAAAATTCCCTGCACTTCTTCTCTAAGAATTTGGATGCCATACCACTTGGTGCATATATGTTTAGTAATGATATTACTTCATTGTCTATGGTGCCTTTTAGCAGGATGTAGTTTCCTTCCTTATCTCTTTTGATAAGATCTCTTTTCGCTTTTGCTTTGTCTGAGATAAGGATTGCTACCCCTGCTTTTTTTTTTAAAAATTTCAGCTGAAGCATAATATATTCTACTCCAGCCTTTTACCTTTAGCCTGTGTGTATCCCTCTGTTTCAAATGTGGTTCCTGTAAACAACATGTTGTAGGATTATAGTTTTTAATCCATTCTGTTATCTGCTTCCGTTTTATGGGAGAGTTTATCCCATTCACATTTACAGTTATGATTGCTATCTGTGTCTTTCTCTCCATCCTATTTCTTCCATGTTTATGCTTTTCTTCCTCCTTTCTCAAGTTCCCTCCTCATTAGTGTTTTACTTTTGACTACCATCTCCCTCAGTTCCGCCTCCTTTCTATTAACCCCCTTCCTTTTTTCCCCCTTTATCCTTACTATTTCTTCCCTCCCTTCTATCCACTCTCCCTTTTCTTTCCCCTTTTCCCTCCTACTGCCTATACGGCAAGTTATATTTCTATACCTAAATGATTATGTTATTCCATTCTTGAGCCAAATCTGATGAGAGTAAGGCTCAAACAATGCTCATCTCCCTCCCTTCTTTCCCTCTACTGTAATAGATTTTTGTGCCTTTTCCTGTAAAGTAATTTTACCCTTGTCTTCCTCCTCCTTTCCTTTTCTCCCAGTACAATCCCTTAGATCAGATTAATCCACTTACTTATATCCATTTAACCCACTTATTTAGATTTTTTTAAATCATTACATCAAAGTCAACTTATACCTACCCCTTCTATGTATACCCCTTTAAAATGGGGTAATAACAATACAGTTCTCAAGAGTTACAAGTGTCATCTTCCCTTGTAGGGATATAAACAGTCTGCCCTTATTAATAACATGTTGTTGTTGTTTTTCTGTCCTGTTTACCTTTTTATGTGTCTCTTGAGTCTTGTATTTGAAGACCAAATTTTCTGTTGAGCTCTGGGCTTTTTATCATGAAGGTTTGGAAGTCCCCTATTTTGTAGAATATTCATCTTCTCCCCTGAAAGATCACACTCATTTTCACTGAGCAGTTGATCCTTGGTTGTAATCCAAGCTCCTTTGCCTTACAGATTATCATATTCCATACTCTACAGTCTTTTAACGTAGAAGCTGCAAGGACCTGTGTAATCCTGACTGTGGTTCCATGATATTTAAATTGTTTCTTTCTGGGTGCTTGCAGTATTTTCCCTTTGATCTGGTAATTTTGGAATTTGGCTACTATATTCCTTGGCATTTTCAATTTGGGATCTCTTTCAGCAGGTGATCAGCAGATTCTTTCTTTGGCTATTTTACCCTCTGGTTCTAGGACCTCAGGGCAGTTTTCCTTGATGATTTCCTAAAAGATGCTGTCCAGACTCTTTTTTCATCATGATTTTCAGGTAGACCAATTAATTTTTAAATTGTCTCTCCTGGATCTATTTTCTAGGTCAACTGTTTTACCAATGAGGTATTTTATGTTTTCATCTATTTTTTCATTTTTTTCTGTTTGACTGATTCTCACTCTCTCATAGAGTCATTAGCTTCCACTTGCCCAATTCTAATTTTTAACAAGTTGTTTTCTTCTATTAGATTTTGTACCTCCTTCTCCATTTGGCCCATTTTATTTTTCTTAAGGAGTTCTTCTCACTGAGTTTTTGTGTCTCCTTTTCTGTTTGGCCAAATCTGTTTTTTAAGGAGCTGTTTTCTTCAGTATACTTTTTTCCATTTGGCCAATTGTATTTTTTAAGGACTTGTTTTCTACAGTTAATTTTTGTTCTTTCTTTTCAAAACTATTGACTCTCTCTTGCATATTTCTCATTTCTTTTCCCAATTTTTCTTCTATCTCTCTTATTTGACTTTAAAATCCTTCTTGAGCTCTTCCAAGAAGGCTTTCTGGGCTTCAGACTAGTTCATATCCCCTTTTGAGGTTCCAGAGGTAGGTTTGTTGACAATGTTGTACTCTTCAGAATTTCTATCTTGATCTTCATTGTCCCCACAATAAGAATCTATGGTTTGTTTCTTTTTGCTCATGGTGTTTGCTTATTTCCTGGTCTTTAAAAAAAATTGAGCTCTCCTGCTGGAGAGCATGAGGCACTGACCCAAGCTTCTTGTGCTGGGAGCCTGGGGCCTGGTCATTGGCTTTGTGTGCTAGGACCTCAGATGCTGGCAATTAGAGGCTGTAGGGTTCTGGCAGCTTACTTGGTTTTAGGCTGGAATCAGCAACACTGGAGCTCTAGGGGTAGGGGTGGGTAGTCTGGCCCCTAGAGGTTGCCTGCTCACCTGGGACTTTCCCTTTTGGAGTTGTGCCATAACTGCATTTCAAAGTTTCTAGGGAGCTCTACTACATTCACTAAAAATGTCTGGAAGTTCTCTATTTCATTACATGTTCATTTTTTTTCCTCTGTAGGATTACATTCAGATTTTCAGGGTAAGTTATCCTTGGTTATAAGCTTTTATCTTCTGCCTTTGGGAATACCATATTTAAAGGTTTTTCTCCATTATAGTGGTTAGTGACAAGTCTTGTATGATCTTGACAGTGGTTCCTTGTTACTCAAACACTTTTCTTCTGCCTTCTTACAGCATATTTTTCTTCGATCTGCAAACTGTGGTTTTTGGTTATGTCATTCCTGTGTTTTATTTTGGAGTTTCTTTTGAGGGTGGCATCTGGATTCTTTCTTTTTTCATCTGTGTTCCAAGTATGAGAGTACAGTAAATGTATAAGTAGTGTAACAAGAGAAGTTGTGTCATGTGTGAGGTATAAGAAGAAGGACAGTTCATCTCAATGACAAAAGGTTTGGAAAAGAATGAGAAATAAGTCTATAAAAGCAAAATGGTCTATAAAGGTGAAGTTGTGAAGTTTTAAATGCCAAACAGAATAGATTATATTTTATTGTACAGATAATGGGGAGCTGGAGTTTCACCAACAGAGTGGGAAAATAATTGGGTCAGACCTTTACTTTAGGAAAATTATTTTGGCAGATATGTGGAGGATGAATTAGAGTAAAAGTCTTAAACTTTTTTTTTTTAATAACATAAATCCCTTTGGCAGTTTGGTGAAACTTAGGAACCTTTTCAGGAAAAAAAGGTTTTTAAATGCATAAGTTAAAACACCCAGATTACAAAGAAAAAAATTTATGTTGGAATACAGTTATCAATTTAAAAAAGCAAATTCAGAGACACCAGCTTAAGAACACCTGGTTTAGAGAGACTTTGGGCAGGGAAACTGATTAGGAGGCTACTGAAATAGTCCAAGTTGAAGGTTATGAGGGCTGGAATGAGGAGGTGGCCTTTGAGTAGAGAAGAGATGGTTGAAAGAGATGTCAGAGTGAAAAAATGACAATATTTGTGAAATGATTGGATAGATAAGGGAAAGGAAAGCAAGGAGTGGAGGATGACACTACAATTACAGACCTGAGTGACTATAAGGATGAAATTTTCTTTTCCTAGAAAGAAACTGAGAATTAGAGATAGATAGAAGATAAGTTTATTTTTATACAAGTTAAGCTTGAGATGCCTACAGACCATTCAGTTAAAATAACTGATGGGTAGTTGGCAATGTGGGCCTACAGCTCTCTTTGTGGTGGCAAAAAAATTGGAAACTAAAAGAAGGTCCATCAATTGATGAATGGCTGAATGAGTTGTAGAACATTAATATGATTGGAGCTCTATTGTTCTACAGGAAATAAATAATTTCCAAAAGACATGGAAACACTTACATGAACTGATGCAGAGTGAAGTAAACAGAACCAGAACAATTTATACTATAACATCAATATTGTAAAATTGAAAATTTAAGGACTTTTATGAACTGATGAAGAATTAAATGAGCAGAACAGGGAGAACAATTTATAAAATAACCATGGCATAAAAACAAAACACTCTGGAAGTTGTAAGACCTATGATCAATACAATGACCATTCAATAATAAAGATGACTGATGGGGTTCAACATAATTAGGCTCGTAGGTAGTTAGAAGAGGCACGCTGAAGGTATAACTATTACAACTGACTAGTTCATGTGGTTCCTGATGCTGAGCAGATGACTTGACTGAGAGTTAATGTTGCTGAGATCTGAGTCTTGGACAGGAGTAAAGATAGCTTAGGCATCAGCATATGATGAGACGTGGACCAATGTATCACCACAGAAGGTGAACCATGTGGAACAGAAGAGTATTTGAAAATCGGAATCAATGCTGTGCAAGAGGAACAAAGGCATGGTGCATGGATTCCAATGTCTGGGAACATGGACCCTTTAATGTGTTGTGACTGGCACACACATATCTATGATAAAACGATGCTTTATCAGATCTTGCCCCAAGCATTGTAAACTGTCAGTATGACAAACTCCCTTCCTGGTTTGATTTGGTCCTCCTTGGCTTTCCTGACACCTTTGATTCATTCTGAAGTTTCACTCTCAGATTTATTCTGTTCCTTATTACGTGCATCCCAGCCTACAAACTTTAATACCTATCTTCACTGGTATAATATATCTTCTATTTCTTTAATCTTTGGCCCTCAGTTTTGACACCACTCATTTCTCTTCACTTCTGATGCCATCACTAACATCTATTCTTCCTAACCTTATTGTTACATAGTGATGTTCCCTCCTTGCCAGCTTTGACTGCAATCCCTTCATGGCTAATTCTGACTGGTTGAGTAGATAAAATACACTCAGAAAGCCGAGTGTTATCAGAGAAGCCAGAAAATGCCAGCTCCAAATCAGAGAAACCACAAATTGGGCCAAAATGAGAGCATCTTCAAGGTGGCAAGGTAGGAGCATGGGAACAATATTTGAAACAAGTAAGCAGTTATTTCTTCCAGAAGGGCAAATTATGCTGATGAAGAAGTATCTTCACCATCATGAGAGACAAAGAGATAAATTAGAGATAAACTCAGCTACATCATTAGGGAAGATGAGGAGTTTGCTAGGGGACAGGATGGTTCCCAAGGAGACTTTCTATTAGATCTATTTCTCATTGATGTTTGTCTTAGGACCCCCATACTGCTTAACCAAGTGGAGGGCAGAATTTCTTCCTTCTATTATGCTTCTAGATTTTAGTGGAAGTGTTTCCCTTAACCTGGAAACCTGAGTGCCATCAGCAAAGAGGATTTTTTTAAAAAATATTTTCTGACAAACAAGGAATCTCTAGCAGAGGACATATTGGGAGAAAAATCACTGCACAAAAGCTACTGCTAGCTCCAACTCAGACCTGGCTGGGAAGTACAGATCAGAGAGATCCTTGAAAATAGGCATTTTGGGTGAGGTCCTCATTTCTTAGCATAGTGCCTGGTTCATAGTAGGAGCATTCTTTAGTATCTTTCAACTCTTGCATAAAGCACAGGAAGAAGTACTGTACCATCCACTCTAGAATGGCTATGTTAGAATAGGGTGAGCTCTCCAGCCCCCATTATAGAGAAAGAACTGGACAACAGTGGAATAGTTTATGGAAACCAAATTCAATGAGAACATTTATTACTCAAATGGACACTTATCTTTCTCTGCACTGCTATGTTGCAATCTCTCTTTCCCTCTGAGAGTTTACGAAAGTTAAAGTCTGTTGCTGAAGAAAGCTTCCTTATTTTGCACAGATTTTCAATGACTTCTTTCATGCAAACACCTGCATATGCCTACCTGTGGGTATTGGTATTCCACTGCCAAAATCTCAATTTTATGTCTTATATTAAAAAAGTTTGGCTCTGTAAATATGCATCCGCTATAAAGGTGAGACATAAATGATGTGAGCAGATGTTTGAGGGATATATTGGATGTGACATCCATGACTATAAGTTATAGAAGGCACAATTTATAATACGAAAACTAGCTGCAATGGGCAAAATTGTAAAATGGAGATTTCCATGTTAGTAGAAAACAAAGTAGAAAAATAAATTATGTTAAACTTTAAGGAATGAAATTAACAATATTTTTATTTTGTTCTTGATCAAAAAAATACTGCTAAAATATTGTTTTAAATGACCTTGACTTTTTTCCTCTTAAAATAACTTTAGCATGAAACAAATTACAACATAATAAAATACAGCAAGAATCTATTAGTCCATTCTATCTGAAGAGTACAGAAAATAAAATGTTTAGGCATGAGATTTTTATTGCCCTTAGGTAAAAAAATTAATTATCAATAATTTGACCAGGACAAATTTGAATATATCCTGAATTTCCAGTCAAGGCTGGGGAATTTTTCATGATACTCTCCTAAACAGAGGAGAGCAACACTGCATGACTGTGTAGGTGGAGAGGTTTGTGCACAAAATTGGAGAGAAGAAATAGACTTTTTTTTTTCTTCTTCAACAGGTGACTTAGTAACTGACTACAGATAGGTGGAGTAGGAAAGATGGCCTTTGGAAGTGGAAGCCATGTAGGTAAAACTAGATCATCCACCTATCCCCAATTTCCAACTTGCCTCACCAGAAACTTAGGGAATCAGATGTATCTTATCCAAGAGCTAAGATATATCTCAGCTCTTGGTTTGAGCTAAGATAGCCTGTTCCCACTGAGAAACCATTCACTCTGTGTATTTTCTGGTATATTCTAATCAGTTTAAATTCTATTATTGCCAATTTCTGTTTGCTATTTGCTTGGATAAATATGTTTATTGCTAGTCACGATTTGTATCTTTTGTGTAACTAGAGTTCCATGGGAAGGAGTCAAATAGCAAGTGTAAGGTAAGAACTACTCATTGCCTTTTACAGGACAGTGACCAGGGAGGCTAGTGGTTTTTCTTTTTACGTTTTTAAAGTTATTTTAAACTTAAATACAAAATAAGCAAAGAGAAAAATTGCCATGTACACAGCAGAAATGAAAGGATTCAATATAAAACAATAAATTTGCATTTCAAGAAAATCTATGTAATAAACACGACACATTGTTTCCAAAGCTGTCTAGCTTTTCTTTGCTTCCTTGTAGATTTTCTTTTGTTCTCTGCTGTGCACTTTTTACTTTATTTTTTCTCCTCCCTCCCCCAAACCAGGCTATAATTAAGCGCAGATGCACACACACACACACACACACACACATATACATACATACATAGACATAGATACATGTAAATGTACACATATGCATAAGACCATACTATGCTCATTTCCATTCATCATCTGTTTCTCTGACATAATAAATTCTACACATGACCATTATTTTATGTTTGCGTGTATCTCTCATTTTTATAGCATTTTATGAAAGCAATATATTATTGAATTCAAATTTTTAATCTGTGATCACTTTCCTTTTTATGGGTAAATTCATCCCATTCACATTCTAAGTTATGATTACTTATTGTATATCTTCCTCCTTCCTACTTTTCCTTGATAACTTTCTCATCTTTCTCCTATCCCTCCTCATTCCTCTGCTTTACTTCTACATGCTACCTTGCCCTCTTATTCCTTAATCTACCCACCCCTCCAAGAATCCCTCCCTTATCCTCACCTCTCCCTATCCCCTTGCCCTCTTGTTTATTTCTGAACTTAGAAGACTTTTATACCATTCTACATAAATATGTTGTTCCCTCTTTAGCCCATTTCCAATTAGAGTAAGGTTTCAGCACTACCCGCTTTCCTCCCTACAAGCTTCATCTGTTATCAGTTTTTCCTTTTTTGCCTCATTTGTATGAGATAATTGTTCCTTTTTATCATCACTACTGGTTTTTTTTTTTAGAATCACCCCCATCATATTTGACTTAGCCCAAGCCTTTCTTTCAAACTACCCAAATAAAAATGATAGTCATAGAAGAACTGATAATATTTTCATGTATAAGAAGTAAACAATTGGGGCTTATTAAGTCTATTATAATTGGTCCTTATGGTTACCATATATTTCTCCTGGGTTTTATATGTGGAATTTTCCCTTAAGTTCTGCTGGTTTTTGTCACAAATACCTGAAAAGCTTTCAGTTCGTTAAATGCCCATTTTTTTTTTCATTCAGGACCATACTTATCTTCACTGAGTAAGTTACTCTTGGTCGTAACTACAGCTCTTTTGCTCTATGAAATACAGTTTCCAAGACTTATGGTCCTTCAACACAGTAGCTGCTAGGTTTTATGTAATCTTTATTGTAGTTCCATGATCTTTAAATTTTTTTCTTGTTGCTTCCAATATTTTCTCCTTAATCAGGGAACTTTGAAACTTGGCTATGATATTCCTGTAAATTTTCCTCCTGGATCTCTTTCATGTGGTGTTTGGTGGATTTTTTCATATTTCTGCTTTGCCTTCTTGTTCTAGACTTCACAGCAATTTCCTTGATATATTTTTGCAATATATCGATTCTTTTTTATCATAATTTTCTGGTAGTCCAACTATTCTTATATTATTTCTCCTTGATCTGTTCTCCAGATCAGTTGTTTTTCTCATGAAGACGTTTTGAATTCTTTTATTTTTTCATTCTTTTGACTTTGTTTTATTTCTTTGTGTCTTAGCACATCATTACCTTCCCTTTGCCCAATTCTAGTTTTCAAGAATTATTTTCTTCCTTAAGTTTTTAATTCTCTACTTCCAGTTGGTTGACTTCCTTTTCATAATTTTCTTGATTTTCTTATATTGCTCTTATTTTTCCCTATTTTTTCCTCAACCTCTCTTATTTGATTTTTAAAGTCCTTTTAAAGTTCTTCCAAGAAATCTTTCTTGTGTTTGGGACCATTTGACATTTCTCCTTGAAAAAGGAGTGCCTTGTTTAGCCCCATTATCTTCCTCTGAAAGTGAACCCAGATGTGGCTTTTGTTTTAAACCTAAAAAGTGTTCCTTTTCTCCAGCAGTATATAGGGAGGTAGAAAGATACTAGTCTAATACCCCTCTCACAGACTGTAGGAAAGAGTTCTAGGGATGCATATCAATGACTCTCTTAAGCACATTTTAATAACTCATACAATTACACATGTCATATAACTTATATAAAGACAGAATTCAAGAAAGATATTTTGCTTGTTGGAATGAACACAATATTTTTTAGAACACCAAAATAAGGTAGAAAACTTCAAAAACAGTATTTTTTTTGGTTTAGAATTCTGAAGACAGTTACATTATAGTTTCTAAATGCTGCTTGTTGCTGAGTATAAAAAGAAAGTTTTTCTCCTTCCCAAAGATATATCTTCCCCTAAGAGTCATTTGGAGTTCCACAAAAAATTAACATAATGAGGAAACTATATTACAAAAACTGGGTTTGATTATCACAAACTGTCAAAAGCTATATTTTATACTCATTTTACCCCTCTAATTTTAAGTCTTAGACTAAAAATTATGAGGTACACAAGGCTAAGAGGTGATTTCTTTCACTTTTCTCTGCTTCAAGGAAGAATTGCTCCTATATCTCCTACATACGGATAGATGTCTAATTAAAAAAAGTTTTATTAATGCTTTTTATTTTAACATCATAGTCATTTCCAAATATACTCTCTTAACTATTTTGAGAACAATACCAGTCTTAATACGTGCTTTTGGAATTGTAAAGTGAAACATAACAGATTATCTTAGAACAGGAAGCATCCTAACAAAAATATGACAGTAATGAAACGTGGAACTTATCATCCTAAAGCAGGCATAGAAAGATCATAAGATCTACCTTTTAAAAGGTAGAAAAGGATCAGTAGATATTCTCAGATCACATGATAAACAGGTGAAAAAAAAGAAAAATCATTTCTAGAATAAGCAGACATTGTGTCACTTAGCAATAGTAAAGGAGGAGAAAGAGACATGCCATTGAACTTGTCAAATACAACCATAAATAGTTTACTTCCATTAGGAACCTATAAAATAGCTAAATTCCAGGTGGAAAATAAAAAGACCCTCTATGGGTAGCATATACATGAAATGAACTTACATCATATTGACAAAGAAGTGTAGGACAGATGGCTGGGTCATATGGAATTGTTTGTAGAATTGGAGGAGTTTATAATAGTGATTTAGGACCAGTTCAATGCCATGAGAAATTACAGAAAGGATTTCCTTAAAGAGCCCAGGTTAAGTGACGTGATACTGCAAGGAAATGGTAGAAACTGCTTAGCATATCACTGAAGACTGGAAAGTACCTGTTCAATATTTAGCAAGATATGACTTCGTATCTAGAATTATAGATCAAAAGTTTGCTGGCTGGTTTCACAGACTGACAAGAAACCCATATGTAAGAAATGGGACCAGGACGCAGACTGGACCTATGCCTATGTTTTCATTAACGTAGGGAACTTCCAGGGGGGTGCTACTGCAGGCAAGCACCTTCTCTGCAACTTAAAAGTTTCAAGAGTTGCCTAGTGCACTGGGAGCTTAAATGAGAGAGTAATGCAAATTACATGTGTCAGAGGTGGTACTTGAAACTCAGGTCTTCTGGCTTCAAGGCTAGCTTTGAAGCTACTATACCACACTGCTTATATATCACAAGCACAGACCTCAAAATACTCAGGAGAACAGAACTAAGACTGAGCTGTTTCTCATAATTGCCCCAGATATAATACTAATCCATAAAAATGAAAAATAATATTTTAATAGATGTTGTGATACAAAATACCCCTAATCTTAAGTGTATATAGACTGAAAAGCTTTCAATTATAGAGATGTAGCATAAGAAAATAAAATAACATGTGAACAGGATAAAGTACATATCATATCCATCCCTCTAAGCTAGTATCAAAGATGCTTTCAGTGAGTCTTGGGTGGGTGGATTGGGGGCAGTTTGCATTTTATTACTTTCACTGAACTACAAAAGCAACTATTTTATCCACCTACCAAACAGTCTATAGAACATTAACTATAAAAGAAAAGGATAGTCACTTGGTTTAAGACTGTTTCTTTCTGAGCTTTAATAGCAAGATGGGAATAAGATAATGACAGCTGTTGTCCTTCATAGTACATTCAACTTATTCCAATCACAGACATAACAGGAAAAAAAACCCTTGTATTAGTTTATCAGCAGGAGGGTATGGAGGTAGTTAATATGATGCTGAACAACAGCTGTTACTGCTGCAGGCAACCCGTTTATTCAATGGATTGATTCTGGCACATTCCCCTCAGCAATTGTTCCAAACTCTCTCCAACTCCTTCCTTCCACCCAAAAAAACCCAAAAAACAAAACAAAAGAAAACCTTGGCCTTTGATATTATTGAAAAAGTTAAGATTATTCATCTTGAACTCCCTCATTTATCCTCCATTTTTTAAAACCATTGTGTTCTTACCCATCCTCTCCTTTCCCTGATAAGGGCTGATAAGGATCTGAATTAGGGTAATGACAGTATAAACAAAAAGAGGAAATTCCTGCAAGACACACTGTGCAGTAGAAATCAATAGGACTTGCCAACTGATTGCATGTGGGAAGTGAGAGGGGGACAGATCAAAAATGACTAAATGAAATTCCTTGGAGAATGGTCTGCCATCAACAGAAATAGAGAAGCTCTGAGAAGAAATAGCTCTTGCCTGGAATATTGTAAAAACTTCATAACTGGTAACCCTACTTCCAGTCTCTCTTGTCTCATATCTATCCTCCAGCCAGCTAGCAAAGTAAGTATTTTAATGAGCATATTTAGGTCATAATAATGTCTTAACTGGGGCAACTAGGTGGTGCAATGGATAGTGTCAGCCTGAAGACAGGAAGACTCATCTTCCTGAGTTCAAATCTGGACTCAGATATTACTAGCTGTGTGACCCTGGGCAAGTCACTTAACCCTATTTGCCTCAATTCCTCATCTGTAAAGTAAGCTGGAGAAGGAAATTATAAACCATTCCATTATCTTTGCCAAGAAAACTCCAAATGGGGTCACAAACAGTTAGATGTGACTGAAATGAATAAACAACAGTATGTCTTAATTAGCATATGTCATATTAATGCATATATTTATATATTTACTTCCTTGCTCAAAGATATTATGTGACTCTGTACTGACCACAGATTAAAATGCAAACCTCTTAGCCTGATTTTTAGGCCCTCCATAACATGACTCTAATGTGACTTTCAAGACTTATTTTATACAACTATCTTTTATATACTATACATTCTAGCCAAACTAGACAGCTTGCTATTTGAACATTACATTGGAAATAACAGAACAAAAATGACTAGGAGAAGTTGATAACTATATAACAAGGTAGTAAGAAAGCACTAGCTGCCTTTGATTAATTTAAGTTACTGGACCAGATGAACGACATTCTCAGGTTAGAAAGAACTGGCAGATATGACTGCTAAGCCATCATCAGCAATATTTGAAAGACCATGGAAAATATGAGAGGTGACATAAGAATGGAGTAAAACAAATATTGTTCCAATTTTCAAATAAAGAAAAGAGAACAGAACCTGAACACAACAGACTAGTAAGAACCGGATTTCAATTTCTGGGAAAATTTTTAACTGGATCATTAAAAAGATGGTTGGTGCATATCTAGATAGGGAAGTAGCAATCGCAAAGAGCCAACACGGCTTCATCAATAACAGGTCATACCACTTTCTTCTCTCACTCTCTGTCTCTTCTGGTTCACAGAGTATTTGATAGTGTAGGCAGTGATGTAATTATGGACTAGTCTAAGAACCATGCCATCTACAACCAGTCCCATAAATGGCAGAGATGGCATCAAGAAACTCAGGTGAAAGAGATAAGATTCTCTGAAAGGGGTTGACCCCAAGTACCTTCTTTTGCTTTAGTCATTGCAATTTTAAAAAAATTAAATTATTTTTATTTTTCAAAACATAAAAACTTGTTACTTGAAAAATACTTTTAAATGATTATGCATACATTCATTTGTATATGTAATATCTTCATATATATGTATATGTATATTGTGGGTGCATGTGTGTGTGTATTCTGTACTTTGAGTCTTTCATCTCTCTATCAAAAGATGGGTAGAATGTTTCATCATTAGACCTCTGGAACAGTAGTTAGTTAATAACGCTGATCAGAGTTCCCAAGTCTTTAATTTAATAAATTGTTCTCCAGGTTCTATTCACTTCACTCTGCATCAGTTCAAACAAGTCTTGCTAGGTTTCTCAGAAACAGTCCCCTTCCTCATTTTTTTTATATAGCACAATAGTTTTCTATCTCATTTATATACCACAACTTGTTCAGCTTTTCCCCAGTTCATGGGCCTGAGATTCTCATTCTTTGCCACCTGAAAAAGAACTATAAATATTTTTGCATGTCCTTAAGAGTTTACTTTGCTCATGACTAATCTCTCCTTTAATAATTCCCTCCTTCTCTAATTCCTTCTTCTCACCTTTCATTCCTATTTCCCAGTTTACCAAAACATATTTCTGTACTCACTTTATGCATATATGCATGCATGTGTTTGCATATTTTCCCACCTTTGACCAGTTAGGCTGAGAAAGGTTCAAGTGTCAGCTGCTTTCCCCCTCTCCTCCATGCTATATAGACTTTTATTTGTGCACCTGATTACGTGAGATAAATTCCCCGACTTTATTTTCTCTTCTCCCTAGTGCATTTCTCTAATCTCTTTCTACTCGTCTTTTAAGATCATCAAGATATAACAAAAACACTCCCAGACTTTATCTAATTAGATTTCCTCTGTGACCCTCGATGATAAGGATAGGGTTCAGAGGGGACACTTGTATTATCTCTTCATAACAGAATGTATGCACTTTATCACTTGTTAGTACCTTATGATTATTTGTTCGTGTTAACCTTTTCTATATTTCTCTTAATTCCTGTGTTTGAACTTCAAGGTTTCTAGGAAGCTAGTCTTTTCATCAGGAGTACTTGGAAGGAATACCTTTATTTCATGAAAGGTACTTTTTCTCCTTGTAACACTATATTCAGTTTTGCTGGGTAAATTATTCTTGAACATAAGCTTATATCCTTTGCCTTCTGTAATATTATATTCTAAGCTGTCTGCTAAATAGTACTGTCTTCTAAATCACGTGTGAGCTTAACCACAGCTCATCAGAACTTGAACTCTTTCCTTCTGGTGGCTTGCAGCATATTTTCTTTGATGCAGAAGTTCTAGATTCCGGTTATAAAATTTCTCCAAGTTTTCATTTCTTTCAAAAGATAACTGGCAAATTCTACTTCCATATTGCCCACTGGTTCTAAGACTTCTAGGAAGTTTTCTTTTAAGATTTTTTGAAATATAAAGGCACAGCCAAAATGGCAGAGTAAAAGCAGGGACTTGCCTAAGCTCTCCCAAATTCCCCTACAAACAACTATAAAATAACATCTCAAAATGAATTTTGAAGTGATATAACAAACAAAAGGATGAGGTGAAACAATTTTCCAACCCAAGATAACTTAGAAGATTGGCAGGAAAGGTCTGTCTCACTGAGGTGAGAGTGGAGCACAGTTCAGCGCAGAGTGTACCATGGTAAACCCACAGCAGGCTTTAGGGGTAACTGAATCGGCAGCTAAGGCTTCAGGAGCTCTCAGCCCCCAGACAGTACGGGGGTCAGATAACAGTTCAGAACAAATTGCAGAGGACCCTTTGCTGGCAATGGATGTAGGACTCTGTTGCATTGTCCATATGTGGTTCCAGGTCCCAGCTCCAGCGCAAAGAGGGTCATGAGCACACTAAAACATGTAGCTGCAAAGATACCAGGGCCCTGGTCACAGTTCCAGGGTGGAAAAGAGTGTTAGTAGTGGCTCACAAACCAGAGCACAAATCAGGAAAGCAGTGAGCACACCTCTCCTTAGATCATATCACCATGAAAGAACTAAAAACTTGTAGGCTAACTAGTACTAAAAACAGCAGCATAAAAAACCCGAAGCTTTGAACAGTGCCCCCTTCACCCTGGGGAAGAGCACAAGTTTAACAAAAAGTTAAAAGTGAAGAAACAGGCTGAAAAAATTAGCAAACAAACAAACAAACAAACAAAACATGACGCTGACCATAGAAAGTTACTATGGTGACAGGGACAATCAAAATACAAACTCAAAAGACAGCAAAGTCAAAACAGCTATATCTAAAGCCACAAAGAAAAATGTGAATTAGTCTTAGCTCCAAAAAAGAATTCCCAGAAGAGCTCAACAAGGATTTTAAAAATCAAGTAAGAGGGGCAGAGAAAAAATTTGGGGAAAAAAGTTAGAATGATGCAAGACAATCATGAAAAGTGAGTCAACAGCTTGGGAAAGGAAGCACAAAAAATAATGAAGAAAATAACACCTTAAAAACAGAATAGGCCAAATGGTAAAAGATGCGCAAAAAATTCACTGAAGAAAAGAAGTCCTTAAAAAGTAGTGTTGGTCAGATACAAAAGGAGGAGCAAAAGCTTACTGACAAAAATAATTCCTCAAAAATTAGAATTAGACAAGTGGAAGCTAATGACTCCATGAGACATCAAGAAACAATGAAACAAAATCAAAAGAATGAAAAGATAGAAAAATGTAAAATATGTCATTGGAAAAACAAATGACCTGGAAAACAGATCAAGGAGAGATAATTTAAAAATTACTGGACTACCTGAAAGCCATGACCAAACAAAGAATCCACTGAATACCTCTTGAAATTCCAAAATAAAAACACTGAGGAATATTATAGATGAATTCCAGAGCTCCTGGGTTAAGGAAAAATACTGCAAGCAGCAAGAAAGAAACAATACAAATATCATGAAACCACAGTCAGGATAACACAGGATTTAGCAGCTTCTACATTACAGGATTGGAGGGCTTGGAATATGATATTCCAGAGGGCAAAGGAGTTAAAATTACAACCAAGAGTCATTGAACCAGCAAAACTGAGTATAATCCTTCAGGGGGGAAACAGACATCCAATGAAATAGAAGACTTTCAAGCATTTCTGAGAAAAAGACTAGAGCTGAATACAAAATCTGACTTTCAAATATAAGACTCAAGAAGCATAAAAAGGCAAACAGGAAAGAGAAATCACAAGGAATTCAATAAGGTTAAATTGTTTGCATCCCTACATGGGAAGATGATACTTGTAAACTCCTAAGAATTTTATCATTTAGGGAAGTTAGAAGGAGTGTACATATACACATAGATAAAGGACATGGGTGTGAGCTGATTATGATGGGATGATAAAATTTAAAATAAAGGAGTGAGAAACAAGAGTTCCACTGGGAGAAGAAGGAAGTGAGAGGTTGAATGGGGTAAATTATCTCACATAAAAGGCACAAAAGAACTTCTGCAGTAGAAGAAAAGATTGGGGATGGTAGACAATGCTTGAATTTTATTGGAATTGGCTCAAAGAGGTAATAACATAAATATTCAGATGGGTACAGAAATCTATCTTACTCTATAAGTTAGTAGGAGGGGAAGGAGATAAGGGCAGAGGGTTGATAGAAAAGGGGGCAGATTTGGGGAAGGGATAGTCAGAAGCAAAACATGTTCGAGGAGGGACGGGTGAAAGGAGAGAGAGAGAGAGAGAGGATAAACAGGAAAAATAGGATGTAGAGGAATACACAGTAATCATAACTGTGAAAATATTTTACAGCAAGTTTTTCTGATAAAGGCCTCATTTCTCAAATATATAGAGAATTGAGTCAAATTTATAAGAATACAAGTTATTCCCCAATTGATAAATGGTCAAAGGATATGAACAGACAAAAGAAAGAAATCATAGCTATCTAAAATGCTCTAAATTACTACTGATTGGAGAAATGCAAAAAATAACTCTGAGGTACCACCTCACACCTATCAGATTGTCTAATATGACAAAAAAGTAAATGATGAATGTTGGAGGGGATGTCAGAAAACTGGGACACTAAAGCACTGCTGGCAGAGATGTAAACTGATCCAACCATTCTGGAGAGCAATTTGGAATTACGTTTAAAGGGCTATAAAACTGTGCATATCCTTTGACCCAACAATACCTCTACTAGGTCTGTATCCCAAAGAGATTTTTTAAAACAGAAAAGGACCTATATGTAAAAAAAAAATTTACAGCAGCTCTTTTTGTGGAGGCAAAGAATTAGAAAGTGAGGGGATGCCCGTCAACGGGGAATGGCTGAACAAGTTGCTGTATATGATTGTAACAGAATACCATTGTGCTATAAGAAATGATGAGCAGAATGCTTTCAGAAAAACCTGCAAAGACTTACATGAACTGAAAAGTGAAGTGAGCAGAAGTGATCGGTGTACACAGTAACAACAATATTGTATGATGATCAACTGTAATGACTTAACTATTCCTAGCAATGCAATGATCCAAGATATTTCTGAAGGACTTACAATGAAAATGCTATCCACCTCCCAAGAAAGAACTGATAGAGTCAGAATACAAGTTGAAGCATGTTTTTTTAAACTTTCTTTACTTTTCTTGGGGTTTTTTTTCGTCTTTTTTTTTACAAGATGATTATTATGGAAATATGCTTTCCATGACTGCACATGTATAACCTATATCAAGTTGCTTGCCTTCTCAATGAGATGAGAGGAGAAGGAGGGAGGGAGAGAATTCAGAACTCAACATTTTAAAAAACAAATGTTAAAAATTCTTTTTACATGTAATTTGAATGAAATAAAATATTTTTAAAAGATTTTTGAAATATTATGATGAGGATCTTTTTTTTTTTTTTAGTTATAGCTTTCAGGTAGACCATTCATTCTCAAATTCTTTTCTCCTTGATTTGTTTTCCGGGTCAGTTGTTATTGCTGAGACATTTTCTTCTTTTTTCTATCTTTTGATTTTATTTTAACATTTCTCATTATCTCATTGAATTGTTTGCTTCTATTTGTTCCATTCTAATTTTCAGGGAGTTTCTTGCTTGGGCAAGATTTTGTACCTCTTATGCTACTCTGTCAATAACCATTCCAATTCTTTCTTCCATAGATCTCATTTCTTTTGCCATTCTTTCCCTCTATCATGCTAATTTAATTTATAAAAAATTCTAATTTTTTTTTAAAAAACACTTATCTCTTTCAGGAATTCTAGTTGGATATTTGCCCGAGGTGTTGTTTTTTGCCTTTGACACTCTGCTTGTAGATATTTTTGAGTCGTTCCCTTCTGCGTTTGTGTTTTGAGTCTTTGGAGCCATAATACTTTTTATGGTGGGATTCTTTGTTTACTCATTATTTCAGCCTATTTCCTGACTTTGGAATTGATGTTAAAGGCAGGTTCTGTGTACTTCTGAAGAGAAAGTCTGGGCTGGTCTACTAAGTATTGTGCTAATCTATTACATCAGGGACAGCTCAAACTGGATGCCTGCAAACTATCAACGCTCCCAAAGTAGGCTGATTCAGGGCAAATCTGGTCACTTCCCCCATTCGGAACTCTGTGAGTTCCCGACCTGGGTTTGGGTCTGAGCAACTATAGATTGTTGCTGGAGTCAGCCACTATCAGTTGGCCAGAAAGCTTTACTGGTTCAGAGTGACAGAACTGAAAGCTTCTCATTAATCTGGAATTCTTGCCCTGGTTATTTCTCTGCAGGATTCAGTTTGGGTTAGAGGTTGGAATTGTGACCCTGCTCTGCTCCTGGGTTCCCATGGGGTTCAAGGCACATTGCTAGAACTTGCTTCATAACTTGCTTATCTATTGGCACACAACCCAGGACCCTCTATTGCTCATCACCCTGTAATACCTCCCCTAGGGATAGGTGCCCTCTGTTATCTATCTGTGACTTGGATTTGGGTAGTGAGTGACAAAACTGCCAGTTAGAACCTGTTCCCAAATGCTGCATGACATGTCCTCATATGGGTATAGGACCTCCTTTTCCCCTGATCCATTGCTTCTCTCTGACTCTCTGAATATGACAGCCTCTTGTCCATGCTTAATCCTCAGTATCTGCAGACCTCTTTGCATATCTCCTATACTCATCTTGGCTGGAAAAAAAAATGACAACTATTTTTCTTGAATTTCCTCATCAGGATTCAGACTGGCATATTTTCTAGATCTTTTGGAAGAGTTCTGTTTTGTTTTGAGCTTTTTGGCAGAGAGAGAGCTCCTTATACTTCTTTTTGCTACTCAGATATCTTGGTTCCATCTTCCTCAGAATTATTTTACTCCATAATGATGTTATCATTGTATAAACTGTTCTCATTCTGCTCACTTTGTTCTGCATCCAACAGTCTTCCCAATTTCTTCTTAAATTATCCATTTCATCAAGGCTCATGACATAATAATATTCTATTACATTCATATAACATAATTTGCTTAGCCATTCCCCAGCCTTTGAGTTTCCTATTTTTGGGTACCATGAAAACACATGCTATAACTACTTGGGTATATATTTTTTTCTTTGGGCTATAGTCCTGGAATAGGTAGCACTGATACTGCTACTGTTTGGTAGCTTCTTGGGAAAAGTTCTAAATAACTTTCCAGAATGGCTGGAATAGTCCACAGATACACCAACAGTGCACTAGTGTACCTGTTTTCCCACAGCCCTCCAACATTTGTCATTTTCCTTTCTGTCATCTTTGCCAGTCTGATAGTATTTGGATGGAACCTCAAAGTTGCTTTAATTTATGTTTCTCCAATTATTAGTGATTTAGAGCATAAACCCATGTTTCTGAGAAACATGTGCTTTGCTAAGAAGTCTAAGAATGGACTGCAGAAGAAGATGCCAACAATGACAAAGCCATCAGTACATGAGCAGAAGCCATCACTCAAGACCCTTAGCCCCAAAGTTCCCAAGTCTAAGCTCTGCAGTCAGTCAATCGTGTATGTGCCAGGCACTATGCAAAGTTCTGGAGATACAAGGACAGGCAAATGACAGTTCCTGCCCTCAAGGGGATTACAATTTAACAAACAAATATATGTAGAGAGAGATAAGTTATATACAGGATAAATAGGAAATAAATAGGAAATAAATAAATAGGAAAGCACTAGGATTAAGAGCAGTTGGGGAAGGCTTCCTGTAAAAGATGGGATTTTAGCTGGGACTTAAAAAAAAAACAGGGAAATTAGTAGTTAGAGAGGAGGGAGAGTGTCGAATATGCATGCATGATAGGAGAGAAAATCCCCAGTCAGGAGATGGAGTATCTTTTTTGTAGAAATAGCCAGGAAGCCAGTGTCACTGGATCAAAGAGTTGTGGCACAGAGTAATGTGTAAGATGACTGGAACGGTAGGGGGCGGCTAGGTTATGAAGGTCTTTGAATGCCAAACAGGATTTTTCATTTGTCACTGGAGGTGATTTGGAGTTGCTGGAGTTTATTGAGTAGGCACAAGATCACCACGCCCAAAAGTTTCTAAGGTCAACACCATATACTGGCCCTAAGACTGCCACCAATTGTCCAGCAAAAAGTTTGCACTAAAGTCTTGGCCCTAAGGTCACCAAGCATGACTCTAAGGTTGCCAGAACCAGTGACACTAAGGTTGTCAAATCTATTGAACTTAAAGGCTACTAAGGCTGCTGACCCCCAAGGATATCATGTCTGATCCCATGAACCCCAAGTCCAAAGCCAAGATTCCCAAGTCCAACTCTAAGGCCAAGCCCAGCAATTCCAAACTGCTAAGCCCATTGACCCTAAGTCAGCCAAACTCAAAATTGCTGGTGCTAAGGCCCTTTGGGTTGAAGCTACTGGTCTTGAAACTTCAAAATAGATGCTTCAGAACAGAAAGCCATGTTTAAATTTTAAACCATAGTTGTTTTTTTTCAACCAGGGTATCATCATTAACTATTTCATACAAATAAAAGCAGCTAAGGAGTATAGAGCACTGGACTTGGAATCAGGAAGAACTAAGTCCAAATCTAGCCTCAGATATTTATTAGATATGTGATCCTGGGTAAGTCACTTAACTTGTCTGTTTTAGTTTCCTTACCTGTAAAATGGAGATAATAATAGCACCTGCCTCCCAAGATTGTTGGGAAGATAAAGAGATAATATTTATAAACTTCATTGCAAACCAAAGCTTAAAGAGCTACGTAAATGCTGGCTATTATTACTATAAAGGAAATGATGAGTCAAAAGAACAGGTCACACCAGATAAGCCTTTCCTTTTTTTTTGACAGGATAACTCACCTAGTAGATGAAAAGAATGCTATGGATATAGTTTACTTTAGATTTTAAGAACATTTTTGATAAAATGTCTCACATTAGTCTTGGGAAAAAGATGGAGACATATAGGCTAGATATTGACTCCAGACATTCAGATGACCAGCCTCAGAGTCACTGTTAATGGTTCAGTGACAATGTCACAGGTCCCTAGAGGAATGTCCCCAAAATTTGTGATTGGCTTTGCGCTGTTCATCATTTTTATCAATGACTTGGGCAAGGGGATAGATGGTATGCTCAACAAATTTGCAGGTGACATCTAGCTGGGGGGTTGGAGAGAGAAGATAACACAATGAATGACAGAGTCACCGTCCAAAAGGATCTTGACAGGCTATAGCACCAGGCTGGATAAATTCAATTACAATAAATATGTCACATACTTTACAAATATCAGATAGAGAAATCATGGTTAGCAGCAGTTATTCCAAAAAATATCTCAGTCAAATTCAATATGAGTCAGCAGTATGGTGACACAGACAAAAAAGCTAATGCAATTTTGTGCCATACTAGGAAGGGCATAGCTTCTATGTATAGGAAGGTGACAACACCACTGAACTCTGCTCACACTAGACTTCATTCCTTCTGGGCCTTCTGGGCCCACAATTTCAGAACAACATTGATAAGCTAGAAAGTTTCTAGAGCTGAGCAACCAGGATGTTGAAGGGTCTTAAGTTCATGTCACATGAGGATCAGTTGAAGGAACTAGGGATGTTTAGCTTGGAGGGAAGTTGGTTAGTCAATAAATATTTACTGTGCATCTACTATGTGCCAGTCACTGTGCTAAGTGCTGGGGATACAAAGAAAGGCAAAAGACAGTCCTTTGAGGAGCTCATAATCTAATGGGGGAAATAATATGTAATTCACTATCTGCAAATAAGCACATAATAAATACTGACTAAATTGGAAATAATCAACAAAAGGAAGGCACCAAAATGAAAGGAAATCAGAAAAGGCTTCTTGCAGAAGGTGGAATTTTAGCTAGGCATTGAAGGAAGCAAGGAGGCAGAGATGAGATGGGAGAGCTTTATATGCATGAGGGACAGCCAGTGAAAATGCCTGGAGTTAGGAGGTGGAGTGTCTTATCTGAGAGAAGATTTAGTGAAAATGTAATGACTATCTTCGAATATTTGAAGAGATATCACATGAAGGAGAAATCAGAATGGGTTTGGTTGGTCCCAGAAAGTATAACTAGAATGTGTGGGGTAGAAGCTTGATGTCATGGAAAAGTTCCTAATAATTAGAGGTGTCTAAAAGTGAAAGGGCCTGACTCAAGAGAAGGTGGATTCCCCTTTCCTGGAGGTCTTAAAAAAGAGGCAGAATGACCACTTGGCAGGAGTGTGTCAGTGGGGACTCCTTTGGGATATAGGTTGGACTAGATGGCCACTGGAATAGATGAGATGGAAGTTGGTCTTTGCCAGCTTTCACAATTCTATCATTCTGTTTTCTAACATTGTCTGCTCTCCTCTCCACAACCACAAATATTCTGCATTGCTCCTCATACCTGTAATATACTTCCATGTCATCCTCACCTACTGAAATCCTCTTTCTTAAGGTGTAGCTTTGGTGCTACCTCTTCCTTGTAGCCCTACTCAGTCCTTCTAGTTAAAAGTGACTTTTTTCCACCCCAAATTTTCTTAGAACAATGTTAGATCTCTCCTTTGTCTTTCTAATATTAGGCTTTACAGCATATATATTTGTGGGCACACATTACTTTTATTAGATTTCAAACTTCTTGAAATCAGGGACTATATTACTTCTCATAGTATCATGAAATAAGAGATTTAGAGCTGGAAGAGAATGTAGATACAGTCTAGCCCAACCATCTCATTTTATATATTGTAAAGAAGAGAGGTAGGATTTGGATTTCTGTTCACTGACTCCAATCCAACATTTCTTCTATTTTGTCTCTCTGTTTCCATATCACAAAGTACTAATACAGTCTCTTGTAGGCAGTAAGCACTTACAATAACTATTTCATGACTTATAATGAATATTAACAGCAAATTGCAAGGTTAGGCTGAGCACTTGTAATTGATTATAAGTGGCAAAGAAAAGTCAGGTCAAGACATTCTTTAAGTTAAAAAGTTATGATTACATTGTTAAAAGTCTATAAACTTTGATGGAATAAAGCTACTCATAGAAATGGTGCAGACTTTTTTTTAAAGTATCATAGATTAGCAAGAATACTTTTTGTCAAGGCCAAAAACAAAAGTGGTCACTGGATATAATGGGATATTGGGGACAATTTGTAAGTAGAAAAGATTTCCATTCCACTTCACTGAGAACAATTTTTACTGTACCTAGATTCCATCTTAGCCCAGTGATACTGCTCTTTGTTCTGTAAATTAAGGGACTGGAAGAGACTTGTTTTTTAGCACATTTCCTTCAGTGATCACCATACATAACAACAATTAAAGTATAGAGATTACTTGTTTTGAAATAATAGGGAAATGATTGGTTATATGTTTTTATCTGATATACTGAATAAGCTAAGACTCAGCTACAGTACTTTTACCACTATGGCAGAACCTAGGACCAGCATCCAGTCTATTCCAATCTAATTCATTATATTCCTATGAAGTGTTGAGACTCATATAGTAGCACACATGTCAGGGAACTATCTTTGTCAGAGAGTTTTGTCTTCTTTGATACTCATTACTACCTAGTGTTATAATACAAAACAGTTTCTGCCTTCCAGGAATCCAAATTAAATGGTTAATAATAATCACAATTTTATTATGCTTTTTTAAAGTGTTATTCTGAAATTATGAAGAAGTATTATCAAATCCGATGTGGGCCTCTTTAAGAAGAGCTCCAAATTCTGGGAAAGAAAAAAATTTAAATAAAAAGTAACAGTGATACAATTCTGTGAATACAGTAGTCAAAGTAATGGAGAAGGCAAGAGGGAAGTGTAACAGGTAGAACTGTAATAGACAAGACAGTGTAATAGAAAGCACTGGACCATAGAAGATGTAAATTCAAATATTAGCTCTCATACTTAATAACTGGGATACCCTGAGTGTCAAGTCCTCTCTTGGTTTTTTTTTTCTTTATAAAATAGGATGATACCTGTGCAAAGATATGTCCAATTTAGACTTTAGCAAAATTGATGGGATAAAGATAGAGACAATTAAATATCAGGGTCAAATCCTTTCAGGCATAAAGGAAATATCTGGAAGTTAATCTGAAGATTTGAGTAATTTAGCTACATTTTTTTTTTGGCTAGGCAATGGGGTTAAGTGACTTGCCCAGGGTCACACAGCTAGTAAGTGTTATGTGTCTGAGGCCGCATTTGAACTCAGGTCCTCCTGAATCCAGGGCCGGTGCTCTATCCACTGTGCCACCTAGCTGCCCCTAATTTAGCTACATATTAAAAGATCAGGAAAGACAATGAATTTGTTCTAGAGAATGGGGGCCTCAGTATCTTTATCCCTAGAGAGTCATTTTTTATAAAACTCAACAGGGATTTGGGAAATTTAATTAGATTATCACCTTAAGTTTGGGCTGGAACCCAGCTCTGAGCCAGTTGTTTGAAGATGCAATATATAAGGAGCTCAGCAACTAAACTGATGTTTTCAAACAGATAGATAAGCAAGATAGGACCTGGTTTTGGCCCTGTGCTGCTTAAATTTTTTACCACGACTTAGATAAAGGCACAGATAGCATGCTTATAAGATGTACAGATACCAGAGTTGAGAAGGATAGCTAATATGCTAGATCTAAAAAACATCTTGACAGGCTAAAACACTGGGATGAATCTAATTAAACCAAGACAAATGTAGTCTTATACTTGGGCTCAAAAAATCAACTTCACAAGTTGAAGATGGAGATGCACACTTTGATACATTGTCAGAATAAAAAGATAAGAAGGTCTTAGTGGATTGTAAGCTCAATAACAGCCCCATTATCACATAAGGATGGGCTGAAGGAGCTAAAGAATTTTAGCCTGAGGAAGGGAAGTCTCAGGGGACAAATTATATCTTTGCTCAAGTATTTGAAATGTTATGTGGAAAAAGGATTAAACTTGTTTTATTTGGCCTGGAAGGAAGAACCAGAAACAATAGATAGAAGCTTCTGAAGGCAAATTATATTTGATATCAGGAAAAGAACTCCCTAACAATTAGAGCTATCAAAAATGAAATGGTCTTCCTGGGTAGGTAGTGAGTTTTGCTACTAAGCAGAAGCTAGATGACAACTTATCAAGTATTACTTTATCAGATAGTAAGAATTCCTTTAGTGTACAGCTTGGCTTAAATCAGAGTTGGTTAACCTGAGATAACCTCCTGCCCCCCCCAAAAGAAGTCTGTGAATAAACTGAGTAATCTGTAAACTCAGGTGGTAAAAGTACTTTGATAAGTATATTTAATATCATTGGTTTCTTTTGCAATCCTATGCATTTTGCTTTATGCATTTGGCCTCACCATCCTGCCAAAGAGGCATAAAAAAGGTTAAGAATCCTCGGATTTGATAGATTCCATGTACAGCTACCATGTGAAGGGGTGATTAACATTGTTTTGCTTGGTCCTACAGGGTAGAACTTGTAGCAATAGTTTGCCCAAAGTGCAACAGGCTGTTAGGGGATAGATCAGGTTCCCTGTTTTTAGGGGCCTTCAGGAAAAAGTTTGTTGAGTATGTTGCAGAGGAAAGGAATTCTTTTTCAGGAATGAGAGGGCCATCCCCTCAAGAGAGTCCCTTTGGTCTGTGAAGTTCAATGATTCTGTATATTTTCCGAAGAAGATGTATCCAATAATGGAAATATGAATAAAAATATTTACATTACTTAATTCATAGGGCTGATGGGAGAAAAGTGCTTTGTAACCTTAAAGCCCCAAAGTAATTTGAAGTATTGTAATTATTTTTATTACTACTAGGTATTAGAGAAGATGAAAGAGCACAGAGATGTAGCTGATTCTTAAGGGATTTATTCTAGTCATTCATTGATAACAAAGTATTACTAATATAATTGAAAAAAAGTGAGGGCAGCTAGGTGGTGCAGTGGATAGAGCACTGGCCCTGGAGTCAGGAGAACCTGAGTTCAAATCCAGCCTCAGACCAGACACTTGACACTAAATAGCTGTGTGACCCTGGGCAAGTCACTTAACCCTGATTGCCTCACCAAAAAAAAGTGAAAGATTGATTGAACAAAGAGATGACCTCAGTATGATTTTGAAATGTAATTCAATTATATTTTCTTAAATGGGAACTTTGTAGTTCTATATCTAGGGTTGCCTTTGGTGAATACAAAGAGCATAATGTTGGTGGTGTCAAAAATGAGAAAATCACTTTAGGGGAAAAAAGGAAAAAGCTCACAAACAACATTGGAAAGGCAAGAAACACTTGGAAAATAAAATAAAATCATTTACATGAATAAACCTATAATTAATGAAAGAGCAGCCAATAATTCAAATTTAAATATTTTAACTCTCGATTATCTCTAGTAATAGAATAAAGCAAAGCATAGACTTAAAAATGTCTTTAATTGCCTTTAGAATTTTGCTGAACTAATCTGAAATAGTTAAATCTTACCAGACCCAGTTAGTGAGACTAAGTTGAATTGTGAGAAATATGAATCACTGGGTATTTTTAGAGAAATATAATTTTACTTTTTTTAGGTAGGATTACCCAAAGAGCTGTGGAGAGATGGAAGGTGTGAGTAGAATGCAACAGAAGTGCAGAAGAGAAATGATTTTTGCTGAATTGAAGCAAGAAAGGATGCCATCACAGAGATGTAGAACCTGGTCCTGTAACTGGTCATGTGATCTGGTCACAAAATAAAAGTAAGGAATAACTTAATGACAGTGGTATCCACACAAGTAAAGAGATCCAAAGAAGGTACCCAGAACATTGGGTGGATCCCTTGTGGAGGTCTTAAGGGAATAAGGTCAAGAGTTTAACAGGATGAGAAGGTAAGGATAGTTTTATCTACCTTTGGAAGGAGATACACATCAATTAATAGGAATGAACTGCTTACAAAAAGTCTGGCAGAAATGTAAACAAGCAACAGTCTTACCAAGTCTGCTTCAACATACAGGTAAGAATAATGTGAAATTAACCCATTAACTACATGCAAATAGTGCTTTTTAAGTTCTTCAGGTTTTTTTTTTTTTCTGCTGAAGTAGGCTAAATATCTGTCATGAAATCTTTATAAACCAGTGCTATGAAAACTCTTGACAAATGGACTAACACCAGCAGACTTGTTAGGATATATTTTCCTTGAGAGGAGGGGCTATCGTCTTTTCATTTGTATCTCTAGTGCTTAGCAAAGTGTGTGGCATATAGCAAGTGCTTAAGAAATGCCTTTCCATTCCATTTTTGAAAAGTATTTTTTTTCTCTGAAGTTAAAAGTCTTCCCCTAGATTTTTACATTATATTTGCTTAGCAAATCGTTTGTGCATAACTATTGCAAAGATATACTTACGGCCCAGTCATGGTACAATTATTAAGAATTTTAAAAAACAGGACATTCCTTTGTGATACTTATATTTGAATATACGTATATTTAAGGTTTGGGTTCCCCAAATTTCAAATAAAATAAAGGTGTATTGTAAAAGTTCAGTCCCAGAGGACTGAGGCAGTTGTCTAGCTTTCTTTTACTTTGACTCCTAAGCAGAACTTACACATTCCCTGGGTACAGAGTTGGGGGAAGTGACTGTGTATTCTGGGTTCAAGAAAAGACACTTCAAATTCTCCTTTACTTATAGCTGTTACTGAGCTGCCAGATGGCATCTTAGAGTAAAAGGAAAAAAAAACCATGGTAGTAATGTTAATAAAAGGATTATTGGAACAATTGTTCTGTAACTGTTTTCCACAGGAAAACTGTGTAGCCCAAAGAAAAAAGCTATAATGGCATATAGGCAAATACCGCCTATCAGCTTGCATATCTGTGGGTCATATATAAAATGTGTATAATTAGTGAATGCCAGAAAACCATCAGATGTGGAATTATTGATATGACTGAAAACATCACTGCTGTTTGGTCTGAAACCAACTGCCAATGGACCAATAATGTGTTTGAGTAGGCCTAGGTGAACACTGATAAAAGTTGGTGTAGAACTGGGAAATGTTGAAGAAAATGTTGAATGGTGTCATCATTCAATTTCTCTGCTTAGGTCCTCTGAAATATGTCTGGTGTATGTTTTTGGCTTTCATCTTCAGACTTTCATTTATACTTTGACTTACATGGGTCAGATTTCTGTCTGCTTCTACTTTGAGGCTGGCTACAAAACAGAGAAGGTTTCCTAGTTGCTTCAGCGGCCCTTCTGAGTTAGGCTAATGTGGTTAAAAACCAGTGCATTCCATCCTCCTACTGCTGAGCTCTTTTGAAATAGGTCAGTTATCTGTGGATTTCCTTGGAAGACCAGCTTCTGCTTTGCTTGTTGGCTCTGTTCCTATTTATACTTGGCATAACTCATACGATATAGCACCTGGCCAAAAGATCCTCTCTGCCTCTTGGATTTGGTTTCCTTTATTTCTCCTTAGCCTTCTTAATCATTACACGTGTCTTGTGAACTTGAATAGCACCCTGAAAGTGAAAGTGGGGCTGTGACAGGTTCTGTCTCAGAAGAAGGCAGTAAAATTGTATTTTACAGAAGTCTGTAAAATGACTCATCTCCAGATAAATTCAGAGTGTTTTATTCATTTTTTTAAAATGATACATTTCTTTTGTATTAATGAACATTATGGATGATTGAGTGAAACCTGTAAGTATGAGGAGAAAAGAAAGCAAAATGCAAATAATTGAGACCCTGCTGAGGAAAAGAATATCACAATCTTGTTTCGAGTACCAAATTCCCAATACAGAAGAAAGACCAATATATTTTAGTGGCCATTTCTGATGTAGGTTTACTTATAGCGAACCAGATGTGCACAATGTATTGTGTTAACTAGTTAAAACAAATAAGTCCATGCTTCTAATAAAATTATAAAGACATTTACAATCAGCACAACAAATTTAAAAACAAAATTCATGAATATTTAAAGTTAAGACATGACTAAATTTAAAAAAATGAAAAGTGAGATAGATATTTTTAATTAAATATTGGTCATGGACCCAGACATTTTCTCCATGAAATATGGAAAAAGCTCATTCATGCTAGTTTAAAAAATTTAACAAATCAAAATTACCAAGCTGATATCCATCTTACCCTATTTAAGCATGTGTATTTTCTGCATCCATTGTAAAATATAAGATTTTTTAGTTTCAGATGTCATATTGTTCACAGAGCACTGTTCAGTATTATTTTAATGTGTACTAATGCACTGGACACAAAGTAGAACAGTTTTCTAATTTCAAATGAGTATTTTATTAGTACACATTTTCACTGAAGTGAATACACACACACACACACACACAAAGCACCTTATAGACTGTCAGAAACAAATTAATGGATTAATACTCAATACTTTATAATGAAAAATAACACCCAAGTCCAAGCCAACTTCCTAGAATCACGCACTTTTAAATCATAAGGCATAAAGTGAATTGAAGTATTTCTCAGCTATATGATAAATTCAGAAAGTGAAAACAGAACAGTTAAAAATTCATTTGAAAACTTTTTTCTTTGGTAGCAGATTCTTATTTTGGCAAAATAATAATCTATTAATGTTTTGCTTCACTGTGCCTGGGTAAACAATCATAATGACATCAAAGTTTTTACCTCAATGTTTCAATAATATTTTAAGCATCACTCAGTAACTAATTAACAAGTACATTATTTTGGACAATGAGCATACTTTTTTCCATAGACTGAAGATAATATAAATGCAAGTATGAGAACTGTATCTGGAAAAGAATCATAAACTAGATGGCAGGCATGTGATTATAACTCTTTAGCTTCTTGAAATTCCAGAGCTGAACTAAGGTTCAGAAAAATTGGTGTGAAAAGAGGTATCTTTTCTAAAACTCTGGACAAACACAAATTGAGGAGTAGAACGAGAAGTCTGGTAAAACTGAGATATGTTATATTTTATAGATTTTCCTCTTGGGTATAATTATGAAGTGGCATTCAAGTGAAAACTCTGAAGCCTATATTCCCACTCCACCTGCCACCTCAAATCTAACACATTAGAAAAACCACCTATGTCAGTAATAAAATAAAAACTCTTTGACTTTTTAAATGTTATCGTACTATCGCAGTGGAATAAAATTAGCCTGAAAAATGATCTAAAGGGATATGATGCAGTTCATTATGTATAACAGCAACAGCAGCGGTTTCCCAGTGTTCATAAAGGCTGCTCCATTAAATTTACCTCCAGTCAATAATTAGGAGTCCACAAATAAACCGAGGCAATTAAATCAATACTGCTGGGCAATTACATTCGAGAATCCAGGCTCAGTGGCACAAAAAGACCCTATATCAAGCTGTAGTATTAAGTGGTCTGCTACAATTTTCAACAGGGCATTATCTGGACAGAATAAGCAGCCTGAAAAACGGATGATCTCAAGTTTGTACATGTATATGAAATATATATATCATTCAAGAAAGGTATTTTCTAGTATAATTAGAATTTATAAAAAAGTAATATTTAAATTTAATGTTTTAGAATATAATTTCTATTTATGGAATTCCAAAATAGAAAGAAGTATAGCCATACTAACAAGAGTAAAATATTTTTAAATGTTATTCAGTTCACTTTTATTCACTACCCTGTAAGAAAATCTGAAGTAGATATAGCCATTTCTAAAGTCACTTTTGAAGAACTGGCAAATATAAAAATCCTGGCTTGTAGATTTAGAATAGGGAGGGATCTGAGAGGCCATCGCTCTCATTTTACTGATAAGGGAGTTGAGGCCCAGAAAGGCTAAGTGACTTGCCCACACAGGTACAAGTAGCAGAGCTGGGATGTGAAGTTGGGTCCCTGGACTGCAAATACCTGCTATTTCTTCATGCTACCTCGAGAACCTGCCATTGAGCACTTAAATACACCCCTATGCATATAACTGCATGGTTTAATAAAACACTTTATAAACACTCTCTCTATTGATTCTCACAATAAGCCTCAGATGTGGCTCTGAGATGTGGGATGAGATTGAGAGATGTTACATATCACTCGCAAAAGGTCAGATGGGAGCAAATGGTAAAAGCAAGACTGGAACTCATAGCTCAGACCTCCAATGAATACAGTGTTGTTTCCACCACTCCATGCTATCTATTGAAATGGCTGATCTTCAGTAATATCAGGTATTATTTGAGGCAACTGATTTGGGTTTATAAAAATAATATTATGAACATAAATGCTGCATGTATCATGTTTTACTTATTTTTGAAATTACTCAAACCAGGCCAACGAATAGCATTTTGCAAGTATTAAAAGAAATTTCTTTTCTATAATTTACTAATAATATTTTGAATTGTAAAATGGAAATATCTGTAAAGTATTTGAATAGCTAGTTTGCAAACAGAAATCATTTGAATTCTTTAGCATGTGTCTTTTAACTATTTTCTTCTTTCATGGGCTACTTTTAATACAAAAATCAAGATAAGAGCAGGAAGTATAAGGAAAAGTTTTAGAATACATTACATGTTGTGAGTGATGTCAAAACAGAGGCTGACTATGACTAGAAAAGCAGGGCTCTCACCTGCCAATAAACTGCCCTTGATCACTTACAAGAGGGGCACATCCCAGCAGACTATGTGTGTATTAAAAAAATACTTGAAAGAGAAGAAAAAGTATCACACAGGTCACAGCAGCAGTCTCAATAGACCCCTCAGGGATTTCAAGTAGTCTCAGCCTTGTCATCCTCTATGCAGCTTTCCACTCTGCCCAGAAAATGTCGATAGGAAAATGTTTGAGGGGCCTCTGGTGGAAATTTTTTCATTCTTTCTGCATTGACAGGATGCCAAATCAATATTTACTTCCCACTAACAAGCTGCTCGAGGTCTCAGTAGAAAATATTGTAGAGAATGCGGGAAGACACAGTAATAAACAGCTGTCTGGCTGTGAGGAAAACATGAATTGACTGGAAACAGGTCCATAGTAAAAGGTCACTGAGACTCATGAACTCCTCAGGTGTCCATATCAACTACTAACTTTAAAGACACATAATAAAGCATCTCTTGTCCTAAGAGGTCTAAGGAATAGATCCTTTTCAATCTACCAAACATATAGGTCAACTCACTAATTTAATTAATACATTTGCCAAGACCCTCTATGTTAAATTAGCAATTACAAATAGGGTTAACTTTCCTTTCTGTTAGCATAATAATTCCTTATCTAATACAACTAAAATAACATGAAGATACTAATAATATTACAGAACAAGAGAAATCCTATTTTAAATAAAAGAAAGCTTTGAATTATTAAGATAAAGTTTTAATATAAAAAGTACAAAAAGCAGAAATACCTGTCCTTCAAGAATTTTATTAATGTATATTAACCACTCCTTATCTTGTTCACAGGCCTTCCTTGCTTTTTTCAATTCCTAAACAAACAAACAATAAGTAAAATGTCAGTATTAATTATGTTTATCTCAAATAAAATCACAGATCACATCACCACACATCTAATATATCTTCTCAAGGAATAAGGAACTGGTCTGTACTAGATACCACAAAGACTGGCTACTTTCTAAAATTCAGCAATCATAAGTGCCATGAGTGCCTAAAAATTATTACTGACATGTATGCAGAACACAAGTCCACAGGGCACCAACTCAAAAATGTATTTAAAATACATGAATTTACAGTAGATTTTAAAAAATGAAATGTAGAAACAATTTCAACTGAATTACTATTGCCATCGAGCTACATAAGGTAATAAATATATTATTCTGTCTTCATAAGGGCACCTGGATCACTGTCTTCAAGCAAGGAAGAGGAATCAGACCTCTGCCACCCAGCCCCACAAGGAAGAACTAGGAGTAGAGGGTAGAAGTTGTAGAAAGGAAAATTTTGACTTGTTATAATGAAAAACTCCTTAATCATTAGAATTGTGCAAAGGTGGAATGAACTGACTTAGGAGGCAAAGGGTTCACTGTCACTGGAGATTCTGCAGTGCAGGCAGAATAATCATTGGTTCAGTAGTTGCAGAAGGGACTATTGTTTAAGTATAAGTTGCCCCCCCATCCCAACTCAGACTCTTGCAATTCTCTGATAGTTTCTTCTCTTATGTAGGATTTTATTAACATGTTGTGTTTGGTAGGTAGGCATCTCTACTAGTAATAAGCCTTAAAACAGTATAATTGCATACTTCCGTTACACTAAAAAATGAAATTTGTTTATAGATTTTTAAGAAATTAGTAAAGTCTCTGACTTAATGGCTGGGATCAAGGCAGGTGGGGATTACAGGATGTAGATCACAGGGCTAGAGCTAGAAGGGATCTCAGAGGCCCTTTAGTATTTAGTTTTACAGATAAAGAAACTGAGGTAAAGGGAGGTTGAGTGACTTCCCTGAGGTTACACAAAGAGCAAGCATCAGAGTAGGAATATGAACCCAAATTCCCTGAATCTAGCATAATGCTATTTCTATTGTATCATATGAAAGTGCCTGAAACTAAATAAAAATGATTGCGCTATTGGTATATACAAGAATCATTAAGAATCACAGAATTTTAGAGCTCAAAGGACCTTTACAAACTCTCTAATGCAACCTTATTTGATATATAAAGAAAATGAGGTCAAAAGTCACAATTAGCTAACAGGTATATTCAAGTGTTAAAACAAAAAAAAAAACCCAAAATATAAAAATGTGAATGCATCAATAGGTAAAGGAGGGGGTGATTATGTAAATCGAATAAAAACCTGACTATCATTTTAAGTAGGATGTCCCAAAGGTATCTCAAATTCGACATGCCCAAATTCAGACTGTCTTTGTTTGTAAGTGCATCCTTCTTGTGAATTTCCTGATTTCTCTTTAGGATACCATCATCCTTCTGGTCACTCAGGTTCACAGACTTGGCATCATCCTTGACTCATCATTCTCTCTTATCCCTCACATCCAAACAAGTTGCCAGACTTGTCAATAGTATCTCCAAAAAATATCTTGTATCCTTTCCCTTCTTTATATTACAGCATAGCCATCAAAACTTCATCACTTATTTCCTGACTATTATAGTAGTTTCCTAATTAGTCTATTAATAATAATAATAATATATATTCACACATATATTATTATAGTTAGCATTGTCATAGCGTCTATGTACCAGGCACTGTGCTAAGCACTTTACAAATATTATTTCATGTTGTCTCACACAACCTTGTGAAGTAGATGCTATTATCCCCATTTTGCAGTTGAGGAATCTGAGGCAAACAGAAGCTAAGTGACTTGCCCTGAATCACACAGCTACTAAGTATCTGAGGATACATTTGATCTCAGGTTTTCCTGAGTCCAGGCTCAGTATACTAAGCATGGTGCTGCCTCACTGCTTGCTTCCTGTTTTCATGCTCTGCAATTCGTGCTCCACCCAGCTACCAAAGGGATATTCCTAAAGCACAGGTATAATCATGTTATCCCTCTGCTCAAGAAGCTCCATTGGTTCCCTCTGGCCTTTATGATCAGATACAAACTCCTCTATTTGGCAGTTAACCTCTGAGCAATCTAACTTCAGTCTACCTTTCCTAGTTTACTAAGCATTACTTACTCTCCTTCATGTACCTTTAATAGTCTAGTCTGATCCTCTTTGAGAACAAAGGACAAACAACAAAGTCAAACTGGCCTGCTTATTTCCCTTTACATTTCCTTCCTTTGCACCTGTCTATGCCTTGGAATACAGACTGCCTCCTGTGCCTATAATTCCCTCTTTCCTCACTTCCACTTTTTAGAGTCTCTGGATTCCTTCAAAGCTCAAGTGTCCTCTCTGACAGTAAATATGTTTATCTTGATTCCTCCCCTCTTTAGTGCCCTTATCCCTGGAATTTTCCTTCCCTATATCAGGAAGGCCCTTTCCTGAAATGGCTCAGCCATACTTCATTTAACTCCCTGTTCCTCAACTCAACTTTTTGACTGACTCATCAACCACCTTGCTGTGAGCAATACCTTCACCCACAGTTCCTGTTTCTGGAAGCGATGTGTCAATTTACTCTTTTATAACCCATTAACTCACTCTGTAACTTTCCAAAGTGCCCTTCCCTGGTCGCCACTGTACTATTTGTGTTATAAACTTAGCCTCCTCCCCACGCCAGTCTTAATTAAAACATAAGCTTCTTGAGGGCAGGACCTGTTTTTAATTTTGCATTTATGTCCCCACTGCTTAGCATAGTGCTTGGTGTATAGTAAGCACTTAATAAATGCTTTTATTTTCTTTTGTTCACATACAGG
This sequence comes from Phascolarctos cinereus, assembly GCF_003287225.1. Lineage (NCBI taxonomy): Eukaryota > Metazoa > Chordata > Mammalia > Diprotodontia > Phascolarctidae > Phascolarctos > Phascolarctos cinereus. The sequence goes on from NW_027555847.1 coordinate 106,415,980, forward strand.
TACATATGCACATATACATATATATATAGTTATGGATGTAGTTTATCACTTATTTCATATATTATATGGACTCAACCGGGAAGGACAAAGCTTTTTAAAATAAAATTTTAAGTTTTACACCTTCTTAAATTTTCAGTTGCAATAACTTTGGATTCTATCAGTCTACACAAGAGATCTACCACTCCTTTATGTTACATAAAAGAGAAACAGCTTAAATCAGTGATGTTAAACTGACTACATCCACTGATGGATTACAAGTTTATAAGATACAGAATAATTAACTAAAGAAAGGAAATGGAAAGAAGAGGCATGAACAACTGATTTGTCTCAAAGTTATTTTAAGATGCTGCATAACCCTGATTACACAGCCAAGTTTCTGTAGATCGTTTTGAGCATACATCTTGTCTTGATGTATTTCTTCACTGGCACAGTGTCAATCCTTATTTTTTTCTTACAGCTGAAATTATTAAAAGTCATCAAAAAAAGTCACATTTTAATTGAAATTTAATTTAAAAAACTCATTAATTAAAAAAAATGACTATTACAGAAGCCATTTAAATTCTCTCACCTCTTCATCCTCTGAGTCTAACATTTCTTCCACATCAGTTGGTGAAATGTTTAGGATAGAAGCTGCCAAACCCTGGACTTTTTGGGTTGCAGTTTTGGTAAGTGTCTTATTGTGCTCTATTTTTTTAATTTGTCTTATTCGCAACCTCATGTCTTGGACATTACGATGTATTTCTTGAACTAAACCCTGTAATGAACAAGAAATGAATGTACCTAATGCAAAAGAATGTAAAATACTATAGAAAACAAGTAAAACAAATTAAATTTAAAATAATCAGGAAGTAAAAATATGGGGCAATTAATATCCCCTCCAATTATTGGGTTTACTCTGAAATGAGTATTTGAAGACCTTTGTAAAGACATGACATGTTCCTTGCTTTCAGACAGTATATACACAGAAGAGATGCAAGCAAACTGAAATGCACAGAAAATGGTGGTCATGATTCAGAACTTGAACTTACATTCCTTGTTCAAACTTAATATTACTTAAGTAATGTTATCTGAGTGATGTTCAATTAATCCTTCTGAACAGCATAATAAGGTTGTCTTTTTTTACCCGGCAGCCAATTCCTTGCTTCCCACTAGACCTGACCACAATGCTACATCTCTCAAACTATCTTAGCATTCTGTTATCTTTGATATATTTCTGATGTTTCAGATAATCAATTTTGTTAGAACAAAATCTATTAACTGGTAGTCATCTAATACTGCTTTTAAGCCACTCTCTTCTGTATATTTTGTTAGCTAACATTTAATGCAAACTACTTCCATATACTTCTTATAATTCTAGTCCTGAAGAACTACTAAAAACTTTCCTTTCATCAAGAATGACTATCTCTTCCTGGATACTATGCCACTCACCTTTTCAATTACCTTCACTGATTTCCAAATGCCTCCAGAATAAAACATAAACTCCTCCGGCTCCGACCTACACTGTACTTTTCCAACCTCATGATTCACTATTCCCCTTCCCTAGCTCTCAGACTGGACTTTTTGATGTTCCTCACATTCTATCTCTTTTCTCTGGGCTTTTTACCTCTTCTTCAAGTACCTCCTTGTGCAGGAAGTCTTTCCTGGCTTTACCAACTGCTAGTATCCTTCCTCAATAAACTACCTTTTAGCAATTTTTTTTCTTATTCTGTATGCACATGCTGAATTCCCAAACTGCAAGTAAGCCCCTTGAAATCAGGAATTATTTCATTTTTTGTCTTTGCATCTCTAGCCCTTTGTACAATGGCTATTACACATAAATGTTTGTTGATTGATTGATTTGTGATTAATTAGATGCTTCTAATATATTCATTAATAGGTGAACCCTCCATTGGAATGCAATAAAGTACATATGTAATACTCTATTAAGCTGACCAACATACAGATACCACCCTCCTCCCATAAAAAGCATATCAAATAAACCCAATAAGGAAACCTCACTTTGATTAGCATATATTTAAAATAATTTTAATAATACATTAAAAGAACAGTTTGTTCTGACCATTTTATACCCCAGAGGCAACCAAACTATTAATAGAAAAAAATTAGACAAAAAAGAGATTACCAAGGAAGGAGGGGATGTACACTGAGAGAAAAAAAATGTGGCAAGAAAAAACTAAAGGAGAATAAGAGAAAAGGAAAAATGGCTAAGGTACAGAAAGTAATGAACAGAAAATGACATAAAACCCTCTCTTCATGTGGCACAGTCCCATAACTGTTTTATATCATCAGCTGGTGAATCACCCCAGGGACGTTAAAAAGTTACATTTCAAATGAAAAAGCACACTTGACATCAGGCAGTGCTCAACTATACCTTTTCATTCTACAATGGAGCTAAGAAAGACTTAAAAGTAATACAGAATTGTTCTCAGCTACAGAAAATACCAAATGGCAACCATTTTGGGTAGGTTTCATGTTACCATTAAAACAGATGTCTGGGTAGATAGCTATGTGAAGTGATGATGTTAGCAAAACGAAGAATTGGGGGGGAAAATCAACTCAAACAAATAGCAAAGTAAAAATAGAAATTAGTCCCCCAACCCTAAAAATAAATCATGAATCTATAAAAATGTGGTAGAATCCACTAATGACCTTAATACTTTCAACTGCAAGATAGAATTGTGTAGGCAGAATACCTAGCACTAAAGTTTATTCTATTAACCATAAGTGTCACTATTATTGTTATCTCATTCTCATCTTTTAAAATGGGTTTTGATTGAAATGGTTCTGGGACAAGTCATATTATTTTTTCATATTTAATATTCTACAGACTATTGCAGAAGTGGATAAATGGCTTTTTTTGTAATTTAATAAAAGTATCAGGATGTATGCTTATCCTCTGGAGAGTCACTGAAAGCATCTTTTGGACAACTCTAGTAGTGAACAGAATGGCAGTGATGGGATGTTTCTCATGCTGTCCCCATGTGATTCTGATCTCTTTTCCTAGGTCTCTTTGTGTTGAAAGCTTTTCATTCCACATTGCTTGGTGATGATGAGTATTTGGTATGAAGACCTATTAAAATGTCATTATTTATTATTATTATTATTACAATATCATTATTAACCACAAGCATTTATTAAATACATAACACCATTAACTTCTCAAGGTATTACTTCAGGATAGTAGAGTTCCAGAAATTTTATCAATTTCATCTAACTAAAATGTAAGCTCTTAGAGGGAGGATGCAAAGTCTTATTCATTTTTGTATCCTCCACAATGGCATACTGCCTTATACTTGTATGAGCTGGTCACATGGTGAGGCTGAGGAATGACAGGTAGACAATAATGTGCTCCACTAGTACCATCTAGATATCAGGAGAAAGAGAGGAAGGATTCCAGCATATTGAGTGGACTCCCTGAGGAGAATTTATGGGAAGACACAGAAAAAAGTGAAATGAATGAACAGGCATGAATAGGCTGTAATCTGTATCACTGAGGGAGAGAACTTCTAAAATGATTAGATCACAGATCCATTTTAGTATCTGATTATTTACATTTATATGTCATATTTATTTAAACTATAAAGTTCAGCTATTTTCACCTACAAAACCTTTCAGTAAAGTAGAATAATTGAGTTTCACCTCCTCTTCTTTCCCATCCCCAACTTGCAACCAGACAGAAAGAGGAAAAATTAAGAAATCTGAGAAACAAATTTGAGAAACAAAAGCTTAGAATGAAGGCATGATGTATTAGTGACTGGGGATTTCAGCTATCCAAACATTAGATGAGGTGTGCTCTTTCTGTGAGTGGGTGTGGGTGTGGGTGTAAAATGCAAAATATTGAATTGCTTCTTGCCTTGATTTAATGATAATTTCATTCTTCAAAAAAGTAGAGCAACAAAAAGGGGGAAATTCTGTTCTAAATCTGATTCTTTCCAACAATGAGAAATGTCTTGCTGAAGTAGAAGTGATAGGAACCTTCAGGTGATATGCTTCATTGTCATTTTACTTTTATTAACTCTCCTGTGGAGAATGGTACTCAAGATAATTAATGAAATAATAATGATAGCATTTAACATCCCTTGGTAAATTCAAGTCACTTGGCTCCCAGGAAGCTGAAATAGCTGTCAGGTGTAATTGTAACATTATTGGTTGTAATCTTCAAAAGAGCATGGAGAACTTGAGAAATACCTTATTATCACAGAAGGACAAATATTCCAATTTTCAAAAGGTTAGGGAACAGGGTCTGAAAATTCTAGGTATGTTTGACTTCAATTCCTGGCAAAATTCTAGAACATTTCCTTAAAGATCCACTTCATGACTTCTGGGAGCCAAGATAGTGGAGTAAGCAGCAAATTGCTGTAGCTCTCCCATATTCACCTCCAAACAACCATAAAATAGCACCCCAGAACAAATCTTGGAACAACAGAATCAGTGAAAAGACAGGGTGGAGCAGTCTTTTAGCCCAGGAGACTTGGAGGATCAGCAAGAAAGGTCCATCTCACTCTGGTAAAAGGGGAGCACATTCCAGGACAGGAAGCCAGACTAACCTTATTTTCATTTTCGACAAGATTACTAAACTGGTAGATAAGAGAAATGCTACAGACATAGGTTACCTAGATCTTCACAAAGCATTTGACAAAATTTTCATGCTATTCTTGTGGAAAAGATAGGGATATGAGGCAAATGACAATATTCTCAGGTAGATTTGGAACTGGCTGAATAGCCAGTAAGAAAGAAAGAACATTAATAGTCTAATGTCAGCTTAGAAGGAATCCTTCAGTGCCCATGGATTTGCTAAGTTGAGTACTGCTTAGCATTTTTGTCAGTGATGTAGGTAAGTCCCTGGGGTGGTATGTTCATAAAATCTACAGATGACACAAACCTGGGGAAGATTGCAAACACACTATATAATAGAGTATGGATTCAAATAAATCTCAACAGGCTAGAGCAGTGAGATGAACTGAATAAAATAAAATTTAGTGGGATCAAATATAAAGTTCCATAACTGGGACAAGTACAAGAGATGGAAGTGATGATTAGGCGGCAGTTTGACAGAATAAAATGCAGACTCTAGTGGACTACAAGCTCAATGAATCAATGGTACAATATGACAGTCAAGAAATCTTAAAGAGCATTGAGAACCATAACTTCTAGGAATAAGGAGATGATAGCCCAGTGTAGTGGCAACATCACATCTAGAGTTACTACTTTTAATCCTTGGCACCACATATTAGGAAGGACTTTGATATGTTGGAAAATATCCAGAAGCAGGCAAAGAAAAGCGAAGAATATGAAGTCAAGTACAACCATTTATATAATCACTCCAAAGTAGTTATGTAGAACCTTTCATATAATCATTTAAAGCCCTATTGTAAATGGTGAAAAGGCATACACTATTCAGCTTTTCACTTGAGAATGGCACATTAACTATCAAGTTCATTTAGTTAATGACTTCTGTCATTGCACTAGTGGCTTGAGTTTAAAAAGTGAGTCGTTTATTCCCTTCTGACAAGAATGGCCAGGCACACGATTATTACCTTGTAAGTAAACGGCTCTGAAAAATTTAAAGCTCCATATAAATGTCAGCTATTATCATCATTAATAAGAAATATATGAAAGAGAGAAGGTGACAGTGAGTTAGTGCTAGGTAACAAATGGAGAGACAGTAGAAAGTAATAGGGAGAACAATAAAGCAGAAGCTTAGAGAGCTAGGTTCTAGCGCAGCTTTACAACTAGTCTAGCTTTGTGAGCTTAGATAGATTGTTTCATTCACTGAGTTAGTTTCTTCCACTCTTAAATGTGGTGACCAGATAATTAAGATCCCTTCTAACTTTAAAGTTCATTAATTTTTTAAAAATTGAGTATTGTAATTTTTGTCCTTTTTTTTTTTCCTTTTGGTTACTAACAAAAGTGCAATAACAATGCAGCAGATTTTGCTGGGAGAATACATAATACCAATAACTTTTTTAAAGGAAGACTAATCTGATGGAAGTATACAGAGAAAATTCAAAGTGGAAAGAGAAAACTGAAGCATGGAAATCAGTTATATAGGTTACTATACCACAGCAGAGATAGTATGAATGGAAAGGGAAATGGAAAGGTTAAAGAAAACTAAAATGGGACATTATCTCTGGATGTGAAGAGTTGAGATTGATGGAATACTGTATATAAAGTTCATTAGTTCTTGCTTCAATCATTCAAAACTCATTTGTTTGACTGTCAGTAATTTGCTTTAGTCACAAAATTTAAATGTCCATAATATAACATGTTTTATTCAAGGTTCTGAAAATACACGCTCAACAGTAATCTCATTAAGTTATTATGAGATAATAGCATTTACTTCCACTGGTAAATACATCTAAGAATAGAATACAAAATAACTACTATAGTGGCAAATGTCCCCAAGCAGCACTTGCACAAAAGTAATGGGCTATTTCTCCACTGGACATTTGTTAATATGGTAATCAGCAAATGGTAAAGAGATCCTTTCTCTGAAATTTTTACCTTGGGTGCTTAAAATTCAAACTCTCAATAGAATAAGAAGATCACTGAGAGGCACTTGGATAAGTTAAGCATTTAAGAAGGAATAAAAAACCATAAAAGTGATAAGGAACAGATGCAATCAAAAAGGTTGATGTTTTTGTTTGTTTTTTTACAAATATTTTATATTTTCCCAAAAATTTCATTTATGGTTAACAGTTGGACATTTATTTTTCTTTGAGCTAATGTAAGTAGTTTGTCTATGGACTATTTCAAATAAATTATCTTATTCCTGTCATTAAACTAAACTAAAATCCTTTTGTGGCTTTTCCCACAATGTACACAACTTATGAATGACCACAAAATAAACCTAGTTTTATTAGGTAAAACCCAAGATGCTGTCACAGGAAACTGAACATCTCCACCAATCTATACCACAGACTCAGTAACTGAAACTTTCACAGAGTTTTCATTAGTCAAATACCTACATGAATACAGCTTCTACAACATTCTTTTTAAAAAGAGGTAGATCTCCAAATTACTCATAATTTATAATGATTAATAATTTCTTGAGAAATGATTGTAAAAGATGGAGTACTAACCTTATCCTTTTCAGATTTCAATTTGGACAACTGCATTCAGCTTCTTCCAACTCCCCTTGCAGTTTCATAAGAATGCATTATTCTTTTTAAATTTAATTCTGACAGTAATGCTTTGTGTTTATAGACTGTATCCTCTAAGAAAGAATGTGGCTACCATATGGCTTTTACATAGTTGGCACAATTTCAGTCTTTATTAAAAGCAAAACTCATGCCAAAAAAAGATCCAAGTTCTGTCCTGGGAAAGACCTTTCTTTCTAAAGTACTTCAGAATAAGAAGCACATAAATACATCATTCATCACAAACTCAATGCCATAACATTTTAATTTCTTATCCACAACTACCTATAAACTGCCACTTTCAGTTAAGACCATTGAATTCATAGCTTTAAAGCCTTTAAATGTTAAAATGTATTCACTTTGAGAAAAGCAACTGTGGCTAGGCTAAGTCGATAGATTGTAATACTAAATGAAATCAAATATTTATATTTTCTCTTCAACATTTTATCATTCATTATCTTAATTTATTTTACACCTCATTGTCCATCCTCTAACATGGCTCTCTCCTGGCTCTCCTCTGACCTTTCTGATTGCTCCTTCTCATTCTCATTACCTTGACTAATCATGGGTATTCCTTAAGTACGTATCTAAAACCCCTCTTTCTTCTCCCTTCATATCAGGGGTTCTTTATTTATTTTTTGGTGTCACGGACTATCTAGTGAAGCCAATGAACACCTCCTTAAAATTATATTTTTAAGTTCTTAAAATGCAAAGAATTATAAAGGAAACCAATTATACTGAAATAAAAATATCTAACTAGCTAGCTAGATACCTATCTTTTCCTGTTGTCAAAATAAAATGGTATAACACAAATCTCAATTATGCAATGAGAAATTAAAGTCAACGAGTAAAACATGTATAGTGTCTTCTATTTAAAAAGTTCCATAGATATCAGGAGGAGAGAACATTTAAGAATCATTGGACTCTCTGAAAACCATGATCAAGCAAAAAAATACCAATAGCATATTTCAAGATATCATAAAACTGCCCAGAATTATTAGAACCAAAGGGTAAAGTAAGAAGGAATCCATAGATCATCACTTAAAAACCCCACAAATTTAACATACCAAGAAAAGTCATAGTCCAAAATCAGACTTTAAAGGCTAAGTTAAAAATACTTGAAGGAATCAGGGAAAAAAGATTACTGTTAAGGGATCACTGTTGGGATTACACAAAATTATGCAGCGATATTTTTAAATAGGAAAGAAAAGAATAGAATGTGTTCCAAAAGGGAAAAGAAAACCATTTATAACCAAAACCTTATTCTGCAAAATTGATTATAATCCTAATGGGGAAAATTGGCTCTCTACTAAAATAAATGACTATCAAATGTTCCTTTGAGAAAACCAGAGTTGGGTATAATCTCTGAAATGCAAACAGAAAAAATAAGAGAGATCTAGAAAGGTTTGAGCAATCTGAAATGAGTTAAATGACAATCAAGTATTTATAGCCTAATAAATGGAGAAGAGACTATTGTCCCCTCAGAATCCCACTGTCTTCAAGGGGTAAAAGAAGCAATGAAGGACCCAGGTGTATTTTTAGGTTGTTTTATTTTAAGAAAGTAAATAAAAGGAAGAGGAAAAAATGGAATACATTAGGGGAGATACAAAAGAAGCAATAAAGGACTTGGGTGTAGTTTTGGTTTGTTTTGCTTTAGGAAAGTAAATCAAAGGAAGAGGGAAAAGGGAATACATTAGGGAGATACAAAAGAAGAATTGGTGCAGGAAGGTGGGAACTGGGAGTATGAGTATATCATGAATCTGATATTTATTTGAACTAGACAAAGGAAGACTGAACAAACAGAAAGACACACACAGACAACCCACCACCCCTTTCCCCTACATACACATACACATACATGAAGAATTTAGTGTAAATTAAACAGGGGAATGGATGAGGACATTAAAGAGGGGCTTTAAGAAAATGGGCAGAATTAGGGGAGAGAATAGTCATAAGCAAAACAAGCCTTAATCATAGAAGGCTGATTAAAAAGGGAGAATTAAAATGGTAGCAATAAAGGGTAAGGATCTTTCAGAGTGATCTGAGTCTGGGCTGGGGGAACAGAAGAAAGGCAAAAGAATAGGAGCAGAGCACTAGCCTTAGATTTCTAATGTTAATCTCATTTTCTTCTTTTTTCTTTATAAAGAGTAGAGAAGTAGGAGGTAAAGAGAAAAAATTATAATAAATATGATAGAAGAAAAATACACCTAACTATAATAACCATGAATGAAAATGGCATGAACTTTCCCTAAAAATGGGGAAAGGTGACAGAAAAGATGAGAAAGTAGATTTCAATGATAGTGGATTACAAAAAACACATTTGAAACAAAAACATCCATACAGAGTTTAAATGAGGAGCTAGAATAGAATACATGTCTATCCAACAAAGAAGGTGCAGTAATGATGATCTAAGACAATGCAATACTAGATAAAAGAGATAAGTAAACTGCATTGTGCTTTTTAATTTATTTATTGTGATTTATCAATAATCACTTCCATTAGCTGTTGAGTTTTAAAACTATCTCCCCCTCCCTCCACCCCTCCCTTCCTAAGATGGTGCACAATCTGATATAGGCTATACATATACATTCCTATTAAACATATTTTCACATTAGTGATGTTGTAAATAAGAATTAGAACCAACAGGAGGAAACACCAGAAAGAGGAAACAAAACACAACAGAAGAAAAAAATACAGCAAATAGAATACTTTGATCTGCATTCAAACTCTATAGTTCTTTCTTTGGATGTGGATGGCATTTTCCATCATGAGGCCTTTGGAGATGGCTTAGATCCTTGCATTGCTGAGAAGGGCTAAGTCTATAAATACTAGTCATCACACAACATGGCTGTCACTGCGTACAATGTTCTCCTGGTTCTGCTCACTTCACTCAGCATCAGACCATATAAATCTTTCCAGTTTTCTCTGAAGTCTGCCTGCTCATCATTTCTTATAGCACAATAGTTTTCTATTACATTCATATACCACAACTTGTTCAGCCATTCCCCAATTGATGAGCATCCCCTCAATTTCCAATTCTTCACCACCACAAAAAGAGCTGCTGTAAATATTTTTTAATTGTGGGTCCTTTTCCCATTTTTTTGATCTCTTTGGTATACAGCCCTAAGAAGTGCTATTGCTGGGTCAAAGGGTATGAACATTTTTATAGCCATTTGGGTATAGTTCCAAATTGCTCTCCAAAAGGGTTGGATTATTTCAGAACTCCACAAACAATGCATTATTGTTCCAATTTTCCCACATCTTCTCCAACATTTATCATTTTCCTGTTTTCTCATGTCGGCCAATCTGATAGGTGTGATGTGGTACCTCAGAGTTGTTTTGATTTGCATTTCTCTAATCAATAGTGATTTAGAGCATTTTTTCATATGTCTATAGATGGCTTTAATTTCTTCATCTGAGAACTGCCTGTTCATACGCTTTGACCATTTATCAATTGGGAATGGCTTTGTTCTTATAAATTTGTCTTAATTCTCTATATATTTTAGAAATGAGGCCTTTATCAGAGAGACTGGTTGTAAAAATTCTTTCCCAATTTTCTACCTTCCTTCTAATCTTAGTTGCATTGGCTTTGTGTGCAAAAACTTTTCAATTTAATGTAATCAAAATTATCCATTTTGCTTTTCATAATGTTCTCTATCTCCTGTTTGGTCATGAATTCTTCTGTTCTCCATAGATCTGATAGGTAAACTATTCCTTGTTCTCCCAGTTTACTTATGTATCAGCCTTTATATCTAAGTCATGAACCCATTTTGACTTTATTTTGGTATATGGTGTGAGATTTGGGTCTATGCCTAGTTTCTGCCATACTCTTTTCCAGTTTTCCCAGCAGTTTTTTTCAAAGAGTGGGTTCTTATCCCAGAAGCTGGGGTCTTTGGGTTTATCAAATAATAGATTACTATAGTCATTGACTACTGTGTCTTGCATACCTATTCCACTGATCCACTCTATTTCTTAGCCAGTACCAAGCAGTTTTGATGATTGCTGCTTTATAAACAATTTAAGATCTGGAATTGCTAGGCCACCTTCCCCTGCATTTCTTTTCATTAGTTCCTTTGATATTCTGGACCTTTTTTTTCCAAATGAATCTTGTTATTATTTTTTTCTAACTCTATAAAATAATTTTTGGTAGTTTGATTGGTATGGCACTGAATAAGTAAATTAGCTTAGGTAGATTGTCATTTTTATTATATTAGCTCGGCCTACCCATGAGCAACTGATGTTTTTCCAATTATTTAGATCTGATTTATTTGTGTGAAAAGTGTTTTGTAATTGTGTTCATAGAGTTCCTGGGTTTGTTTGGAGGTAGACTCCTAAATATTTTATAATGTCTACAGTAAGTTTAAATGGATTTCTCTTTCTATCTCTTGCTGTTGGGCTTTGTTGGTAATATATAGAAATGCATGATTTATGTGGGTTTATTTTATAGCCTGCAACTTTGCTAAAGTTGTTTATTATTTCAAGTAGTTTTTTACTTGATTCTAGGATTCTCTAAGTATATCATCATGTCATCTGCAAAGAGTGATAGCTTTGTTTCTTCTTCCTATTCTAATGCCTTCAATTTCTTTTTCTTCTCTTATTGCTAAAGCTAAGTTTCCAGTACAATATTGAATACAGTGGTGATAATGGACATCCTTGTTTCACCCCATCTTATTGGAAATGCTTCTAGTTGTCCCATTACATATAATGCTTGCTGAAGGTTTTAGATAATGCTATTTATTATTTTAAGGAAGACTCCATTTATACCTATGCTTTCTAGTGTTTTTAATAGGAATGGGTGTTGTATTTTATCAAAAGCTTTTTCTGCATCTATTGAGATGATCATGTGGTTTCTGTTGGTTTTGGTGTTGATATGCTCAATTGCTGATAGTTTTCCTAATATTGAACCCCTGCATTCCTGGTATAAATCCTACCTGGTCATAGTGTATTATTCTTGTGATAAGTTGCTGTAATCTATTTGCTAATATTTTGTTTAAAATTTTTGCATCTATATTCATTAGAGAAATTGGTCTATAATTTTCTTTCTCTATTTTGACTCTTCCTGGTTTAGGTATCAGCACCATATTTGTATCATAAAAAGAATTTGGTAAGACTCCTTCTTCACCTATTTTCCCAAATAGTCTATATAGTATTGGAATTAATTGTTCTTTAAATGTTTGATAGAATTAGCATGTAAATCCATCTGGCCCTGGAGATTTTTTCCTAGGGAGTTCATCAATGGCTTGTTCAATTTCTTTTTCTGAGATGGGGTTATTTAAGTATTTTACTTCCTCTTCTGTTAATCTGGGCAATTTATATTTTTTAAATATGTATCCATTTCACTAAGATTGTCAAATTTGTTGGCATATAGTTGGGCAAAATTTCCTAATTATTGTTTTAATTTCCTCTTCTTGGTGGATTCCCCTTTTCATTCTTGATACTAGTAATTTGGTTTTCTTCTTTCTTTTTTTAATTAAATTAACCAAAGGTTTATCTATTTTATTGTTTTTTCATAAAACCAGCTCTTAGTTTTTATTTCAATAGTTTTCTTAATTTCAATTTTATTAATTTTCCTTTGGTTTTCAATATTTCTAATTGGTGTTTAATTGAGGATTTTTAATTTGTTCTTTTTCTAGTTTTTTTAGTTGTATGCCCAATTCATTATCTCTTTTTTCTATTTTATTTATGTAAGCATTTAGAGATATAAAACTTCCCCTAAGAACTGCTTTTGCTGCATCCCATAAGTTTTGGTATGTTGTCTCATTTATTGTCATTCTCTTGAATGAAATTATTGATTGTTTCTATGATTTGTTGTTTGACCCAATCATTTTTTAGGATTAGATTATTTAGTTTCCAATTATTTTTTAGTCTATCTTTCCATGGCCCTTTATTACATATAATTTTTATTGCATCATGATCTGAAAAGGATGCATTTAATATTTCTGCCTTTCTGCATTGGATTGTGAGGTTTTTATGCCCTAGTACATGGTCAATTTTTGTGTATGTGCCATGTACCACCAAGAAAAAGTATATTTCTTTCTATACCCATTCAGTTTTCTCCAGAGGTCTGTCATATCTAACTTTTCTAAAATTCTATTCACCTCCTTAACTTCTTTCTTGTTAATTTTGTGGTTAGATTTATCTAGTTCAGAGAGGGGGAGGCTGAGGTCCCCACTAGTATAGTTTTTGCACTTCTTCCTTTAAGAATTTGGATGCTATACCATTTGCTGCATATAATTTAGTAATGATATTACTTCATTGTCTATGGTGCCTTTTAGCAGGATATAGTTTCCTTCCTTATCTCTTTTGATATGATCTATTTTTGCTTTTGCTTTGTCTGAGATCGGATTACTACCACTGCTTTTTTTACTTTAGCTGAAGCATAATATATTCTACTCCACTCTTTTACCTTTACCTTGTGTGTGTCCCTCTGTTTCAAATGTGTTTCCTGTAAACAACATATTGTAGGATTATGGTTTTTAATCCATTCTGCTATCCGCTTCCATTTTATGGGAGAGTTCATCCCATTCACATTCATAGTTATGATTACTATCTGTGTCTTTCTCTCCATCCTATTTCTTCCCTGTCTATGCTTTTCTTTCTCCTTTCTCCTTGTTGTACAGGGACCAGCCTCAATAAGCTTGGAGGGCACCTCATGCCAGGCTGATAAGCCACAAAATCATGAATTTCTGCCACACTACAAAACCTTATGTCCATTTGCTTAGTTATGGAAAGGTTATAATCTGACTTGAAGGGAGTACCCATACTGATGTGTACAATTAGAAGCAGCTAGGTGGTGCAAAGGATAGAGCACTAGGCCTGGAGTCAGGAAGATCTGAGTTCAAATCCAGTTTCGGATATTTCCTAATTGTATAGCCCTGGTCAAATCACTTAACCTTTATGTGCCTCAATTTCCTCAACTGTAAAATGGTTGTAAAGTCCCTGGCACATAGTAAGTGCTTAATAAATGTTTGTTCCCTCCCAATTTAACAAACATTAAGTGCCTTTTAGGTCCAGGATACCACACTAGACATTGGGGATACAAAGACAAAAATGAAACAGTCTTTGTCCTCAAGCAGCTTACACAGATCCTCTAAATATTCTAGTGTTTATGCTTTTAGTTTATGCTTTTCTCTTTACTATCTTTATTGCAATTTAGCAATTATATATGTATATAATATTATAATTGGTTACCCTCTCACTTTTATTCTCACTAGCTTATGTGATTCTCTTCTGCAAGGACATATACAGGATGGGGAATTAAGTATTTACAACAATTACCACTATAAAATTTCATGAATAGAAATCAGGAGACTTGAAAAGGCAGAAAGAGCAGAAAAATTCAAATTCTAAATCCAGTTAAGTAGCAGAAAACTCCAGTGCCTGGATGACATTGATAATAGCTAGCATTTATAAAGTACTTTAATGTTTTCAAATATTATCTCATTTAATCCTCAAAACAACCCAAACAAGATAAGTACGATTAATATCCTCATTTTACAGATGAAGAAACTAGATTTCTACATCACTGAGGTTTGTGGGCTACCTAAGGAGAGCAAGGGAAAAAAATTCTTCTAATATTTTCCCCTCAAGTTTGTGCGATAACACTCCATTTCACTTTTCATTCACTAGAATGTAAGTTTCTTGAGGGCAGTAACTACTTCATTTTTGTCTTTGACTCACTAGCACCTAACATAGTGCCTGGCATATAGCTGACACTTACTAAGTGAATATGATTAATTGATTCAAATATAATAGTGGCTGATATTTATTTAGTACTTCTAAATTTACAAATTATGTGCCTATATATTATAATATTTCTGTACGTGTGTATTCATACATTCATTCAATTTGATTTTCATAATAATTTTGTGAGATTGATACTTAAATATTATTATCTACATTTTACAGATGAGTAAACTAATGGTCAGAGAAGTTAAGTGTGTTATCCATGGTCACATGGCTAGTAAAATTCAGAAGTAGGATTTGAACTAAAAGTCTTCTTGGTGCAGTTTTAGCCTCTATCCAATTTTTCTACAGACTCTGAAAAATATGTCACTATTTTCAGATATACTTGATTTCCCCTGACTTGATGGTTTTTTATATTAACATAAAAAGTCAATACACCTAACTTTGACTAGTAATTCCCTTAAGTATTTGAATTATCCCTTGGCTTTTAACCACTTATCTATTTGATTTAGATAATAAATCCAGAGGCTAGAAGTTGTATATAATTAGTATTTCATGTAATGGAGATTAATAAATGAATAATCAGAAAAATAAGGTTAGTTCTAGTATATAAAAATGTTTTAGTGATAAGAGCATTTCTGTCATGATGGCTGACAAATGATTTCTTAATAAAATTTTTTCCAGTGGCAGTATGCTCTGTATGAATGAATGAATGATTAAAAAAGAAATTACTACCACTTTACTATCCTTCTACTTAACAGAAGTAGCTATTTGATGAACTGGTTTTAACAATATAACTCTGTTAAATTCTATAAAAGTACAAAATGCATATATGACCCTAATATAAGACTGCATCTTACCAAATCATGCTTCTATTTGATGACAAAACCAGTGGATATTAATACTTCTACCTGAATGCTGGCTCCAGGTTAGCATTTATCTCAGGGCTAATGAAATCTACTGAAAAGCTAGAGTTTGATATGTGACTCTTCACATACAAATACATTAACAAACCAATAATAGGGCTAAATCAAACTGAACAAATCCTTACAGAAATTTTCTTAGTTCATTTTATTTGGTCATTAGGAGAATCAGTGTATTGGTTCTGATATATATATGTATATATATATATATATATATATATATATATATATATATATATATATATATATATATATATATATATATAAAACCCAGGTGCTTAAAGCAATTGATTTTACTCTAGGGCAAAATTCTATATTCAAGACTAGATCTAGAACAGATGGCTACTCCACCTCTCCCATAACTGTGTTGTACAACGTGAATAAATGAGAAGTCTGAAGGGAATGTGTATTCCATAACTGGTTCTAAATAAACATCATTACTATCATCACTTCTACTAATATTTATTATTCTTGAGTGCATTACTCTGTATTAGGCACTTAGGATAAGTCCCAGAGTGTATAATATTCCATGTAGAATAAATTAAAGTACTTACCTAGTTCCTTCCCTCCTAAGGTTTATCATCTAAGATACTCATGTGAGTTTTCCATTTAACTCTTGCCCCAATGCCTCATTGTGGATTGGGTATAATTCTGGTTTCATGGAGATGATACCAGTAGAATATAAACTCTGGCAAGTTACAACAAACTAGAAAGGTTTGGGGTATTGCCACTGTTGTGATGTCTATCTTCCAATCCTAGCTAGATGAGAAGACCTTCATCTCAAGGTTGGTCATAGAGTGATGAATTTTGGGGGGCACAGCAATTCTCAAAGTCTATTTACCAAGTAAAAGACAGGTTGTGCTCTGCATTGAAAGAGGGGAGTATGAATATCAAAGAAATCACACATCCTTGAAGTATTCATGAATATATTAAGTATTACACTAAATGATTATGAAGAAGAAATGCAAAACATGGTCTCTGCCCTCTGGTTGGAAAAAATTACAGAAAAGTAAAGTCAGTGTATAATCAAATTCAAAATTTTACAGCATAAACTTTGCAATGTAAGTGAGCAGAAATACAGTTTGTAGTTCTCAAGGAAGGTTTCATAGCAGAGGGGGCACCTGACCTGGGTTCTAAAAGATAGGGGGGATATTTGCACAGGCAATAAAGAGAGGAGAGAGCATCCCAAATAAGGGGAAAACACTGAATATATTTACAAAAGCCAAAACAAATATGTCATGGGTATAAGTTAGTGAATAGTGAGATGTAAGGCTGGATAAAGAAATTATACCAGATTATAAAGAGCACTGAAAATCAGGTTTAAGAGTTTAGAATACAGTTGGAAAAAAAAAAACTTAAGGTTTCTGATCAAGGCATTGACACGATAAAAGCAGTGTTGAAAGAATATTAACCTAACAGTAGGTGGTGGATTGGAAATGGAGAGTGTAAAGGCAGAGATGGCCAATGGAGAGATTATTATAATAAATTTATTTTGTAGTAATGAGCATTAGAATATGAGGTTATGGAATCAAAGGATTTAGAGTTGAAAGAGACCCAAGAAGTCACATTTTATAAATTAGGAGACTGAAATCCAGAAAAAGATTAGGATTATAGGATCATTGATTTAGAGGTGGAAGGTACCTCAGAGCCATATAGTCCAACCCTCTCATTTTACAGATGAAGAAACAAAGTCTCAAGAATGCTGACTTGCCTAGGGTCACTTACATAATGTCAGAAATGGAATTTGAACCCAAGTTCTTGACTCCAAAATTTCTGGACTCCAAAGACTCCAAAGTCTTCCCACTATACCACCTTACCTTCTCTAAATTCACACAGGTAATAAACAGCAGAGCCTGGATTCCAATACAAATCGTATGGCTCTAAATCTTGTATTCTTTCTACCGTACTTTTACTGTCTTTTAAGGAAGTCTCCTGACATAGTATTTGGTTGTCCTTTCAAATACAAATAAACCTCTCCTTCCTTTTAAAACCCACCTACAAACCTTGTTTAAAACCAAATTCTATTTCATGGAAAGTTGCATCTCTGTTGAAGAGATGGACACTTTTCACAGACCAAGTCAGTGTAGTAGTTATCTGGTTCTGCCCTGGTAAATACTAATGAAGACACATTTAGCTTTCTTCATGGAAACCATTCAGATGCTAAATTTCTTTGCATCGACTATAAATTAAAATCAGGAAAAATGAAGACAAAGACAGGGAAATACAGAAAGATAAAAAGAGAGAAAAGGAAAGAGAAAGAGACAAGAGAACGTAAAATAAGTTTGTTAGAAGCAGAAAAATGACAGGAAACGAAGACATTGTCTCAGATTTTAAGAATCTTACAATCTGATATATGAGACAGATACCTCTGAAACAGAGAACAATATAGTATCAAGGTAATGGGTTATAGTTTTAAGAGTTAAATTATGCAGTACAGATATAATGAGAGAAGGAAGCCATACATGTGAGAATGAAATGGTTATAAAGGATTTGAGACTTTAGCTAGACCTTGAGGTCTGGATAGATGAAGAGCAGTAATATGGTATTCCTGGCAAGAGGCATAACATGAGCAAAGGAAGGAGAGTTGGTAAATGAATATGGTGGAGAGAGAACAAACTGATATTACTGCAATATAGTATTTGTGCTGAGGACTTCTTGTGCAGAGTGCTAGGCACAATTTAAACTACAAATATTCTTGGTAACTGATGGATTTATAACACTGGATTGGCACGGTCAAGATAGATTATGGTGACACCTACATCTAGAAAGGGATTCAAAAAGTCATCTAACCCACTCTCATGCTCTTGGTCAGAACTATAAACTAAAGGTTGGAGATAGCTAGATATCTTATTTTTATAGATATCCAGCGATATATTCTTTGTGGTTAAGTTTATTTTTTTTTTTTTGGACACAATATGGATATCTCAGCAGACACCCTCCCCCAACACACACACACACACACACACACACACTTCCTCAAAACAGTTAAGCAAAGCTATCTAAAAGAGTCACAGTATAAGTTGCTTTCTTATTTTTAGTTTACTGTTAAGAGGAATAGAAATTTAATAAGAACTCTTGATAAGGTTTTCCAGTGTTATATTAGAATGGTCCCTTATTTCTCATATTCCTTGTTTCTTGTTCTATTTGCTGCAGAGATGAAGAATCATTAGACAGTTAGAAGTTATTCTTTATATACTTAAAAACAATCACTCTCACCTCTGATAATTTTTTTTCTTTGATATCCTCCCTGCCTTCCCCCCAATTCTCTTCATCCTTCCTGAGATATGCTATTTTCAAAGTTTGCTCTGTACCTTCACCTACTGTTTCCCTATCAAGAAGTACCTCTCTATTTTAATAGGCCCTCCACAACTCCTTCCCCAAAGCTCATGTACACTCTAGGCTCACCTTCCAATACTGATCCACGGAGAGTTATCTCATAGAATACTAATGTAATCGTTGATTTACTCTCCTGGCTCAAAGAACACATAATACCTTTGAGAGGCAACATGGTAAAGGGGGGAATGCACTGAACTTCAAAGCAATGAGACCTGGGTTCAATGCTGGCTATGACACTCAACAGCTGTCTGTCCTTTGGTAAATCATATAACCTGAGACAATTTTATCATTTATAAAATGGGGACAGTAAAACAATGTACCTTACAGTGCTAAAAGAAAGCGCTTTATAACACCTTACATAATAATACTAGGTTAGAGAATGGATTTACTTTGATACTTTCTGATTTTGTTAATGGTGGCTAATCACTCCCAAAAGGCAACTAGGTGGTGCAGTGGATAAGAGCGGTGGGAGTGGAGTCAGGAAGACCTGAGTTCAAAATCAGCTTCAAACACTCACCACCTGTGTGATCCTGGGCAAGACTCTTCACCTGTGTCCACTTCAGTTTCCTCAACTATAAAATGGGAATACTAACAGCACCTACCTCAAAGGACTGTTGTAAGAATCAAATGAGATACTTGTAAAGCTCTTAACACAGTACGTGGCACATAGTAGGTATAGGTACCATATAAATGTTTATTCCCTTCCCTTCCTCAATAATATGCAATGAAACACCCATCCCCCATTAGCCTGAGTAATTCATATTCATCAATGTCCATAAATCTTCCATAGGATTCTACTCAATGTCCTAGAGATGTTTCTCTAGTTCTCTTGACATTACATGGATACTAATAGGGCATGTTGCCTGTCCACTGCAATCCCACATTCTCCTTCTATGACTGGTCCACATTTTCTAGGCATATATTTCTGACAGGCTAAACCCTTTCGAATTAATATTGACTTTACTTAAGAAAAACTCAAGGTTTCAGACTTCATGGATGGTACTCTGTAAACAGGAAGAACCTCATCATCTATAGGGAATCCTTCATTTGGACTCTATATTACATGTCCCCTCAATTACGGCAAACAACTTTGTTGAGTATATATGCTGCATTTTTATGTTTGATCTATTCGTCAACCAATCAACAATCAGTTATTAAGCAACTATGTGTCAGTAATAGTCTGTGTATCATTGAATAAAGAACCTCTGTTGTTACATCTTTAAGTGAATCTTATCGGGTTCTGATGTCTGCATAAAGAAAAACCCTGTCAGAGAACAACCTTTAAGGTAACACTGAGTTCTCCCAATCAAATGGTCATTAATTGTTAACAAATATTAAGCATAGGTAAGATTTTATCCTCTGCATCTTTCAGTCAATTGTGTGATGGTAAAAATGTGGTCTGCTGAAGAATATCATGATTTTAGCCTGTCTGTTTTCCTCTTCTCATATTTTCAGCAATGATGACCTTGATACATGTGTAGATTATTCTAATAAATATTCTGTCAAGATATTCTCTAGCTTACCATTTGAGCAACAATAAGATTTGAGAGTTTTCCCTAGGGCTTTGGTGTCCTCCCTTCTTTCAGGTATCTGGAGAATTTATTCTACAATGCCCTTAAAATGCTATCTTCTCCAGTGTGAAACTCCTCTATATATATATATACTTCAGCTAGTCTAGCTCTTCCCACTTTTGGTTTTTTTAGTGCCATTTCTATTTCCTTACGTAAAATAGTAGGTACTGTAATGCTTATTATTATGAATAATAAGAATAGGAAGAGATTGGTATAGGGACAGGACCCATAATTTATTTATTAAAGGAGACCTTTGAATGAGGAAACTCCTTGTACTATGGCACCTTCTTTCCAGCTTATAATCTTAAACTAGAGAGTTGCCTAGAGCACTGAGAAGTTAAGTGGCTTGCCCGGGGTCACATGGACAGAATGTCAGAGGCAAGACTTGAAGCTAGGTCTTACTGGCTTTGAATGCAGCTCTCTATCTACCTCTCAATAATACTAACACTTGGGATTTTTGTTAGTTTTGTTTTGTTTTTTACAAAAAAGATAATGGAGACACCCAATAACTTCTAGGACTAGAAAATATGGCTATCTTTCCTGTGTACTCCTGGCTTTCCTACTGATTTCCTGGTTCCCCAGTATGGAAGGACTAGAAAATTAAAATGGTGATGGAAGCAACTGTGTCTGTGTTATAAATGATTACCAAAACCAATAATAGGCTACGCCACACAAGTCACTTTCACGGATGGCTCCTGATTTGTGAAATCTATTATTACAATGATACAACTGTTTGTTTATTTTATAGATTAAGTCAATAAAATACAGTCACTGAATATATGTTCTGAAATAATACTACAAATATTTTAATCCATAACTAAGAGGATTAGTTTTGTATTTCATAGTGCTAAAAACAGACTATTCAAAATTCACCAAATTAAATAAGATTTAAAATTGGAAGAGGAACAAATTTCTAAACGATTTTAGTAATTCTGATTTTATTTATTAAGATAGTTACAGAATATATAATTCTTGGTGCATTGTTTATATCAGTAACCATATATTCCCAATAAGCAGTGAGTTTAGCTGTTCATTCTAAAATCCAATGAAGCCATTATTCTGTTTAGTCCAATACATATTCACTGTGACACTATAGGACTTGAATTAAATTCTCCCAAATCTCGACAATAAATAATCCCAATGGAAATTAACTTAATATATTACTAATTTCTTTTCAGAATCATCAATAATTAATATTTCTCAATAAACAAATAATGGTTCCATTTGGTTCTCCTAAAGAACGGTTAGTATTTGAAAGATTAGTTTGCCGTATTTTAAAGATAACATTTACAAAATGACTATTGAATTAACATGAAGTTCATGAAACCCCATTACTTCCAAACCAGTGAGTTGCCCATGAATTGAAATATATTTTCCTCTTGATGTATATTATCTCATATTTAAAATAAACACAACATTAAAACAATATGTGCTAAAGTTAGATATGCTTTTTTCTTAGGAAGAATAACAATTAGCAATTTTTATATACTATAGGAGATTATTCTATATTAGAAATATTGCAAAGTGGACAGGGAGCTAGTCTTCAATCAAGGAAGACCTGGATTCAAGTATCCCTTCTGACACATACCGGCTATGTGACCCTAGATAAATACATTGCCTTTTCAGTGATACAGTCACCTCTCTAAAACTGTAAGTTGCATAGAAGGTTCTAACCAGGGCTGATAATGGGAGTTTCCTCAGATGGGAGATTCCTACTCTAATAAAATCACTGGTCAATTTCTAACCCTATCCTATCCTAACTCATAATTATCAACTATTTAAGTTGAACACAATTATATTTTAGGTATAACGTAAAGTTTTGAGTGGACAAATTCTCATGGTTTTGATATTCATAATATTAGTGTGTTAAACCTCCATTTGGGATTATTCCATTTTCCTTGAATCTGAAATAGATAATGACTTACACTCAGAAGAAAAACTACATGCTAAAAAAGCTTCTCTATATCTTCATACATATTCTCTCCTTCACTCAAGTCTCTAAAGAAGTTCTCTTTGACACCAATAACCATTTTACTTGAGATCTTACTTCTCTCCTCTCCCTTTGTCTTTGGAGCTTGACTTGGCAATAATTCCCTCTCATTCTCATATCTTAAACTCCTATCTAGTAAGCTCTTTCTGTGCCACCTAGAAAAATGTACAGGTCTTCTCCATCCTAAAACAAAACAAAACAAAAAACTTCACTTACCACTGCCAGAGGCTTAAAGACATTGTGTTATATTTCTTCTTTGTCACTGCCAAGTTCCTTTGAAGGAACTTTTTTCTACTCATTTACCTATTCTTTCTTGTTACCTTCACTTTCTCAGCACACACTTTTTAACCCCTTACAATCTGGTTTCAGATCCCACTGGTCTGCTACAGTTGCCCTCTCAAGCATTACTAATGATTTATTAACTGTTAAATTTGATAACCTTTTGCCAGTCTTCATCCTCCTTGGCTTCTTAGTTATGTCTAATGCTCCCCCTTTCCAGATATTGTTGACTCTCTTGACTTTGATGACAATGCTTCCTCCTGATATTCATCTTACTTTGGTTTAGTTTTTTTTAATTTCTTGTGATGAATCATCCATTTCTTGTCCTCTCAATATAGGTGTCTCTCAAGGCCCTGACCTTGAACTCCTTTTCTCTCTCTGTTCTCTTCATGGTGATCTCATCGGGTCCAATGACTTTAACTACCATCTCTATGAAGATGGCTTTGAAATCAGTCCTAATATCTAGTCCTAATAACTGAATTCTACTCTCACATTAATATAATATCAGACAACTCTAACCTGACATGTGCTCAGCAACTAAAACTCAACATATCTTAAACTGGACATTTTAATTTCCCTTATGAATCCTCTTCAATACATTTGGTTTCCAGTTACCCGAGTTTTTAACTCTATCATCATCCTCATAATTTTTATCTCTGTCACACCCATGTCCAATTAGTTGTCAAATCAAATTCTCCTCAATATTGATTTACTCTTCATTAATTTTCAAGGGATCCTGAGACCAAAAAGTTTGTAACTGCTGGACTAAGGAACAGAGTATGAGAAGGAGAATAGTGTAAGGTAAGCCTGGAAAATTAAGTTGGATCAATATTGTAGAAGGCTTTGAAAACAGGTCAAAGAATTTGAATTTATTTGGTAGGTTTTGAAGAAAAAAATACAAAGTTTTTTAGCACAGTAATAATGTGAAATGAACTATGTATTAAGAAGACTGCTGTGAAGGGGGTGAATTCTGGGTCACATGACAAAAAGTGGCAGACTAGACTTTCTGAGTCTCCACTAACTCTCAACCACTTCCCACCCTCAAAAAAGGAAATGTGTGACACATATAGAGTAATTACAGCTGAATCAGATAAGAAAACCTTGACTGTGTCATAGATATAAGTAACATCAAACGTTTCAGTGAATGCATATTTATCACCATGGTGTTAACTATGCTTTACTCTGAGGGTGTTTTAAATTATGTATGAAGCAAACATCCTGGAGAGCCACATGCTTATATTTGTAAAAAAAAAAAATACTACTTTTCTTCAATGTGATTGGATGTTATGTTTAAACCATGATGCAACTTAGAAAATAGCAGAACTTCTGGGTTATTTTAAAAAAAAGCTCTAACTAGACATATTCTCCAAAACCTAAGACCTCTCAAACCTCTCTAAAATAGGAATTATCTGCAAAAAAAAAAAAAATTCCAGCTATCTTCACAGTTAGGGCACCAAGAACCTAAACAAGGTAATGAAATAAAAGCAAAGAAATATACTCACTGAGTCTTACTGTGCTCAGTCAGCACTCCATCCCACAATACCTAAACACCATAGCAGTGGGGCTGCACAAGCAAACCTATGGGCTGGCAACATAACTCAATTATACAACCTATCCCTTTCCTGCCTCCCAGGACTGCAAATTCCAGAGGCAGAAGGTTTCTCAGGCTGTGATACTAGTGTGCAGTGTGGGAGCACTCTGTGCAACTCACTACCTGTGTGGTTCTGGGCAATCAATTAACCTGTATGCCTCACCTTACTCAACCACAAAAATGGGGATAATTCACTATTATCCTATTATTCACTAGTGATATTTCACTGTTACCCAAGGTTGTTCTGAGGATCAAATGAGATAATATTTGTAAATGGTTTAGCACAGTACCTGACAGTAGGTACTAAATAAATGCTTGTTTTTCTTTCCTTCCTTCCTTTATTCCTTCTATTTGCTGATAATATGATGGCTTACTTAGAAAAGCTTAAGGAACCAGCAAAGATCTCAGTCGAGACAATTGTTTCAGCAAAGTTTCAGGCTACAAAATAAACTCTCAAAAATCCACTATATTTCTATATAATGATAACAAAATTCAAGAAATAATAATGGAAAGGAAATCCCATTCTAAAATAACCTCAAAATGCATAAAGCATTTGGGGATCAGTCTACCAAAGCACTCAAAACATTTGTATAAATTCAACTCCACAGAGCTCCTTAAAAGAAATAAAAAACAACTTAAATAGCTAGAGGAATATTACATGCTCATGAGTGAGCCATGCCAACATTTAAAAAATTACAATACTGCCAAAGTTAATTTATACTTTTAATGCTATACCAACTAAATTATAAAAGAGATTCTTCATATGCTTGCTAAAGAAAACAAAACAATAAAACTGATTTGGAAAATAAAAAGATCTAAAAGATCAAGAGGAGCAATTAAAAATGTCAAGATGAAGAGAAAATAGCAATTCCTGACCTCAAACTGTATTAAAAAGTGGCAGCCATCAAAACCATCTGGTTAATGGTTAAACAGACTAGGCAAGGGAGAATCAGAAACAATGGAACTTTATAACCCAATATTCAATAAAATATAAAATATAAATTAATTAGGAAAGAACTCCCTATTTGATAATAAAAACTGGTAGGAAAATAGGAAAGTGGTCTGGCACAAATTAAATTTAGACCAACCCCTTATGCCATATTCCAAAATATATTCTAAATGGATATATAACCTTAATACTAAAAATCAGAATGTGAAAAAATTAAAAGAGAAGCTGATCACATACATCTCACTATGAGTAGGCAATACCTTCTTAACCAAAGGATTACAAAAGATAAAACTATAAATTTCATTCCATTAAACTGAAATACTTCTGCATAGGCAAAATTAATTTACCTAGGATATAAAGGGTTGGGTAGAGGAAAAAATGTAACAAATTTCTCTGATCAGGGTGTAGTATTCAAGACATATAAACAATGAACATATCTGTATGTGTACATATATATGTGTGTATGTGTATACATGTATAACTAATAGCCATTCCCCAATAGATATGAATCAAAGGATATGAAAAAGCAGTTCTCAAAAGAATTACAAAGTAGTAATAACATGAAAAAATGCTCCAACTTAATTGGCAAAAATGACAAGAATATGGAAATAGTCAATATTAGAAGGTTTGTAGGAAGACAGGCACACTGGTCTATTGTTGGTAGAGCTGTGAACTGGTAAAATCATTTTGGAAAGCAATTTTAAATTAGTAAATAAAGTGACTAAAATGTCCATACCTTTTGACTCAGAGATTTAATTACTGGGCTTATATTTATAGAGGCCATTGATTAGACCCATATATATCAAAATATTTACAGCTGTACTTTTTGTGATAAGAATTAGAAACAAAGTACATGCTCATCAACTGGGGAATGGCTAAACAAATTGTAGTACATGAATGTAATGGAATGTTAATGTACTATAAGAAATGAAAAATGTGACAAATATAGAGAAACACTGAAAGAGCTATGTGAACTGAAGTAGAGTGAACAGCCAAAAAAACAATATGAATGATTATTACAATGTAAAAGGAAAAACAACCACAAAAATAAAATCAAAAGTGAATGTTGCAAAATTATAAAGAATAAGCATAACTCAAAAGAAGAGATATGGCCACTCCTTTGCAGAGGTAGAAGGTCCATAAATGTTGAATACTGCACATATTTTCAGACTATGCTGATTTTTTTCTTTTTCCTTTTTTTATCTTTAAGAAATACTATTTGTTATACAGGATGGATGGCTCTTGATGAGTAGCAGGAGGAAAGGTACTGGGGAAAACTATGGTGATATAAAAAACAGAATATATAAATAAAAACTTATTTAAAAAAGAATATAGCATAAGGACCACAGAGGCTCTCTATCCCAACTGTAGCTTAATGTACTCTGACCAACAAATCCTGTGTAACTTCTGGTCCCTGATGCTAACAAGCCTCTGTCATCAAACAGTATGACATTTTTATCTGCTGCTGCTCCAGCACAACTCCCAAGCCAAGACCATCCACAGCTAGCCTCTTACAATATCAGTAGGATCAGTCTGTAGGCTTGCCTTCCTGTAACAAATATTTTGGTACTGAAAGTTCTGCTCTTATCAATAATTTACATTTTATATAACAACAATAAACATAGAACCTACCACACAGAGCAAAATCCTAATGAATTAACACCAGAGAATGCTAATCCTTACAGCACTCATTCAGCACCAGGCTCTAGCTGCTCAGGTTTTCATAAATCTGTATAAACCAACCCACAGGTTTATAATTGGGATCCCCTCCCACTGCAGAGACTGAAGGTATACCTCATCCTCTACCCAGCTCCCACTGAAAAATGTTCTGTTCAGCCATGTGTGTGGAAGGAAGCAGGTTGCCTTCTCTCTGAGATGGCCCTGAGAGTAGGGACCCCTAAGGATGCAGAGACTCTGTCCAGAACACCAAGTAGAGATCTTAAGTAATCCAATCTCAGATAAAGAAATTGAACTACCTATAAAGAAATTACCAAAGGTACAGGGGACTCCAGTCCAGATAATTCTGCCGTTTAACTCTATCAAATTAAAAAAATATATTACTTAATAAAACTTATCAAAAATTGAGAAAGAAATCAGTCTACCAAATTCCTTTTATGAGACAAATATAGTCAGTACCTAAACTAGGGAAGGATAAAGCAAAGGAAGAGAACTACAGACCGATATTATCAACAAATATAAATTCCAAATTTTAAAATAAAATCTTAGCAAACCAGTATAGCAATCTATCAAAGATATCATTCAGTATGATCATAATAGATTTATACCAAGCATATTATTAAATATTAGGAAAAAATTAGCATAATGGTATTATAATATATCTAGAAGGACTGATGAAAAAGTTGCTGCTGAGCCAGAGCTGAAAGTGCATTGAGAGGGGGCTATTTGTGAACTCTGAGTTGTCCACTGAATCATGTTCAGGGAGGTGCCTTTTCTCCTACCCAGCTGAATGTCATGACCACAAGGCCACCTCTTTCTTTTGTGTTTGTTCTTTTTTGAACTTAGGTAAATAAGTATTCTGAGATGGATGTGTCCAGTGAGCACTATTTTATGAGTTCAGGAGAGTTGGGTCCCAACAATGATAGGAGTCAATTGAAGAGCTGCTAAGATAAGTGGGAGTTGGGGAAGTAGCCTAGGAGAGGGTGCTACAATATGAAAAATAAAAACATTGAAAACTACATGATTACACCAACAGATACTGAATAAGTTTTAAAGAATATCCATTTATACTAAAAACACTATAAAGCATAGTCATAGAAGAATCCTTTTGTAATATACTAGAAAATATCTACAAGAACTAAAAGCTGGTGTTATGTGCATTGAGGAAATACTAGAAGCTTTATCAGTAAATATAGGGGTAAGCAAGGATGCCAAATTTCCCTGTTGTTATTTCAGAAACTTTTAGAATTGTTAAGAGTAATAAGACAAGGGCAGCTAGGTGGCACAGTGCATAGAGCACTAGCCCTGAAGTCAGGAGGACCTGAGTTCAAATCCAGCCTTAGACCAAACACTTGGCACTTACTAGCTGTGTGACTTTGGGCAAGTCACTTAACCCCAATTGCCTTAGGGAAAAAAAAGTAATAAGACAAAAGGAAAATATTAAAAGCATAAAGATAAGGAAAGAGAAGACAAGTTATTTCTATTTGATGATCACATGATAGTTACTTAGAAAATCCTAGGGAATCAGCAAAGAAGCTCATTGAGACAATAGCTTCTTTAGAGTTTCAGACTACAAAATAAATCCAAAAAAAATCAAAAGCATTGATTTACAGTAATAACAAAATTCAGGAGGTAATAATAGAAAGTAAAATCCTATTCAAGATAATTAGAAGATACATAAAATATCTGGGAATCAATCTACTAAACCATACTCAAGACCAATATAGATACAAGTATAAATAAAGAAATAAAGAACAACTTAAATAGCTGGAAGGATATTCAGTGCTCATGGGTAGACTATGTCAACATAATAATAACGACAATATTACTAATGTTAATTTTTAGATTTAGTGGATACCAATCAACCTAATAAATGGATACTTTACAACATAAGAGAAATAATATCAAAATGTATTTTGAAGAATAAAAGTCTGGATTCTTTCTCTATCAGTAGGATCAATCTGTAAGCTTGCCTTTCTGCAATAAATCTCCGTGGCTACTGAAATATTGAAAAAAAGGTGGGAATGAAGAGGAAATGGCATTTCCATATATCAAACTATATTCTAAAGCCAAAATCATCAAAATTATTTTGTAGTAATTAAAAAATAGAAAAGTAGATCAATGAAATGGACTAGATAAGGAAGAACCAGAAATAAGTGAATTTATTTCACCCAGATGTAAACAAAGCTGAAAACATAAATTATGTAGGAAAGAATTTTTGATAAAAACTGTTGGAAAAATCTGGCAGCAATTTGGCAGAAATTAGGTTTAGACCAACATCCTCTACCATATTCCACAATAAATTCAAAATGGATGTGACCATCAATATTAAAGATCATACAGTAAAACATTAGAAAAGAAATAAATTTATATACCTTTCACAGCTGGGGTTCAATTCTTAATCAAACAACAGATAGAAGCAATTAAGATAAAAGATATAATTTTGATTAAATGAAATTGAAAAGCTTTTACATGAATAAGACTTATCCAATTAGGGCAAGAAAGTAGCTAAAAGTACTTGTGATCTCATTAGCTCCCCTCAATCTAGTTAACATTTTTTATGCTGATGACTTTCAAATCTATCTATTCTGCTCCAAACTCTCTGTTGATCTCTCATCTTGTCTACCTAACTGTTCTTCAGACATCTCCAACTGGATATTCAATAGACATCCTAAACTCAAAATGTCCAAAATATAATTCATTATCTTTCCCTCTAAACTGTCTCCACCTCCTACCTTCCCTATATCTGTAGAGGGCAACACCTTCCTTCTAGTCCCTCAGGCTCACAAGTTAGGTGTCATCTTCAACTCTCAGTATCTCTCATCACCCATATCTAATCTGTTGCCAATGTCTATTGATTTTACCTTTGCAACATCTCTTGAATACCCTCCCCCTACCCCACTTCTCTCCCCTGATATGGGCACCCCTTATCACTCATGCCTGGACTATCGCAGTAGACTGCTCGTGAATCTACCTGACCTTCCCCACTCCACCCTCTATTCAGCCACCAATGTGATCTTAAAGCCCAAGATGACTGGACAGAAAATGAGTGAAGGGGAATAATATGAACTAAGATTTGGTAGGTATAGGAGTGCTAGACTGTGGAGGGTTTAAAATTTCAGGCTGAGAATTTTATATTTTCTTCTAGAGGAAATAGAAGGCATTAAGGATTTTTGAGTCATCACCCTTAATAGATTTTAAACTCCTAGAGGGCAGGACACTATCTGACTTATGCCTGTAATGTTTGCTCAATACATGCACTTTAAGATGGCTCTATATGGATTACAAAGCTTTATCTTTATAAAGGTCCCCTAAAAGTCTATAAAATTGCTCAAACTCAATTCAGTTGTCACCTCCTCCTTGTTAAACCTTCTTTAGCATTTGAACTCTAAAGTTAAACTCTCCTCTACTTAAATATTCCTAGAGCATTTGGTTTAGATCTCCTCTTTTCCTCTGTCACACTATACTTTGTATTATAATTACCAGTGAACATCTCATATCCCTCTTTCCCAGGAAAATAAAAACCCCTTGAGGGCAGAGGATATATTAATTTATATCTTGGTATCCATTGCACCAAGCATGATGTTTTGCATATACTGGAACCTAATAAATATTTATTGACCTGAATCAAAAAACCTAAACATTCTATTCATGGTAATTAATTTAACTGTGAGGATTTCCATCAACTTTTAATGAAAAAATATTGTTGTCTAGGCAGTTTGCAGCTAGTAAAAGCTTGAAGTACTTAAAGAAAGTCCCTAACAGATATTTTAAAACAAGAAATGTGTTTATAATAGTATACAAACTTCTTTTTCCACTGTAGCCATAATGCTTCTAGGCAGACTTTTAAAAGCCTAAAGTGGACTTAGTGTAGCATTTCATATTCCAAATAGAAGGAAAACATATTTACCAGGTAAAAGTAATGCATAATTCTGGTATGAAAAGTTATCAGGCTAGCTGTTCTTACCACACACACACACACACACACACACACACACACACACACACACACACACATATATATAATTTGTCAGGTTGATTTCCTTTGTGACTTTTGAGATCAGGAAACAAAGAATAGAAATTGGGTCACAGGAGAAGGGGGAGATACAATTTTGAATTATGGGATACTGTCTGGAAATACACACACACACACACACACACACACACACACATACTTCTAAGGATAAAGTTTATATAGATGTAGAGACAAAGGACATTTCTTCAACATTTCAGAGGACAAGAAGATAGTCTAAAAGCCATATAGGGATTGTGAGGCTGTGTCAACTTTGTGTCATATACAAGTTAGTTGTATCAATTACAATAATCCATTTTTTAAGTTAAAAGTATTTTACAAATAGCTGAGGAATGACAATTTATTTGGAAAAGTTCTTCTCCAATAGATACACTATTTTATTAATATTTTCTATCCCATTTAGACAAGTGAAGTCTTTTACAGTTATATGGATAATAAAACTTTATATTAAAGGCCATAATTCTTTGGAATTTATGAGAGACATGAAAAACACAAATAATCCTAGAATCCATCTGGCCCTAGGCAAAGCTTAAGGTTGGCAATTTGTCTTTGGCACTCCTAAAATTCACCTTCTGTATCTTTTCAACCTTTTAAGGACACAATGTTTCAGACCTTTCATGCAGTCTTCAATATCTTTAGGAAGGTTCCCAGAGCCCTCATACTGACTCCTATGGCATTTCAATCAGTCTTTTTCTTACCAGGTTATATCCCATCATTCAAAATTATACCTCCCTCTTCCTCCATGACTCATCTTCTATTCTTTGTTTCCTGATCTCAAAAGTCACAGAGGAAATCAATCTGATAAATTTAATTCACACAAAGGTATAAATGAAAACATTTTTCTGTGCTACCCTTTCCAGAGGTATTTTCATTTTTTAAAAGGGTGTAATTAGGAAAAGTAATGCCTTACACCCAAAGGAATGAATGAATCTTGAATGGAAGAATTGCCAGCATCCTGAAAGGTAAGTGGCAAAATTTGCAGGCATTCCAAAGGGAGTGTTTTCACAGCATCACTTAAATTTCGCTACCTACTCTACCTATAAGGTCATCTGTGAAGAAAAATATCTGAAATAAGCAAGCAAAAGAAAAGGAGAGCCCAAACCTTCACAAATGTGATGAACTCTTCTTCTCGGTCATTGGCTCGCATTAGTTTTACTTGCACCATTTCAAAAGCACGTTCACTTTGCAAAGCTAATCCATGGAGCTGTGTGAAGCAGTTGTTTCAAGCTCTGTCATAGCAGATTTTGTCTCACTCATTTTACTTAACAGGTGAGCGAGCTTGTGCTCCTATAAAAAATAACATTAAATATTCACTATGATTTCTAGTAATTATAGTACGACAAATTTTATTAAATACATTAGTGGAATTTATGTAGGACAAAGTAAACAAAGCTGTATTTGTGATTTACTTGCTTTCCCCTGTTTTAAGATAAATCTGGTTTGTTAATTTTTTCCTCATTCTAAATTATATTGTTTCCCTTACTCACATATTGTTATGCGTTTGTTGCCAAGTAGAAGAAAAGTTATTTCAAACCAAAAAGTCTCAAGTCAATTAAAATTATACAATATGTTTACAATTTCAGGGCAATTAATGGATTCTATATACCAGTATCATGATTTTTCCTCAAAATTAATTAAAGATTTTTGTATTAGGACAAATATAATGTTTGCCTTTTCTTATACAGCATTCCCTTTAGAGGAAAACAAAATAAACCAAAACAAAGCTTATTTGCTAGGACATAAAGGAATACAAAAAAAAACCTGAGATAATGGTAAATATTTGCTTCAGATTATAAAAAGATGAAAAGCTAAAAAAGAAGGACACTGCATCACAACAGCTCCCAAACAGGAATATCCTACAATCATACACACCTTTCTTTCCAGCTCATCTTTAGTTTTTATATACATCTGTTCAAAATGTGACTTCTCTTTTGTGACTACATTAAGCATTTGCTTGAGAGCAACAATTGCTGTCTTCTTGTTGGTACAGTCTTCAGTCAATGCTTTTACCTGAAGTAAAACACAAGGGGTTGTGGTGGGATTATGTGGCAAAACAATTTGTATCAGAACCAAACTAAAGCATGAGTGATTTAAATTTTCTTTATTCAAAAGTGATATCCAAATTCAAATACTAGTAGAACTTGTTAATATTTATATGGTGAAATAATAGAAGTGATTCTAAAATGAATATCCCACATGATTATACAGGAAAGCATAAATATGGTACCAAAAGATACATGGACTGTTCGGTTTTTTCCCCCATGAATGGATCAATATAAATACCAAATCTCAAAATTCAACATACTTCATTTACTAATATTTGTTTTAAAAATAAGAATTTTCTAGTATATAAACAAACATAATTATTGGAAATTCTTAGTTTTCACATATAGCAAGTATAATTTAGGATGAAATCAGGTGTGAAATAGTTGCCATAGCTCATTCAGTACTGAAGGAAGATTACAGTGAATGAACTATTTAAGATGAAAAATGTGACTAAGAAATTTAATGATGAATACTAAAAACAACCATAGGAAGTATCTTTTTTTATTGCAAATGAATTTGCCCTGCTTTTTTAGATTTTATTCCTTCTTCCTTTTGAACTAAAAATAACATAATGATATCTTAGCTCTGGCAAGGAGGATGAAAGAGGAACTCCTTCTGGGGCTGATGACACTTAAGGATTGCCATAGTGCAGGCTAGCTTATCAATTGTTCAGCCAGCTCTCTTTTCTAAGGGAATCATAGTTTCTCTTAGTTGACAGAATACTTATTTCAGTTTTGGGGGTCAGATGTTATACATGTCTAGAAGGAAGCCTTCCCTATTCTCACTCTCACCAAGTCTATCCACACATTAAATTAATGGGCAGAGCAGAAGATATGCTGGCTAATTGACTTGCAACTTCTATGATTTGTTACTAATATTCATAGTCTTATATTGTAGCATTAAATGTAACAAAATACTGAATAAAAAGTATGGATCATAATTTTATTAAAGCTAAGTTCAATTATATATTCACAGACTATTTTTAGGTTGGACAGAAAGAAACTGGCTGTCTTTTGTTAATCTGCATAACAAAATCAACTTAGGGATAACTGACAACTTTTTTTGTTCTTTTTTAAATTTAATGATGAGACACCTGGCATATTCCTATTAATCTACATATTAAAGTTCTAAATCTGGACATCTATCAGTTTGGAAAGCAAATAATGGTGTGTTACATAGTAAGTTCTAACCTGATATGAGTGTTTATATAAATCCACTAGGATTACTGAAATAATTGGTACAATGTGAATGGTAAAGTTAAATCATTTCTGTTTATAAAAATTATTTTTAAAATTTTGAGGCCAAAAAATAAATGGTACCTTTTTCTCAAGATTTTCTAACAAATCATTAAAGTTGTCATTATTTTCCAAGTTAACTTTCTGTCGATGC
This sequence comes from Phascolarctos cinereus, assembly GCF_003287225.1. Taxonomy (NCBI): domain Eukaryota; kingdom Metazoa; phylum Chordata; class Mammalia; order Diprotodontia; family Phascolarctidae; genus Phascolarctos; species Phascolarctos cinereus. The sequence goes on from NW_027555847.1 coordinate 106,450,589, forward strand.
TTAAAGTGCTCTATCAAATGTCTCTTCATGACTAAATCCCTCTCCAGTCGAGACACTCTTAAAAGGAAGGAAAACATCACGCTTATAGTAAAAGGAAATATTTTTAAAGAGAGCATATTTTTCATAACACAGAAATTCTGCTCAAATGTTATTGATCAAGTTGGCTATACCAAATTACATGTTTGTTATATGTATATTATTAACCATTAAATTGTTATATTCTATTGACATGCTTTTGAATTATATATATACACATTATGTCTATTTTGAAACTAATAGTTATAGCATGATAGTTATAATTAATATGTCTGTGTCAGTAAAATGTCACAACTTTTAAATGCTATAGAAATTGGAAAAATACTTTACACTGCCATTTAATATTTAGATTAGATTTAGATTTAGGTTATATTATCATAATATTACTAAAATATGGCAGTATTGAGAATTAATCAAAAGAAGTTATAATACTAGGATATATATTTTAGTTATAAAATAAATTCTATACCACATTTTATAAATACCACATAAAAAACATAGTTGTATTAAAATAATTTCTTTCCAGATGATTTATAACTGTCTTAACATATAAGTGGTTCTGTTTCTTAGAAAGTTAAGTTTTTAAAAGCTATTAAGATAATTTTATAAATTATTCTAATAATTAGCCCAAAATAATTAAATGGTTAAACTTTTTTAAACTATTAATCTATTCTTTATCTGATGGGTTTTATCTATTAATGCCAGCTGTCCAAGATATAGGATTGTAACATGAGCAAATTTTTTTCTATTTATAAGTAACAGGCTAGACTTAATTAGGCCTATCAAAAAAAAGTCATTAAATTTAATCTTAAAATACCTTATAGTGAAAAACATTATATAAAGTAATCATTTTTGATGGCTGGAAAAAAACCCTAGTTTTTATAGGTTAGCACAGAAAACAGTTTTTAAAACCTTCAAGCCATTCAAATATAAAGAAAACAATTCATTTTGTCATCCTAGCAACCATAAATCTGGGTATTTTTTACCAGTTTAAATATTTTAAAAATTGACAAATTTAATAGCCCCTAAATAAAGAATTACAGTGTTTGCAATATTCCTTTGAATATTATTGAGGAAGTTATTTAGAAATAATTCAAGAAAAAAAAATCAGTTCACCTTAGCGTCTAAAAACTTTTAAGATTCTCACTGTAATTTAGAAATTGTAGCTAGTTAGTTTTTAATCACTAGAAAAGGAACCTGAGCTCAGATTATAAATAAGTGATATTCCTTCTATAATCTCAACATTTATCTTAGGGAAGAAAAAGTAGATTTCATTAACAATAATCCACAGCACCATTTTCTAGACTTGAAATGGTTGACAGTTCTATCAACTAAACTACCACTGGGTGGCACCAAATACAATGAATAGATATACCAAGAACATACTTTCCTTGAAATTCCAGTATCTGCTCTTCCTTTTCCTTTACTTCACATTTTAGACACTTTATATTTGAAGACTGTTTAGTCATTTCATTTGTTGTATTCTAGGTTAAAAATACAAACAAAATCAAAAACAATGTTTACTCCTCAACAGTTGGTGATATTTCAAGTAAATGATACCAATGACTTCAGAAATTACAAAGCAGCACTTATAGAGCAGAAATGACCATTCTAGGAGTAGTACAGAAAAGTAATTAATGTGCATCAGATACAGATTTAATTAAAATAAATGTGCTATATTATATTAACATAATATATTTCAAATTATGCTTTTGAAATTAAATAAATTAAAATAATGCAACTAAAATATTTAAAATTATGTCACAGAAAGGATAGCCATTAACATAAGGGTAAAGTGCTCTCAAATCATTCAAATATGAAGAGATAGAGAAAAATGCATTTCTATGTGATGTGTATAACTCAAAACAATAGGCTCGGTAGCAAGCCGGTATAATACACGTACTTGAACTTGACACTGCAGCTAATAACTTTATGAGTCTACTCTCTTCTTTATCTGAAACATTATCACTTAGCAATAAAGATTAATAAGACTGAGAAGTAACAAAAAGTGAAATAATCACACATACATGATTATATTTTAAAGCAGTACAGATTTCAAACTTTCATATACTTGTGTAGCATATAAGAGGACTGAGAAATGGATGAGGAGTTAGAACATATGATATAACTCTGGCTCAAATACTGATTAAATGTAATGATCTTCATTAACTTCTCAGCTTCTGTGTATTTCAATTTTTCTATCTACAAAATAGGATGAATATTTCAGTTTCTCATCTAATTCACTTGTCATATAGCTATTTAAGTAAAAAAAAAGTTCTGGTATATTAAGCAGAATCAAAGATATAAAATCAATCAATCAATCAACATATATTTACTTTTTTGCCAAGCATTGTGCTAAGTGTTGGGGATATAAGTACAAAGAATAAAACAAATCCTACTGTAATGGACTCATATTCTAATATGTTTATTTATGTTTTAATAAAGTTCTATGAATAATGAGTAGAGGCATTTTACTAAATGTTCTTCATTGATACCTATATATGAATAATACATTTTATATTTAATTTTGAAAAGGAAACTATAATGAAAATACTAATCATTTTTTATTCCAAGACACAATGTAACTTTAAATTTCTAAGAAGAGTTATAACATTATATTGTTTGAAGGCTGGACAATTTTATCTAAGGTTAAAAAAATAAAAACTAGGAAAGCCACAGTAAAAAGCTAAGAGAAAATTAATTTGCAAGGCAATTTCTAATAGAAATTTCTTTTTTTAAAAGATTAAGGTGGCAGTATATATTAATACATCTTTTGAAAGTCATAGCTTTTCATAAGAAATGTGAGAACTGTCAACTTGTTAATTTTCTTGATGGTTTTGAGCTGGTCAGATGACCATGTGTAAAATAATTACTATAAGTTTATTTTACTTGTGCACATGGAGACAGCCTAAATTAAAAGACATTTTAACATGATTGCAGTAATGCCTCATTAATTCGGCATTGTTAGGGAATTGAATGTCCTTTTAAAAATGAATTTTTCAGTGAATGAACAGAAAGTTTTATAATAATCCTTAAATTAAGTTTGTACCTATAAAGCATTCCGCATTTTTCTGTCCTCTTAAACTAATAAAAAAGAAGTTATTTTTGATGTTTTATAGTTATCAATGATGAAGAGAACATAAATTTGTTGAATTACAGAGTGATTTGTGGTTTCATATACAAATCTCTTTTCTCTATATTTTTTATATAAATATTTGTTGATGTTTGTTTTGTTCAAAAGAAAAAAGGAAATTAAATGTTTCATTATATGTGTGCCTATATGGTAATAAGTAAGTTTTAAAGCAAAAAGAGTGACTCTTGAGAACACAGAAGGTCAAATAATCACAACAAAAAAGGGAGTTTTCCTAATAGGCCAAACCTTACAAAAATAAATACAATAAGTATAGGTTCACAGAAATAGAGATGCTGGAGATATTGTAAGTCATATAGTTCAATACTTCTAAGGAGTAGGAAACTGAGGCCCAAAGAAGTTCAGTGAGCTGATCAAAGTCACTTAAGTAATAGAGTGGCATTGCTCAGGTTCTCTGCTCCAAATGTTAGCACTCTTCCCACATCTGTTTTAAGTGATGCATAAGAATAATAGGTTCATTACAAAAAATTAAAAATTCATTGAAAGTTTTGTATCTGGCTAAATGTATTTATATATTCTGGCAAACTATATCTATGATATGATGGAAATGAAGGGATAAAAAAAAGTATTTTCTGTACTTCAAAACAGCTTATTGAACCAAGGACATCCAAAAGACAAAAAACCAGCACAGAATAATAGCTAGAACTATGAAACTGAATATTACTTAAGAAATAAAATAAAACATTTTAAAATGTTCAAATAATCCAAATATCTCCACTTCATTCTTACAAAAAAAACTATCTTACAATTCAATTTCAATATTTACTTGTTTTAGCATTTTTATATCTACGCAGAAATCCTCTTCAATGACTCAACACAGCATGGAGGATGGGGGTGAAATGAATTATCACCAAACGAATGGCCATTAGGTCCAGAATTTTTAAGGCCATAGCAACATATTAAGCCTCTTAGACATAGGAGTGCATCTATACCAATGAAATAATGTTCTAGGAATCTTTCAAATAATAAAGCTGCACTGTGAAAATCTGGCTCACACCTTTTTTCATTCTTTTCCCTCACTCCATGTTGGAGATGACAGTAGATATGACACTTCTAATTGAGGCAAAGCATCACTCACAGCAGGGGAGAAGGAAAGGAATTGTACTTCCTCTTTACTTTTTCTGTCCTCTTAGCTCACACCTTCACCAAAGGACACAATTATAAATATGAATGTAAAAACAAGATTTGCTCTACATCCTCTGCTTTTCTCTCTATTCTTGAGATTTCTCCATCTCTGTCTCTGCCTCTACCTCTGTCTCTCTCTGTCACTGTCTCTCTCTGTCTCTTTCTGCCTCTGTCACTTTCTTTGTAATATGTGTGTGTGTATGTATGCGCACGGTGTGTCTGTGTGTGTGTGTGTGTCTCTCTCTAAATTCATCAACTTCCATTGATTCAACTATCATTTCTATAAAGGTGGTCCCCAAATCTGTATATTCAAAGTTGTGTCTTCTGAGTTCCAGAACTACATCTCCAGCTACCTGCAGGATTTTTCCACCTGGATTTCCCACAGAAAATCTCAAACTCGACTTGTCCAAAACAAAATTCATTATCTTTCCCCTAAACTTACCCTGCCTTCTAATTTGCCTATTTTTATCAAATTTACTAGCAACCTTCTAGTCACCTAGATCCATAACCTAAATTAGCCTCACCTCTTTACTCTCCCTTGCCCTACAAATCCAATCTAAGTTTTATGTAATGAACATGTCTATAATGTTATATAATGAAGTCAACAAGCACTTATAAGTAGTTGCTATACACCAGGCTAATAGCTGGGGATACAAAGTAAGGGAAAAAACACTCTGCCCTCTCAAGAAACTCACATTCTAATTGAGACTCCATTTAACAGGTACAGCACAAAAGATTAACCTTGACTCACAACAGCCTGAGCCAACCAAATCATCTCCAGTTTCTGAAATTACAAATGTCTTTAATCTCTTCAACAAAGTACCAATGGACACATCCATATCCATCATAGGAAAATACAAAATCCTTAACAAAGGCCCATCTCCCTAGAAACTCATAAAGTTAATCACACTATTTTATAACAATAGTGTTCAACCAACTTCTCCTCTCAAATTCTGCAGAAGAGTTTATATTCCGAACCTTTGTTGGCCTTGGCTGCCATATCTCTACCTGGCAAAATGATCAAGTGTTTACTTATTAAGGAAGTTTAAGGTTATTTACATTTTTCTACTGTTAACTGCATTTTTGTTTGTGATGTTAGTGTCACCAGGTCCAGCACATTCCAACTCTCTTCTTTCATTATGTACAGGCATGAGGTTTCTGTGTGATCTATGATCTCTAAGAGTTTCTTTATCATCATCTTTCCCTATGCCTACTGTGGCACTGAAGTAATTGTGAATTAATTAATCTTTTTAACCATTTTGGAGTTATTAAATTCTTCATAGAATTTCTCCATATCATCATCCTCTGCAATGGATGGCAGCACAAATACTACAATGAATTTCATGGTGAACATTTTGCTTATGTTATCATAAGCATTGCAATGAAGGACGTCCTACCAAATATCCCATTAGTGTTTCTGGTTGTATTTGGACACAAAACGAAACTAATTTGACCAATTCTTTTATTTGCTTCTCCAAGAAGAACCTATAAGCCATTCTTCCATTTAGGTGTAATGTATTTTGTATACTGATGTATTTTGGCTTTATTTATGGCAAGAATTTCAGTAGTGATATGATTCAGTTGATCCAGTAGTATACTGACTCACCAATATTGTCTAAGGACTTAATATCAACAGCTAAATTAATATTTGTAGAAAGTCTAAAAAAATAGGTGATTCTTAACATCCTCTGCTCCTTTTTCTGCCTCTGTGCTACTGCTCCTTTAGAACCATATGGTCCAGAGGTCTATTTCATTTATTTATTTATTTTGTTTCACTGGTTGCCATAGTCAAAGAATTTATTAACCAGTACCCAACCTATTGGTGATAATATTAGCTATTGCTATAAAGCCCTCCCACCTTCTTCTGGAAGGCAGAATCTTTCAGAGGTTGCAGTCTTATGGCATAGCCTTTAGAAACTCAGTACCACTTCCCTACCACAATGAGGCAACCAGAGTAAGAACCATACTTTAAATTATTTTGCAATAATCACCACGGAATCTTGTCTAGGAAAGTGGCCTTGGAGACAAGGGTTTTGTTTTGGTTTTTGGCCTCAGGACAATCGGAACTTGTACCATGTTGGACTGGCTGTATAACCCCAAACTAGTCACCTAAGCTCTCAAGTTGCTCCTGCTATGACCAGAAGGTACAGAACCACTGGTGATATGCATTGGTAAAAGTTTCCTTAGCAGAAGTTTTCTATACCAGTGAAATACAGGTATACACACACACACATACACACATACACATACACACACACACACACATCTATATATTTATATATATGTATGTGTATGTATTTGTGTATGTATGTATATGTGTGTATATGTATATATAATATAATACAAATATTTTAAATTTATTTTTAGTTTTCAACATTCATTTCCATATTTTTTTTCTTTTTAGGCAATTGGGGTTAAATGACTTGCCCAGGGTCACCCACTAGTAAGTGTCAAGTGTCTGGTCTGAGGCTGGCTTTGAACTCAGGTCCTCCTGACTCCAGAGCCGGTACTCTATCCACTGTGGCACCTAGGTGTCCCCCCAATTCCATATTTTTTAAAAAAATCTTTACTTGTATAGGTAAATGACACAGTAAGTAAAATTTAGCATGACATTATTTTTAATTAAAAATTTTACTGAGTAGATTAGAAGGAACTAGATGAAATCTTTTTTATTCTGTTGTAATATAGAGCTATGGTAGTTTTCCTATTTATAAAAAAGACTAATAATAAATTTAATACTTTCCATAGAAGATAGTAAGGATTAATTTAGCAAAGTATGAAAATTTTTCTGTAACCTTAAATTGCCATAAATACTCAAGTTTGAGAAGAAAAATGGAATTTAGCAAAATCTAGATTAAAACTTATACTCCATCTCCCAAGTCCATGCATTTTTCACTGGCAGTTTCTCCCCCTGCCTAGAATTCCCTCATTCCTCATACCTGACTTCCTTCAGGTCCCAGACAAATCCCACCTCTAAAAAGCCTTTCCTGATGCCCCTTATCTTCTAAAATTATCTCCAATATATTATGTCTATATTTTAGTTATGCATAGTTGTTTTCACTTTGTCTTCCCAATTAGACTGTGAGATCCTTGAGAGCAAAGATTTTTTTTAATCCTTTCACTGTATCCTCAGAGCTTAAAACAGTGTTTGACACTTAATAGACATGGTCAGAGTATCTCAGTAATTTGATCTAAGGTTATTTAAACCTTATTTTACATCTCACAGTAATGTTAAGATACCTTATTTCTTAAAATTGTTAACATTTAAATGGCTCAAAAAGTTTTTAAATATCTGAATATACTTACAAAATCTGAAATATTGAAAAAAATTCACGCATAAGAACACAATCTTCTCTTTTGAAATGTCTTTCTTACCTTAAATATAACAGAATTAAAGTTCTTCATTAAATGTACTTAGCTCTTACAGTGATTCTTTTTTTTTTTTCAGGCAATTGGGGTTAAGTGACTTGCCCAGGATCACATAGCTAGTAAGTGTCAAGTATTTGGTCTGAGGCCAGATTTGAACTCAAGTCCTCCCGACTTCAGGGCTGGTGCTTTATTCACTGTGCCACCTAGTTTCCCCCCCATAGTGATTCTCACATTAAAATATCATTGTGAGAGCATACTCAATGTGCTACACTCAAGATATTATCAGTCTTTTCAATACTTCATTTCCTTTGAACAGTTACATGTACTCCATTCCTAAACCCTATGTATTCCTAGCTGAAGCTTTCTTCTGGTCATTTCTACAGCCACCATCTTTGTACACGTCTGGCTAGCAACTCACTCTCAACAACAGAAATAACTTCTAAGTAAGACACAATTCAGAAACAAATGTCTTCATAAACAACAGTATTACTAAGTTCTTGCAAAGCATTACCCAATTTAAAAAAAAGAAGAAACCTATAGCCTTAATTTCTACTACAATATATTCTCAAATGTCTTTTTTTATACTACAAATCTGCTTTCAAATTGTTGAGATTTTTATCTACTCTGGTTAATTACTTGGCAAATATGGTCATCTCTCTTCATTTTTATTCTTATATACTTGAAGTCAAAAAATAGCCTCTTAAATAGAAAGAGTTTTTAAGCTAAAACACCTGGATTCCTTCCATTACACACACACACACACACACACACACACACACACACACACACACACACACACACACACACACACACCCATAATGGGGTATACACACATAAATACCAAAATACCCAAATACATTATATCTCTCCATACACATACATGTACACATAACACATATGAATGTGTATGTTAGGATGAGATGTAAGGAATTAGGATGTTTTGGTTTAGAAAACCCCTCCTTTGAAAAAGGCTTCTGTTGAACTAAGAAGAAACAATTCTTTGTAAGTCAATCCTTGCATTTTTTCCAAAAGTAATTCTTTTAATTATCAGTATCAGAGTAGAGCAGATTAGAATGGAATAATGAAACAGGATGAGGAAAATGGTAGATTTTCCATCTCCTGAGTCAGGGTTTCTGTGGTTTTGGTCAGTTTGTTCAAAACTGAGTATGGTCAGTGACTAAACACTACCCTTACATAGACATATATTTGTATGGTAGCCAGACACCCACATACTTGATTACCTTGACTTATATTCATTTTGTATGTACCATGTATATGAAAAGGGATAAGGACTGGAACTGTGATTTCACTGGTATAGGTTGGAACTCCCTGGTGAGGAAATGCCTATACCAGTGGAGGTTGGCACCTCTTTGTGGCTTATAGCTTTAGAGAACTGCCTAAAGCACTTAAAGGTTAAATAAGTCACCCAGGAGCATACAACCAGTATGTGTCAGAGATGGGACTTGAAAATTCAAGTCCCTCTGGCTTTGTGACTAGTTCTTTATCTACTACACCAAACTGCCTCCATGTGATGCATATTTTTATGTAAATACATGTTTTCTCTCCTTTTAGAATCTGAGCTCTTTCTGAATAGGGGCTGTTTAATTTTTGTTTTATTATCCCCAGCACTTAACACTGTGCCTGATATATAGTAAGCATTTAATTAATGACTGTGGATTGATTAACACATAATTAAAATCCATGTACAAGCACTCATTCCAAATTTCAACAGAGAATTTAAAAAATTTTTGTATTATGCATATCTTGCCTTTCTACCATTAGCATGATTATCTGGAGCTGAGTTGACTAGAAAAATACCTTTAAGAAGCTGCTTATTAAATAATTATTACTAAATTTCTAAAGTCTGAATTCTTAATCATTTGTAGACTTACCTTTAATTTACACTGCAGCTGTTTAATTTCTGCCTGCATATTCTTTGAAGGAGACTCTACTGTAGATTTAGCTTCATTTGCAGCCTCCAATTTCTTTTGTAAATCTTCTTTCTCTTTGCGAAGTTCAACCAAGTCTGAATTTAGCTTCTATTTTTCCCAGAAAAGAAAAAAAAATGTGTAACCATATTTTAAAAGCAATCCTATTGACTGTTATAAGAAGATGTTAGAAATAAATAGACCAAACATTATCATTATTCATGTTTGACATCTAATTGAAATTCATGATGAATAATGTAATTTTAAAATTAAAAGTAAAATCAAAAATTTAATTTTATTTTCTATGAATGAAATATGCTAGTGATAATAATTTAAAAGTTTCAAAACACTACCTTTTGTAAGAGAGATTTGTATACACATACAAATACAGACACTAAGTGGTCTTAGATAAAATATATGAAAATGGCAGGAAATATGTTGTTTTTATGTTTTGCATAGTACCTAAAATACTGGGCCTTCTCAATAAATATTAATTAAAAAACAGTGGTACAATCAAACTATAAATATAGATAACAATTATAATTCAAGCACTACAATCTCTATTGGCTTTTACTTTAAGTTTGTAGGGCTCGTAAAGGTTAAAATAAAATGCACCAGCTCCATTAAATATCTTCTGGTTAGCTGGGCTTTACTTGTATTGTGCTACTTCTTCTCTTCCACATAAATGCATGCTAGCCAGAGACCCACATTTTTGATAACCTTGACTCTAGGGCTGATGTACTTAACTGGTAAAAGCCAAGCTGGAGCAGGACAGGATAACAGATGTTATTTGTTTATTCCACTGGGTAGTTCTTACCACCCTATACAGCAGCCAAAATGCTTCTCATTTAGCAACATAAATGTTAAGTCCAATTAGCAGACAAGCCTTGTTAGGGATTTAGTTCAAGTAAATAGCATGGAAACAAACTATCTTGGTTTTTATTGTATTTGACTGACAGCTGCCATGCCCTTTCGCAAAGTATGAGGTAGAAAATCCATATATTTTAATGTCATAAACATTTAATTAGAAACTGCTAAATAATATACTTAAATGTTTTTATGTAAGAAAGTTAACAGAAATAGTCTTTATGCTAGTTGTTATCTTTCACTAGTCTGTAGTCAGCAGATTGCCACCAAGGTTTAATGGCATAACAACTTAGGACTCCTTGAGAACATAACTACATTACTATTTTATTATTCCAAAGAAGCTTATAATATGGTAGTTTAACATAAGGAACAATTAGACAAAATGGTACTGAAATCTCTCAAAGGAAATAAATTTTCCTTTGTGAGGAATCCCAATTAGAAATGGAAAAAGATATTACATTTCCTATAAGATGGAACATTTAAAATATGCTAACATTTAAGCAAAACTAATAAAAGTACTTTGTATTGATAGCTACCTATATACTGATAATGTCCATATATTTATTACGAATTTGTTTATATTACAAATGCTCATGAAATAAAGTAACTATTTTAACTTAAAATGGATCCAGTGTAAATGTGAACTTCTTTGGTTACATTTATATTTACCAGTTTTAAAAGCATATTTTAAGAGTTAAGAATGGCTACAACATGTTTTCGATAATTTCTCAATTCTCTTTATCAAGATATTGCTATAAATGGTATTAATTTCTTTCTGAATTTTAAAACTTTCCATTAATTAATTAAATGAATGCCAAATTTTATTAACAATTTAATTTTATTTAAATTACTTCTTCTCTGCTTCTGCCTAAGTAGCATTCATTGGGGAAATTGCTCAACCCCTCAGTGAAAGCTCTGCTTCTAAGCTTACCTGCTGGAGATTTCAGCCCTGTCAGATTTATCTCAGGGCTGCAATTCCAGGTGGATACAAGCTGAAACAATACTATAGAGCCACAAATACTTTGATGACATGCTTTTTTCTCAAGAACTGCCTCTCGTTCCTTCTCTCTCAGGGTACACAAGCCAGAGGATTTCCTGTTCATTGATTCCTTGCTAGAAGACACCCTGGCATTGTAAAGGGGAAAAGTGTCCTTCACCAACACAATTTTTTTCTAGTGGGTCAGTCCAGAAAGACTGGAAAACTAAAACTATACTTTCATGATTTAAAAGAAAAAGAATTGCTATATGAGGAAAAAATTGAAAATGATGACAATGCATATAAACAGGTAATCAGAAGAGATGGTTTAAATGAAGCTGAAATAATTTCATCCACTTAATGATATCATAAAGCCAAATTCCTCAAACTAGTAATTTTTATGTTAGAACTGCCAAAAGAAAGGCTATATATAGAAAAGATAATTTTTAGAAGTACTAGTATGGAAGCATTTGGTTGTATTTCTATCTCACATAGGTTCCTAAAGTGGCAGATACCGCCTCCTGGAGGGTGCCAGAATAATCCAGGTGGGTGGTAGGAGTCTCGGGTGCAACTGGGGGGCGTTGAATAAAACTAAGGGGGTGATGGAAGCATAAGGAAAGAAGAGAAAAGAAGAAAATTTTGAAAAACCATTCATACATGTTTCATCTGCCGCATAACAGAGTAAAGTCATAGTGATTACATTATTTTCCAAATAAACACACAAAATGCAAGTTATAACCAATCAGTGGTCAAATCCACAAGCAAGTGTTGGCAGCAAGTAAGTTGCACATTGTCAGGAAGTTCAGCATGCAATGGCAGCAACATGCGCATGTAACGACTTGTTTACAATACGATACTATATGGTTACATGATGCAGTATTGTGTCATCAAAATTTTAATGCAGGAAAAAACCCACAAATTTACAATAAATTATTAAATTTAAGATGAGTCATTTTTTGAAATGACACAAATTTCAAAAAAAAGTGTTAAAGGGTTAAAGAAAATAGATTTCCAGGGGGATGCTGAGTAACTTTTTTAAAAGGGGTGGTAGGACAAATGAGTTTGGGAACCTCTGATCTAAAGGGACCACTTAAGTGTAAAGTGCCTATTTGTCAGTCACGGAGTAATCAATTACTACTTTTGGTTCTTCTACCTTTTGGGGCATTTTCAGTTGAGCAGAGACCAAAAAGTGGTTTCACTCACTCGTGACTCAAGGTTTGGATTGTTTATTGGTCCTTTTCAATTTCTTAAACTCTCTATAGAAATGCCACTGGTGGAATGGCAAAGATGTAATGTAAAGAATTTTCTTTTGCTTGTATGGCTGGTCTAAACTGAGATATCTTCTACAATATGCATTTACTATGCACCAAAATTTTGATTTAGAATTTGAAAATGATCTCTAATTTTTCTTAATAGATACTACCCTAAAGAATAATCAATACCGGAAAGTGATTTTTGTTCTTATAACAATTTTGCCATAAACTTTCCAAGAAGAGGGTAAAAGTTGATTATAGCCATATGGTATTTAGCAATAGTAGGAATTAAATATTCTATCCCCAATTCAATTCAACAAGTATTTATCAATCACCTACTACATGCAAGATGTTGTGGCTACAAAGACAAAATAAAAACCATTCCAATCTTCACGTAGCTTACATTTCAACTATTTTTGACGATTATAACTTTCTGTGGTTATTGAGACAGTTGTTTTTCAGTTACAGAACTCACTATAGAAATATCTTCATTCTCCATTTAATGGCTACATATTTTATTCACCTATACACGCACATGGGGAAGCTAAGTGGTGCAACAGATAGAGTGCAGGCCTAGAGTCAGGAAGACCCGAGTTAAAATCTGGCCTCAGACACTTACTAGCTATGTGAACCTGGGCAAGTCATTTAGCCCTCATTTTTCTTATGTGTAAAATGAGCTGGAGAAGGAAATGGCACACCAGTCCAGTATCTTTGCCAAGGAAACCTCCAAAAGGGGTCATGAAGATTCGGACATGACTGAAACAACTAAACAATGACAAAAAGACACAATCACAGGCACACACACAATGCCAGCACAATGTGTTTCTGTATGTGTATACACACACATACAGATATGTATAAATGTACTTATAATATGTATTATATGTGTAATGTATATACATATGCAGATACGTGTGTGTGTGTATGTGTGTGTATACACACATCCGAATAGAATAATAGCCCTGGAATACAAGGAATTTTAAGTATAATTTTAAAATCATAGGATCATGAAATCATAAAGCTAGTGGTACAAGGGACTTGAGCATCCAACCTATGAGGACCAGAAGAGTAAACTGACTTGCCAAGGGCTACACAAGTATTAAGTAGCATAGGCAGAATTTGAACCCACATCCTCTAACTGCAAATTTAGACCTTTTTTGCACTTGACCAGTATACTGCCTTGCCCAAACATTAAAAAACCTTAAGCAATGAAAGTTCTTTTTCAAAAACTGTTGTTTAATCATTCAGTCATATCTGACTCTTCATGAACCCATGGACCATAGCATGCCAGGCCATTTTATTCTTCACTGTCTCTCAAAATCAGTCCAAGTTCATGCTCTTTGCAAATACATGCTCTGCTAAAATCAATGTAAACAATATCTTTAGCATCCTTTCCTTCTTTAACTCTATGTTCATGATTCACATTCCACATAAAGACATCTGAGTCTAATCCACTGATCCCAATCCTACCTCAACAGACTTCTCATCCTGCAGCTCTCTTCAATGCCTGTGGCCTTCCCACTTTAAAACATTCTTGCACCTCTGCAGGTCCCTTCTCTCATTGTTGAGTTCCTCTTTGTTGTTGTTCAGTGGTGTCTGACTCTTTGCGACCCCATGGACCACAGCACACTAGGCTCTTCTTTGCTCCACTCTTTCCCTAAATCTGTCCAGGTTTTTCCCAGGTTTTTTTCCGTTGTTGTTGTTGTTGTTTCCATGATATTACCTAACCATCTCATCCTCTATTGTCCCCTTTTCTTTTGGCCTTCAATTTTTTCCAACATCAGAGTCTTTTCCAATGAGTTCCATCTTCTCATTATGTGGCCAAAGGATTTAAGCTTCAACTTCAGCATTTGGCCTTCCAATGAATAGCCTGAATTAATTCCCTCAAGTGTTGACTGATTTGATCGCCTTGTTGTCCAAGGAATTCTCAAAAGTCTTCTCCAGCACCACAATTCTAAAATGTTGATTCTGTGTCACCCAGCTTATGTGTAAAATGTCCAACTCTTATTACCACACACTGCTACTAGAAAAACCACAGATTTGACTACATGGACTTTTGTCAATGAGGTGCTGTTTCTAATTTTTAGTATGTTGTCCAGATTTGCCATAGCCTTCCTTCCAAGGAATAAGTATCTTTTAATTCCTTGAATGCAGTAACTGTCTGCAATGACTGTTGAGCCCAAGAATATAAAATCTGACATTGTTTCCATTTCGTTCCCATAAATTGCCAGGAAGTGATGGCTCCAGTTGCCAAGATCTTAGGGTTTTTTTTTTTGATGTTAAGCTTCAAGACAGCTTTTACATTCTCCTCTTTCTCCCTCATCATAATTCCTCTTCACTTGCTGCCACCACAGTGATATCATCTGCAATATCTGAGATTGTTGATATTTCTCCTGGTAACCTTCATTCTTACTTTCAATTCATTCAGTCTAGTATTTCTCAAGCTGTACTGTGCATATAAGTTAAATAAATAGAGTGACAATATACAGCCTTGTCATACTCCATTTCCAATCTTGAACCAATCAGTTGTTCCATGTTTGGTTCTTACTGCTTACTTACTGCCCACATACAGGTTCCTCAGGAGACAAATAAGACGATCTAGTACTCCCACCTCTTTGAAGATTTGCCATATTTTGTTGTAGTCCACATAGTCAAAGGCTTTAGTGTAGTCAATAAAGAAGAAATAGGTTTGTTCTTTTTTTTCCTGGTACTCTCTTGCTTTCTCCATAATCTAGTGAATGTCAGCAATTTGGCCTCTAGTTCCTCTGCCTCTTAGAAAACCAGCCTGCTTTTCTGATAATTCTCAGTTGATATATTGCTGAAGCCTAGCTTGCAGAATCTTAAGCATTCAGCTTTCCCCTTCTCCCTTCTCTCTTTCCTCAGTTATTTGTAAAGCCACATCAAACAGTCATTTTGCCTTCTAGTACTCTTCTTTTTCTTTGGAATGCTTTTTTGTGGCTGCCTCTTGTATACTGCAAACATCTGTCCATAGTTCTTCAGGCACTCTATCTACCATATATAATCTCTTAAATCTATTCATCACCTCTACTTCATATCATCAGGGTTGTTATTTAAGTCACACTTATATGATCTGATGGTTTTCCCTACTTCCTTCAAGTCCAAATTTTGCAATAAGAAGCTCATGATCTAATCCAAAGTCAGCTCCAGGTCTTTTCTTTTTTTACTTTTTTTTTTTTTTGGTGAAGCAATTGCGGTTAAATGACCTGCCTAGAGTCACACAGCTAGCACCAAGTATCTGAGGCCAAATTTGAACTCAGGTCCTCCTGACCCCAAGGCTGGTACTCTATCCACTGCACCACCTAACTGCTCCTTACTTTAACTGACGAATAGAGCTTCTCTATCTTATGCTGCAAAGTATGTCAATCTGATTTCTATACTGACTACTGGTGATGTCAGCATGCAATGGCAATTTAGTTTATGAAATACTTCCATAGATTGTATCTCCTTTGATTCTCACAATTACTCTTTGGGACAGAAAAGATATTATTATACCCATTTTATAGATGAGGAAACTAAACTACAGGGAGGTTGTGTAATATGTCCAATATTACATAACCAGCAAGTGGTAGAATTAGAACTAGAGCCTGGAATTAATACTACAGCCTGGTCTTCTAACTGAATCCAGAAATCCTAATTTCTCCCTTTGAAAAAGCTGAACCTGAGTTAGAAAAAAAAAGGCTTTCTTTTTAAAGCTAACCTTCAATATAATTAAATCATTACATCTCCCAGGCTCTTCCCTTTTATGAATCAGGTAACTTGCTTCTCTTTCCCTTTGTAATGAGTATTCTGTCTGCCTTTCTACACATCTTTAATCTAGGAAATCTATGTCTCCTGAATGATCTACCACATAAAGACAGAGGATGGGAGTAAGACCTTGTGTCTTGCATTCCCCATTCACAATAAGGGCTTTTGTTATTTGTTTTCTTTACCAAAAGAGTGAAGTTACCAAATGAATTGTCCATCGGTTTGTTTCCTCATTGTCAACATACAACTGTTCTACTTTCTTTTCTATAAAGATATATCCTTATTTATGGATGTATATGTCTGGGTGTCAATATGTCCATCTGGCTGGCTGTCTGGGTTTACATCAGGCTAGACAGATCAGGGTTTAATGGACAGGGCACTGGATAGAATCAGGATACCTGGTGTCAAATATTGGCTCTGTTACCAATCTGTATATCTTGGGCCAGATCCCATAACCTCTTTGGGACTGCCCTTCATTGCTAAAATCATATTTGTGTGCGTGAGTGTGTGTGTGTGTGTATATGTGTGTGTGTATGTAATACAATTTTATATTAATTTACTTTTTGAAGAGGACTGGAAAGGAAAACAAATGTGGAGAAACAGCATGAAACTACACTAAGACAAAGCATGTCAGGTGGATAAAAGTGGGAGAAATAAGACAAACTTCACAGGGCTGTGTATTTTTATACCTTTAGCTGACCATGGAAGCCACAGCAACATGGCTAGGGGCTACTAGGAAGTTATGTTAAAAGAAGTACAGCTGGACCCTTGTCATATACCTGGACTAATCAAGTCCCAAGGACAGAATTGTTGCCTTTTAGGGGAAAAGTAGATTAACCTATGTTGTGAGGCATGGGAAAAACCTAGTAGGATTTGGTGGTACTGTACATGTTTTATTAGTCTGGGAGAAAATTTTCCAAAGTTTCCATCCCTGACAACACTCTTTTCTGAGTCATTTCCAGTTTTACTCAAAAAATTTATTAAGTGTCTATGAAGACTAAGACAAAAAACTATTCAATAAGCCATAAGTGTTTGACCTCAAATAACCTACAATCTAATAGGAAGAATTCCAGGGGTGGGGCACCTGCACCCTCGAGGCTATATGTGGCTTCAAGGCTGCAGGTTCCCTACCCCTGGATTAGACACTACTACAGAATGTGGAAAAAGGAAAAAAGAAAAGCTGAAATAAAGTGCTATGAAGTCAAAGAAGGAGAAATCACTTCCAGTGGAAGGAAAGAAGATCTTGGAAGTAAAAATTGATGTGATTCGGGTCTTTAAATCAGATTTCCATAGGCAGATGGGTATACAGATATGGTAGGGTAATCTATTCTAGGAAAGTGGCTAGTACAGAAGTATGAGAATCAAAGATAGTGAGAAGTCCACCATTACTTAATAGGCAGGCAAGTAGTATGAGATAGTATAGAAGGCTAGGTTGGAGACAGATTGTGAAAGGCCTTGAATGCCAGGGTTCAAGTTTCTATCTTCTTTGGTAATAGATGGGAATCCAATAAAGTTTTGTGTGTGTGTGTGTGTGTGTGTGTGTGTGTGTGTGTGTGTGTGTGTGTGTGTGTGTAGACAAGTTATATAATCAAAGAAGATAATTAGGCAGATAGTGCTAAGAAGATCAGATTTGTGAAAGGATATCCTTCAGGGGAAAAGACTAGTTTGGAGGATGTTGGAATGCCTTTGGTAAAATATGATAATGGTGTGAACTAGGATGGTTTCCAGCAAAATCAGAATGAAGAAGATGGATCAAAGAAATATTACACAAATAGAATCAATATTTCTCAATTGATATGATGTAAAAGGATACACATGAATGGTAGAATAATATTAACAGAAATATAAAGACTATGGGAAGGATCAGGTTTTTGGGAAAAGATGATGAATTCAGTTTTGAACTCATTGAGTTTCAGGTGCCACCAGAATATCCAAGTGGTGAAAAGCCATCAATGACTAAAATTCACAGAGTGGCCAAAAATGTAGATTTGGAAATCATCTTCAGAGAAATGATTACTAAAGTTATGGGACTGAATAAGATCACCAAGCAAGAGGTGGAAGATGAAGATTAGGGCCTCAGAGAGATGGTCACATTTATAGGTTAGAATAAAGATAAGAAACCAGAAAAAGAGATATAGGACTAGTTAGAGAGTTCTGAAATAATTATGCAAAAAATAACAGCAATAAAAATAGCCAGTATGTATATATCACTTGGTGATTTGCAAAGCATTCTAAGATAGATTAGATAGATAGATAGATAGATAGATAGATAGATAGATAGATAGATAGATAGACAGAGAGACAGACAGATAGAGCTATACATACACATGGGCAGCTAGTTGGTGTAATGGATAGAGCACTGGGTCTGGAGTCAAAAAGACCAGAATTAAAATCTAACCTGACACTTATTAGCTGTGTGACCCTGGAAAAGTGACTTAACGCTTCCCTGCATAAAACTGGAGAAGAAAATGGCAAACCACACCAGTATCTTTGCCAAAGAAACAAAAACAAAACATGGATAGTAGGTCCATAGGGTCACAAAGAGTCTGACACAACTGAACAACAACAAAAAATACAAATATACACACTTACTACATAACCTTCCTCAGTGTTACTGAATCAAATAAAAATATGAATACATATGTTTATATATTTTGAAAAATATATAAATGTCAGAATCAATTTGATTTTCTCATGCCAAATTACAATTAGGTGATGTAGTGGCTAGAGTTTTGCACATGGAGTCAGGAAAAACTGAATTCAAATCCTGCTTCATGATTTCACATGCAAAACTCTATCTACTGTACCACCTAATTGCAATTTGGAATAAGAAAATCATTTTGTAACTGAGTCTATCCTGCATCATCTCCAATATGTTGTAAAATTGTCTAAGCCACAGTTCTTTGTCTCCAAGTCAAGTTCAGAAGTTCAGCTTTCTTCTCTGAGTTAAGTTGTCCCATAAATAATCTTAATTTAAAGAAATACATTGTCTCTACACAACTTACTGCCTGTGCATAATTAAGGGAGATCTGTTATCTTACTAATAAGCCTTTCAAGACACAAATGGATGCCAGGAAGTCCATTATCTCTGCAATGCAATCTGTCTATGAAAATCTGGTCTGTTATCCATGCAGGTGGATACCACCAATGGGCTTTCCATAGGAACAAAATGGAAGGAGGGACTATTGCTAATCCTGCATTCCTGACATCCATCCAATCATATTGTTTTCCGTTATCTATGATACTTCAGACTCGTAACCAAACATACTGTTTTATGTTTTGTTCTTTGCTTGTACTTTCAAAACTATATGAATCCTAATAAGCCCTACTTCATGGTCTTTTGACTGACTGAAGAGTTGAGAAACCCCCTTTTTTCCATAATTGCTAGCGTTAACAATAAATTGAATGTGGTCAGAACTCTGTGCCTCAGTTTACCTTAATTCTAATTGTAACAGTAGTACCAAAGGAGCACAATGTCACAAAAGCCAAGGGAGAAGTAAATATCAAATACAGTGTGGTTTTACAGGGGCAAAGCTATTGAGATTTCAATATACAATTAAACTTTTATGAAGTTATTTTCTAAAGTTTTATAAAATAAAGAACTTCTGTATTCATAGAAATTCTTAGTTTGATATTAATTGCTCTTCAATAACAATCTGGGACCTTATGTCTTAAAAATAACCAAGGTGGAGGAAAGTTGGTAAGGACAATAACAATTTTAAGTATAGGTGGAATTAGTTGCTTATTTAACAGTCTTTTAAAAAATCCATCTAGTTGCTAAATCAATCATTTATAAACTATTTTCTTGCAAATGTAGTTATTAAAAGCCTCCAAGTGTGTTTCGCAAGATGTCAAGCAGATGAAGGTAATATAGAGGACTTTTTACTAGTGCTTTAGCTAATAGTTAAGACTTCAGTAGCCTTTAGAGACCATTAAGTACCCTTTGGCTAATTGGCCAATGGTAGATTAATCCTCTTTTTATTCTAGCAGCACTATTTTAACAACCCTTGCACTCTGTCAATGTAGTGTCTGAATGACAAAATAATATTGTGCATGAATAATAAGCAGAAAAGTTAAATTAACATTTCATGTTTAACATGCTGTACACCTAACGTCAGGAAAAAAACTTTCTTTTTAAGTCACTGACATTCAAATTTTTTTTAAAACAATCTAATGCCGACAACTTATTGAGGTGAATCTTCCTAATTACTGCTAATTACTTATCAAGAAAAAAGGACTCTTCTTGAAGTTCAGTTGTCTGTTACAGATGAACACAACTCCAATGTGCACATTAAAGACAGTCATGACACTTGAGGTGCTACATTATTATGAGGTCATACTAAATACAGTTTTTAATTAACAAAGCAGCTTTTAAGGTTGAGGCAGTAAAAATGCCAATCTATTTCAAAGTGGTTAAATTAGAGACAATCAATAAAGTATAAGTATCTGCATATGGATAATAAGCATATTGCATTTCAATTCAATTAACTAAAACAAAGTAATCTAATTTATAATATAAGATATATATATATATATATACATATATATGAATACATATATATCTCTAAATTAGTATTTGGCAAATATTTTGAATATATTTTGACTTACTTGAAAAGCCAAAATTAGTAGAAAAAAACTTTCTTAATTTCATTCTTAAAAATACAAAAATGTGATATCATTAATTTTGTTTCTATGAATATATTTTATATTTTGAGTTTTGAACATTAACTTGAATTCAACCTATGTAACCTCAGTAATAAACCAAGTGTTTTAAATAATATTATTTTAGCTAAAATGTTAACTTTAAAATCACCTTTACTCAACTACAAATTTGATAAATGAAAAACATTTCTCTAGCTATTTGCTTCTCATAAAATAGAATGTCAATACCTATACTTGGAATTGTTTCAATCTAAACCAAATGACTAATAATAACAGCTTACAGTTATGTACAACTTAGTAGCTTTCAAAGAGTTTTCACAGACTATTTCACTTGATTAATCAATATCAACATGAGTGATATTAAATCTTCATGATTTAAACTTTTGTTATTATGACTGTTCTTAACATTTAGTCATAGGACATTAATGGAAACACAGAAATAAAAATGAATGCTGTAGTTAAATTACACAATTCAGAAAACCAAACAAATACAAATGTCAATTATCCTTGGCTGAATCATCCATATTTTGACTTATCCACAGTAAAAATTACAACACTTAATATCTAATATACAGAACCATATATTTGTTAACATTTCAAATTGCCCTCTTTACTTTTGCCTGCTGGAAAAGCCCACTGAAACTCAAATATTAAACCACCTTCTCATTCTCCATGAAAGGATTGAGAAAAGTACCTGGGAGAAAAGAGTGTGGGGATCAGCACAGCACATTGCAACAACCAGGGGGGAAACCCCCCCAACAAATTCAGTGTTAGCCTAGTACAGGCTCTTTACCCTTTGGTAGTCAAATGAACTTCTCAAACATAACAGTGAAGAAAAACTTAAAACCACTTCCTAGTGCATTTTTTTGTGTAATTATTGTTACTGAAACAATACTGTCACTATAATAATTTATTATTTCAAAGATACTGTGGATTAAATGAACGTTTGTGGGTTGAAAGGGAACCAACTTAAACTGCTTTACCCACTGCTTCTTCAGGAAAATGTGTTATACATACAAAACATGTGGTTTACACAAAAAAATTTTTGAATAAACTCTATTAAGACCTTCTTGCAACATTTTTTTCATATATAAAAAACAGCTCATTTTCATTTTCATTAAATTTTCCTGAAATATTTAAGTCCTATAGTCATCTGAAAGCATTACTATTGTTTAATATATTTTTGATTTCTAAATAATTTATAGTAGTCTGCTGTATGTTTATGTAAGCAACATATATGTTATTTTCAATTAATAACCTGCTAGAAAAGGCATACATATAAACACAATCTCAATTAATTACATTTGAATAAGCATGAATAGTGTATCAAGTCACAATAACTTTAAATGCTTTTATCTTTTACATAATACAAATATATATTTTACAACTCTGTGCTTGTGTATCTACATTTTACATACTGAAACTAGTGAAATTATGATCATATAAATTCTGTTAATTTCTAACATGTGGAGAACATCTCAGGATCTGGAAATTAAAATATTTTAATGGTGGGGTCAATCATATGAGCAGTGTCTATTTGCTTGATCTTACTACATCTAAGCACTGCAAATGAACTACTTCCATGAGAACTAGTCAGGGAATTTCAGATACTCTACAGCTCATTACAAATTTAACAGCAGCAATACTAAGTATTCATATGGTTCAGATAACACATACAAATATACTCTGCTGAGAACTCACCAGGGAACCAAATTAATAATGTTTCCATCTGTTTCCTGTATATTTTTTATGAAATTGAAAACCCTATATATATATATATATATATATATATATATAATTTTTAAAAGAAGATTTTTTTCTTATATGATTGGAATAATCATTCATATATGTCTACACAAAGGTACATTTTAAATAAAAAATATGCACAAATTATAAAAGAAAAGCATTACCTCTAACATAAAGAAGTAAAAGAAAATAGAATTGATTTTAAAGTCTTTAAAATACACTATATACTTTATTCTAGCCAATAAACTGTTAAGAAGAATGGACAAACCTTTTAATTGATATAAAAGTCAGAATGAACTAACACTTGTAAGGAAAACTAAGGACAACAGAAAAGGGCTTTGTAAAAAGCCCTATCAGGTAAAAGGACGCCAAAGCAGGAATATGACAATTGTTTGAAGTAGGTGAGGTAATGATAATGGACACAGAGGTGGGAAAGAACTGCTCAACTCTTGCTTCTGTTTTCTGTGCAAGGCAAAATGTTCTTTATGCTGGAAAGCACAAAATAAAAATTGCTAATATGAAATTGATCATTCAATAGTAAAGGAACACCTAGACGTCCTCAAGGGGTTCAAGATAGCAGACACAGATGAACTAATTTCCAAGGTACTGGAAAAACTGGCAGAAGTGATTGCTGAGCTATTGCCAGTGATCTCTGAAAGATTATGACAACTGAGAAAAGTATTGCAGGTCTGAAGAATGGCAAAAGAGGAGAGAACAGAGCCTGAAAACAAGTCAATGAGTTTGGCTCTGATTCCTAGTAAAATTCTAGTGTAACACATATAACTGCTGCTGGGTTTATTGGGGCTGGGTCATTTACCCTCTATCTCTGGGGGAGTCCTAGCTTTGACCTCACAGGCATGGATCAAGCTCATTCCTGGGGAAAAACCTGGCCCTTACAGAGAGAGGTCAGGCTTTTTTTCTTGTATTCTCTGGTTCTTCATACTCCAATCCCGGAACACTTCTAAGAATCACTTAAAGCTTGCATTTGGCTCATCTATAGGGTTTCCCCAAATAGAGAAACAGAAAGATACTCAATGTAAAATGTAGATCATGTATAGGACAGTTTCCTACACACAAAAGAAATACTGAAAACACAAAAGATTCATGAGCACACATTAACAAAGACATAAACACGAAGCAGTAATGAATACTATGATAACTACTGCATTATTATACTCTTCTGGACATTTTCCATTAAAATATCAAAACCTAAGACATTCTGTGAGACTACTGGATTGGCATTTCACTTTCACCTCAGTTTTCCACTGTTTATACAACTGTTTCAATGTCCATGTCTTCTGACAAGCCCTGCCAGGGGCTGGGCTCCTCCTCCTCCTCTTGGTGTTCATCTTCTCCTATGCAATTTGCTACAGTAGTAGTGGGGAGCAATTTCTATGGTATAGGCAACACTAAGTAAGGGACTCTGGAGCTTTTGACCTCTCAAATTCACAAAGGCTGCCTCCAAAGCTAGAACCACCCACCTCAGAATTGATGCTCAGTTACTTGAACTAAACAAAGGAAAAAAAAACGTAGAAGAGGCAGCCAGAGCTTTGAGATCATAATTCAGATTGGTGTAGATGAGCACACGTTCAAATGTCATTGTGGAAGTAAATGAGGATGGCCGTTGCCCACTCCACGGGAAGTTGCATAGAGAATTCCACATGCTTTGATGTGGGAGGAGGAGAAGGAGGAGGAATGAGGGGGGAGGAACAGGGAGAGGGAGAGGTAACTATTTCTTAAATAGAATATTTACACTAAAATATGTTATTAAAAGGATGGAACAGACTGCTTTCAGAGGTAGTGGGCTTCTCTTCACTTCAGTTTTTCAAAAAAGACTAGATTACCACATCATATAGAATGTATTCTTGTTCATGTATGATTTGATTAAATTACCTCTTAGGTCTCTTAATTCTGAGATCTTCGATGACGCTATATTTTCATATGTGTAAGAAAGATTCTTCTGGAAGGAATATGAAGGATGAATTAGAAGGGAGAAAAATTGAAAGTAAGATTTATTAGGAAGTTGTTCATAGTTCAGGTGGAAGATAATGAAAACTTATGTTAAGGGGATGGTATTAAGCATAGAAAATAAGGAAGGAATTTGGGAGATCTTACAGGATAGAATTAACAGGGTAGAACAAAAAATGGCTATGATAAAATGGGGGTGGGGGAGATGAGGAAAAGTGAAAAATAAAAAATAACACCACGATTATAAACGTGGAAGAAAGAATGAATTAATGTAGCACAGATGAAGACAGGTTTAAGGAGAAAAACCAAAGAACTTACTTCTGTATGTATTTATTTTGAGATACTGCAGGGAAATATAGCTGGAGACAAACTGGAGGTAGCTAGAGAGGCGAGTGTAGAACTCAGAAAAAAAGGTCATGAGGAGAGACAGGGATTTTTTGATATCATTTACCTAGTTGCACAGCATTTGAGGCTATGAGACTGAATGTGATTATTAATTGCAGGGAGAGCAATACCTAACATGTAGACTAAACTCATTTTTCCTTAAAAGTTACAGAAACCACACTCAAAAATTACTTGGCTGAGGGGACTAAGGCCCAGTCCTTCGATGTAACTTTCTGGTGCCCTAAGTACAAACATAGAGAGATAAGAGGTTGCTCTTTCTCAGGCTTGATTGGTAAACCAGTATGGCCAACACAAAGCCAAAGAAGACATTTTCAACTGAATCAGTGGTGTTTCCCGGTGAATAACCCTTCCATATTACGGATAAGTAAACTTCCTCTCGATAAGCTGTTAGAAGGCTGGGCCTACAACATTTGGAAACAGTAGTACTGGATCACAATGGCCTCATTTAAGTGGGGGAAGCGAGATGCAAAGGAAAGTAAGTAAGTTCCTGGTTGATTACATGGGGCTTTTTTTATTTTGAGTTTAGTTTAGTTTTTTTTGTTTGTTTTTTTTGGTGCTTTCAGAAGTGCTGGCTACAAAGTGCTCCAAGAAAATTAAAGAGTAAATTTTCTGTGAGCATTCCATAGTTAGAAGCAATAGTGAATGTGCTCCATGTCTTTAAAAACCATCCCCTGAAGACAATTAGTGCTGTCAACTGTCATTGTCAATTATTTGCATAATTTTTGTATTTATGGTGATTGTGATTTCCAGATCCATCAGCTGTTTTAGGTCTTTAAATTCCACAAAGACTGGAATTATGGGATTGTCTAAAAACTGTTCTGAATGAAATGGTTCAATATTCTTTAGGAAGGGAGGCCCTGGCTGTTGGGCAAGAAACACTGAGTAGATGGTGATACAGACTGATGTTTGATATTGACCTCACCAATAGAACAGATTGTATGCAAGTGACATTTTAGGGACAATACTAGGGAAGGGCCTGCCTCAAGATGAGTCCAAGTAACTAAGCCACAAGTGTCATTATCTACGTTACAGCTTTAATGTTCTTGGTACCACTCTTGCTCAGTCACTGCTTTACACTAGGAGAACCACTAAAAACTACAAAGATTTTGCATGGCCCATGACATAGATCAGATCCAGAAGATCTAGAACTTCCTCTCTTGGTGGCCTATTCAGGTCTCATGGGTTTAATGATAAAATCTATGCAAATGTCACCTACATCAATAAGTTCAGCCTTTTCTTCCTACTGAGCTCTAGCTCCAAATAGACAACTGCCTTCTGACATTCTAAACTGATGTCCCATAAGTGTCTCAAACTCTGCCTGTCTAAAGTAAAACTCATTATCTTTCCCCTCAAACTTATCCCTCATCCAAATTAGCTTACTAGTGTTTAAGAGACATCCTTCTAGTTACCCAGGTTTGTAACTTCCCTGAATTCCACTGATTCCATACTTTCAGTCCACCTCCTTTCTGTCATACAGCCATCACCCCAGTTCAAGTCCACGTGGTGCTTTCCCTGAACTGTTGCAATATTCTCCTCAATCGTCTCCCTGACTCAAGTCTCTCCGCCTTTCAAAAAGTCCATTCTCCATAGAGCCGCCAAAGTGATTTTCCTAAAATGTAGATATAATCATGCTACTCTTTTACCTAATAAGCCCAACATGACTCCTGGGCTTGTCTAGGATCAAATATATTCTCTTGTGTTATATTGTAAAGATCTTTAAAATTTTTACAATCTTCTTATTCTCAGCTCTCCTCCATGTCCTCTATAATGCAGCCACACTGGCTTCTCATTTCTTACACATGACACTATCTCCCATCTTCAAACTTTTGACCCAAGATGTCTCTATCCCTCCTTAGCTTCATCTCTTGGACCATTTGATTTCCTTCAGGACTCAGCTTAAGTGGCGTCTTCTACATGGCGCCCTTCCTGTCTCTTCTAGCTGTTAATGCCTTCCCCTTCAAGATTTCCTTACATCTCTTTCCTTATATCTACCTTCACATGAGCATATTGTTTCCCTTGACTACATGATAAGTCTCTTGAAAGCAGGAACTATTTTTATTTAAATCACCAGCACTTAGCATGGTGCCTGACATACATTAGGTGCTTAAGAAATACTTATTGATTTATTGATAGTCCCCCCATAATGTTACCTTATATTTATTTTGTATGTTCTTATTTATGGACATAATATCTCCCATAATAGAATATATGCTCTTTTAGGGCAAGGATTTTTTTTTCATTTTCATCTTGTATCTTCAGTACCTAACAGTGGCTGCACATAGCAGAGCTCCTTGAGGAAAGGAACCGTCTCTACTTTCATCTTTCTACCTCCAGGTCTCAGCACAGTGCCTAGCACATAGGGAAGGTCTTAATAAATGCTTTTTCATTTATTCCTGAAGGATTACCAATACAAAAGGAGAAAGATGGGAGATGGTGTATCTTGTATAAGTAACAGCAAGAAAGTCAGTTTGCCTGGACAAAGCATGTTGTATAGCTTTTAAATGGCAGCACCCAGACCGTAAGTCTATAGCTTTTTCTACTATGCAAAGCTGTCACATTTCTATAAAGTGTTGACAAATATCAGTGTGTCATTCGTTAGTTGGTTCTAAGCATAAAATTTAAGTACACCAACATGAGGACTCCTATAAAATATCATTACATGCCAGGGAAGAAATAAATGCCTTGTGCCCAATGAGAAATGCCTCCTCTTTCCCTCTGCTGGCACAGCTCATGTTAGTGAAGGGAAAGTTCTTTCACATTTGAGTCAACTTTTATGGGGGGCTAAGCAATGGGGTTAAGTGACTTGCCCAGGGTCACACAGCTAGTAAGTATTAAGTGTCTGAGGCTGGATTTGAACTCAGGTCCTCCTGACTCCAAGGCTAGAGCTCTATTCACTGCGCCACCTAGCTGCCCCCTTCAGCTCTGGTCTTTTCATCAAGAATGGTTGAAAGTCCTCTATTTCACTGAACATCCATTTTTTCCACTGAAGGATTATACTCAGTTTTGCTGGCTAGGTGATTGTATCTCCTTTGCCCTCCAGAATATTATATTCCAAACCCTGTGGTCCCTTAATGTAGAATCTGCTAAATCTTGTGTTATCCTGATTGTGTTTCCACAATACTTGAATTGTTTCTTACTGGCTGCTT
The DNA here is from genome assembly GCF_003287225.1 of Phascolarctos cinereus. Classification (NCBI taxonomy): domain Eukaryota; kingdom Metazoa; phylum Chordata; class Mammalia; order Diprotodontia; family Phascolarctidae; genus Phascolarctos; species Phascolarctos cinereus. The sequence continues at coordinate 106,478,986 of NW_027555847.1, forward strand.
GCAATATTTTCTCCTTGACCTGGGAACTCTGGAATTTGGCTACAATATTCTTAGGAGTTTTCCTTTGGGGATCTCTTTCAGCAGGTGATTTGTGAATTCTTTCCATTTCTATTTTACCCTCTGGTTCTACTATATCAGGGCAGTTCTCCTTGATAATTTCTTGAAAGATGATATCTAGGCTCTTTTTTTTTTATCATGGTTTTTCAGATAGTCCAATAGTTTTTAAATTCTCTCTCCTGAATCTATTTTCCAGGTCAATTGTTTTTCCAATGAGATATTTCACATTCTCTTCTATTTTTTCATTCTCTTGGATTGTTTTACAGTGTCTTGATTTCTCATAAAGTCACTAGCTTCCAATTTCTCCATTCTAATTTTTAAGGAAGTATTTTCTTCAGTAAACTTTTGGACTTCCTGTTCCATTTGGCCAATTTTGCTTTTTAAGGCATTCTTCTCCTCGCTGGCTTTTTGGACCCCTTTTGCCATTTGGGTTAGGCTATTTTTTAAGGTGTTATTTTCTTCAGTATTTTTTTTGGGTCTCCTTTAGCAAGCTGTTGACTTGTTTTTCATGATTTTCTTGCATCACTCTCATTTCTCTTCCCAGTTTTTCCTCTACTTCTCTGACTTGCTTCTCAAAATCTTTTTTGAGCTCTTCCATGACCTGGGACCAATTCATATTTTTCTTGGAGGCTTTGGATTTAGGAGCTTTGACTTTGTTGTCTTTTTCTGGTTTTATGTTTTGATCTTATTTGTCACCAAGGAAAAATTCTATGATCTGACTTTTTTTTTGCACAGTTTGGCCATGACCCCAGCCAATTAGTTGAGTTATAAACTCTTTGTTAAGGTAGAGGTCTGCTTCCAATGTGGAGAATGTACTGTCCCAAGCTTTGGGGGTTTTGTGCATCTGTTTAAAGAGATACTTCTAGAGACATGTAAATTTTCAGTTCTTCCAAGGTGGTATGATTAAGGGCAAGCAAGGTGTTTACTCCTTTCCTGGCTTGTGCTCTGGTCTATGAATGACCACAAGCTCTCTTGGAATTGTGAGAAGGATTTTCTCTTTACCACCACTATAAGCTCCACCATGCCAGCACTCCTCCTTGCCCCAGGACCGCCACCCAGAACTGTGACTCAGATCTAAGCACAGGAAAAGCAAGAGAATCCTCCACCAGCAAAGAAATCCCTGCAATTCCCCTCTAATCAGCCACTGGAATCCCTCTCAGTTTGTGGGCCAGAAGCAGCCGCCACCCTAGGGCTACGCTCAGTGACTGGGACTGGGACCAAGCTTCTCTCCCACCACAGACACAGACTTTTCCTACTGACCTTCTAAGTTGTCTTTGGCGTTTGTGGGTTGAGAAGTCTGAAACCGCCACAGCCACCCATGATTCAGTCTTCTGAGGACTGCTCCAGGTTTGCTAAGCCCTATTTTCCCTGCACACCCAGGCCAAACTGCATTCCTTTCCCTGCCCAGCACGATATAGTTTTCTGATCAATCACCCAGGTTGTCTGGGGCTGGAAATTTGTTTCACTCTGTCTTTTCGTGGGTTCTGCTACTTTAGAATTTGTTTAGAACCATTTTTTGCAGGTATTTTGAGGGGTTTGGGAGAGAGCTCAAGCAAGTCACTGCTTTTACTCTGCCATCTTGGCTCTGCCCCTTGAGTCAACTTTTAAGGAAATGTTTGGAACCCAAAGAAATTGGCAACAGTAAGTTTTACATTAATCTCAAATATATTCATTTTTCTGTAAGAAAATTTCCACATTTATACAATTCTATCACGTGTTGCCATCTACCATAACTTCTAGATGTCCTTATATATGTATAATACATGATTTTAAAAATTTGAATCTCATCATCTTATACCTTTGAGATTGGCTAAAATGAGAGAAGGAGAAAGTGACAAATGTTGGAGGGGATATGGAAAAATTAGGACTCTAATTCACTGGTGGTGGAAATGTGAACTGATCCAAACATTTTAGAGTACAATCTGGAATTATCCCCAAAGAGTTATAAAATTCTGTATACACTTTGACCCAGCAATACTACCATTAGGTCTGTTTCCCAAGGTGATTAAGGAAAAAGGAAAAGAATTTATATGTTCTAAAATATTTGCAGTAGCTCTCTTTCAGGAAGCAAAGAACTGGAAATTGAAAGCACATCCTTCAAAATGGCTGACCAAGTTGTGGCACATAACTTTGATGGAATACTACTGTACTATACGAAATGATGAGCTGGTTGATTTTAGAAAAGACTTGTGTGAAATAATGAAGAGTGAAATTGGGCAAACCAAGAGAATGTTCTACATAGTATTAGCAATATTGTTTTAAGTACAACTTTGAACAAAAAGGTCATTTTGAGTATTGTAAATACTCAATTAAACTACAAAGGATCTATGAAGGAAGATACTATTCACATCTGGAGAAAGAAATGAAAGAAGTATGTACGGTATGGTTTTATATATGTATGTGTATATGTATATATACATACATATTTATGTATATATGTGTATATATATGATGTGTGTGTATATAAACACACACACACAAATATATATATATATACATTTTTGTGTCTAATGGCAGCTTTCTCTAGGGTGAGGTGAGGAGGAAGAGAGGAAAGAAGTGCACAGTAGAGAACAAAAGAAAATTTAGAAGGAAGCACAGAAAAACAGGGTAGCTTTGAAAATGATGTGTAAAATTTATAACATAGTTTTAAAAAAATAAGTAAACAATGTGAAATGTGAATTTGTAGTTTTATATTGAATCCTCTTTTTATATTGTGCTGTGGGCATAGAAATTCTTTTTTTTGTCTTTTTGTAAGTTCAAAATAAATTTTTAAAATTTTGAATCTATGATTTCATTAACAAAGGGAACTCTCAAGTAAAGAAACTCCCTCTCTGGTGCAAGTTGGAATCTTTTCTGCTATTTATAGTATCAGAGCTACTTAGGGGTACTGAGAAGTAACAGGACTTGCCAGAGTTAATATTTATCGGAGGCAGGATTTGGACCTGTGTTCTCCTGACTGGCTGACTATCCAGAATGCCATGGTGCTTCTCCAGAAATCTATCAATAAGCTTTTTCAGACACCTACCAAATATTAGACACTGTGTTTGGGGGATGCAAGGTCAAAGAATGAAATCCCTTATTCTCAAGCATCTGACATTCTAATAGGGAAAACTCTGTGTGTGTGTGTGTGTGTGTGTGTGTGTGTGTATAGTGTATATATAAAGGAAACAAATAAAAATAAGTAAAATACAAAGTACTTTGGGACAAAGAACACTAGCAGTTGTGGGAAGGGATCAGGAAAGACTTCATGAAGATAATGTTTGAACTGCAACTTAAGAGAAGAGAAAGGACTCTGTGAAGTGAAGATGAGGAAAGAAAGCATTCTAAGAATGTGAGATGGCCAGTACAAAGGCACAGAGAAAAGAAAAACAAGAAACTCATGCATGAGGAACAGAAAAACAATAAAAGACAACATGTAGGTATGCATGTGTTTATAAATATAGATTTATATATGTAAAATTATGGTATATTTTATCTATGCATAAATATACAGTATAAGGACGATGAGAATAAATACAAATGAATACATAGTAGTTAAATACAAGGTAGTTTAAGAGAAAGGGCACTAGCAATTAGGAGGATCAGGAAAGATTTCATGTAAAAGGTGGTGCCTGAGCTTCATCTTGAAGGAAGAGTTGCAGGTGAAGAAAAAAGAACCAGGAGAGTCGTGTCATGAAAACCAAGAAAGGAGAGATATAGGAGGAAAGAGTGATCAGTAGAGTCCAATGCAATAGATAGCTGATGAAGGATGAAGAGCTAGTTTTGTATGTGAAATTTAAAGCTTGGGCTTCCTAAATCTACACCTTGAACATTATCCTGTCGATGAGAGCTTTGCCTCTTTCTAGGACCCCATCATTCAGAATTTAGAGGGAGGCACTGCTCAAAGGAAAGAAGAAACTACAAGCTTTTCAGATGGTGCTGAGTTTCATAAAACAAAGTGGAAAATTCATAGTCCCGTTGTCTCTTATACATTTTGAAATTAACAACTGGGAACAAACCACAAGCCACACGGTTGATAAAAGCAAAAATTCTGTCATGCCTACTCTCTGGACATAAAGACCAATTTAAAAATAGGAGCTGGGTAAAAATGTTGCAATTACTTCCCACGATAAACAAATGGAATACAAACTGCTGATCCTTTTTTCCATGAGGCACCTGTCCACTCTGAAAATGAAAATTTACAGAATGTCTGAGGCCACTGAGTAGCAACAAATTATACTTTATCTACCACAATGTGATGGTGATGCACATAGTGGAAATTTATCAAAATCACTAGGCAAAGAGAAGAGAGACAAGTGGAATGGCAAAAGATGAATTGAAGTACCAGCAGTACCTTCATCTCTAAAATAGATATGATCATAACCTGTCCTAGTGGTTTCAGAGAAATAATAAGAAAATAAAATAATAGAAAATTAAATTTTTAAGCCCACATTATTATCAGCACTTTATTTGGTGACACAAAATGATTGCTCCAAGTTGTACTGGCAAATTAGCTTTCCCATCTACCATCTAATCCAGCCCTATCAAAAAACCATCTGACATCTTCTTGCTAATCTTGTCTTACTCTTGTTTCAAAATGATCCCACAACTAGATTTCAGACTGGCATAGCCGTAGATATCATGTCTAATATCTTCAGGAAGTCTGATATTAATTTGAACAAAACTACATTAAATGATCTGTGTTTAATGACCATTTTTCATCTAGTACATTAATACAATGAAAGACTATTAGGTATCCCCAAAGCATAATAGCTCCTTCACCTTGTACCACATTGTACTGATGTCAACAACGCCTACCATGACTACCTTAAGGTGTTTTTAAAAGATCTGTTTCTCTATTTCATACTTTTTAAAAAACTGATCACTTTGGTACAAAAATTAAGGGACTTTTCCAGTGTCATTTTTGCCATTTTCATAGTAAAAATTACTTGTTATTTAAATGCATTTTCCTATATATTCTACATGTCTCCTAAACTAAGTATGAAAACAAGTAGAACTGCAATGCAAATAAAATGTGTACTATAGCACATATGTGGCTTGTTTTTTTTCCCCAAAGTAAGGGAAATTTTTCTAATATAAAGCAGAAAACTAAAATATTTTGAGTGGCTTTCTAAGAAAGTAAGATATTTTCTCTATGGAATAATGATATATGAAGAATAAAATCTTAAGAATATTTTTGTTAAAATTATCATCAAATTAGTTTATTATACTTCCTTTTCTTTTCAAGTTAACATCTAGGTTAGCACATATTAGCATATTTTTGAAGAATGGGAAATTGATGGCAACTAGTTAAAGAAGTAAGGAAGCTTAATTATTGAATATTAAGAAGCTACCTTATATTTTCAAGCACTGCTCACTACCAGAATTATTGTTCTAGTATTACTTTTCCTTAACCAAAGAAAAATTAAACTCATGATCTGAGGGCAGGAAGAAAACACAATCTAAATTATCAACAATGGTAGAGGTATGGTTTGCTGTTGAAGCAATACTTCTGTTAGCTTTGAGAACTGATCATGGCATCAACTTTGAACATCTTGTCCTATAAGAAGCCAGAATGGCAAAAGGAAAATGCCAGTGGAGAAAGGACACATCATATAATTACAGTAGAGATATAACTAGGAAAACTAATTTTAAAGCATACAACAGATACTCTGTAGGATTAAAAATATAATAAATATCTTTCGTTTTTAAAACTTTACAGATTGTCATAAAACACTGCTCACAATAACAGGTTTTATGCAAATAACAGAATTTTTACAAAAAGAATTTAAATTCAATTGCTATTTCATACATTAACCATATCTAGAACTAAAGTAGACACCTTAATGCAAATTTATATTATAACTAATTTAAAGCCAACTCTAAAAATGTACACACACACATCTGAATCTTGCAATAATCTCAGTCAAAGAAATGTTTGGTATGCCTAATATGCATGTTGATACTTTAATGAGGGAAATACTTGGAAGATAATGTGATACAAACAATACATGTTCTGCTGGAAATTTAAGCCTATGCGATATATTAGGACGATGATTTGTTAGAAACAGAAAACATTTCTAACAGAAGCTTTTCACATCATGTTTTCTTACTTTAAAATATTCCTCTGGCATGATCCCCAAGAGAATTTGAGAACAGCATATAAGGAGTATGATTTTACTGTACAGTGTTCTAAGTGGTAATAATAGTTTCTTGCAAAGTCTAATATAAGACATAGACATTCTGTTAACAAATATCACTTGGTTGATCTAGAAGATAGGAGATAGAAATAAGGCAGTCACGTCCAATTCCACATGGATTCTCAGCTCAGATCCTGGTTTTTGCACAGTTTACCTTGCGAACATGATCCGAGTGACATTTCACAAATTCCTGGATAAATGTTGCTACACTCTGCCAGCAGAGAGACAGGCTATGTCATGCACAGATCAATAATAGCACCGTGTTTCATCAGCCTCAAAATCAAAAGTGCTTCATCTGGCAAAAGCCATGGCCCTTGAGAATCTGACATATATAAACTGAATACTCTACAAGGGATGTCTACTATACAAACTTATGAGGTAAAGCACCATGCAATTCACAGTAAAACAGAATAACAAAAGCAGTTTTTAAATGTTTTACTTCTAGAGAAGCAAATACAAGTCCCTTAGGGGGCTACTTAATAAAGGAAATTAAGTTCATTGTAAATTAAGCTATTAATAACATAAAGTAAGCCATTTTAAATTCCATATAGTTCCTGACTGAAAACATGAATCCAATAAAATTTAAATGTACTTTATGAATAACTGTAATATGACAATAGATAGAATCTCCAGATTACGTGCATAGGATTACAGGAAACATAAATCTATATAACATATATTTACTGTTATTTCATAACATATTACACTTTTGTTTGAATTTCAAAGATCTGACTCATTCTCTTTTAAGTAGTCCATATGTACTTGAAACTCTCATGTTAAATAAATATGATATAATACCCACACCAAAGATTTTTGATATGGTAACTTCTTTGTGGAGGTTTTTGTTGTTCTTATTATTTTGGTTCTTAATTTCAGTCTGACACTTGGGTAACATCAGATGGAAACAGAATTCAATTCAATAAAGATCCCTATGCACCAGGTTATATAAAAGTTTAGCTAAGACATAATTCAAATCCTCCTTTCATAAGGTTTCTAATCTTGTTGGAGGGATAAGACACATGTAGATAAATATACTCTAATGTTCAAATAGTTCTATAATCTCAGCTACATGTATATTCCTTGCAATGATGCATGTAACTATCTGTGGATATGATGAGACTCTTTCATATCCTCTCACAATTCACTGCAGGGAGTCATTTTCATCTGCTGGTGGGCCTTCTTGACTACTCTGGCCAACCTGAAGATACAAGTGGAGAACAGTTATTCCTTGCCCTCAACACTCGTTTTTCAATCACATGTTTCTTGGATGACACTTTTTACTCCAACTCTTTGTAGTCCCTTTGCTAGTGTTGTTGCCTGCTCACACTCGTCATCTGCCTCTCCATTCCCTTCTGAGTAACACTAATTATTAACAGCATAGTCAGGAATGTGCTCATATAGGTGACCATAATGCAAAGCAATACACAGAGAAGTCCATAACAAAGTACTATATAACTTGGAGAAAGGTAATAAGAAACAAAGGATGTGAGAAGGGATTGGGGGAAGGTGAAAGAAAGAGGGAAGAAAGGAGGGTGCAAGAAGTTCCAATTCATGGGGAAACAAAGGAGAAAAACTAGAAGGCAAGAAATGAGCATGAAACTATGGAGGACATTAAGGTAATGAGTGGGTTGTACTGAGAGATAATTTAGGACAAAGAAAAGGAAACAGGTTGTGGTTCACCTTGAGTGCCAGGAAGAAGACTTAATCCAGCAGGCAGATGAAAACTATTATAATTCCCTAAATTCTGGAAAAGTATTGCTGATCTTAGAGATTATTTTGACTTCAGAGTAACTGGATATGGTCAGTAGGCAAGGCAGACTTAAACTGAATAGGCAAATTTTCAATCATGCTACTGATGCCTATTAATCTAATCAGCAGATTTTTTTGAACTAATCAACTCTCTAGTCAAATATAAAACTTTTGTGTTCAAGAGCAAAACACACAATTACAGAATTAAAGGAATTTATAATGATTCTCAGTTGCCTGTAAAATTTAAGGCGCCCCCAGAAACCATAAGTATTTTTGCTATCCTATATTATCTCCCATTAAAACCCTTCAATATCTTCAATATCCCTGTCACTCTACATGTTCATTCCTGCCTTCTGTTTTTTGCTCCTTTGGTTCCCATCACTTGGAAATACTCTTCTTCCTCCTCAATGACAAACTTCAAGGCATATGGAACTTTGTTTTAGACTTTCCTCATGAATATATTATTTTATCATATGTCTTAATTCCCAGATATGTTATAAGCTACATGAGGGTAGGACCTGGACTATGTCTTAGCTAAATGTTTTATATCCCTCAATGGTCTTTGTTGAACTGATTCTAATTAAACACAACATAGCTTCTCAAATAGTACTGAAAAGTAATTAAATCTGTACTCTACATTTTGGCAATTTATTATAAGTTGACTTGGCACTTCATTATATACAAAATTGAGCTCTCTAAATATTCCTTGAAAATAATCTTGTTTTTTCGACCAGAGTGAAAGGTTCCTAGGGCAAAACAGTAATGAAGGGCTGTTTATATGCTTTTACATATCCACTATAGTGTTTGGCTTAATATTAAGCATAAAGCTAAATTTTAATAAGGATGTACTGAATTGAACTGCAGAGTAATTTAACTTACAGGTTACTTTAAATATAACTATATATGTATATATATATATATATATATATTCATACACACACATACTCTTATGTAGTTATATGGTATACACCATAATCTGTAAATCTCACTGTTCTAGTAATGGCAAAAAAAACCTCAATGAACTCCAGGGAGTTATATAAACTCTTTGGAGATCAGTTTTTTTAATTTGTACAACAGGGTTACACTAGATTTTTAATGGTCTTTATGCACTGATAAAATAATATTCTAATTTGATTCACAAATTATTTAAAATGCAATAATACATGTGAAGTGCTCTGCAAGCCTTAAAGTATTATATAATGTTAGCTATTTAAAATGATTTATCCTGTTAACTAGTTTCTGCTTCATTTGCAACCTAAACTATCGTAAGAAACTAATTTAGGGCCATTCTTCAGTATAGATGCTATCTCAATATAATATAGCCTTTCCTCTAAATAAAGTATTTTTTAATGCCCAGTGCAAAATGGCTGTCATCATCTTAATCATATATCTTGAGGACTAAACATCAGACAACACATTCTTAATGGTGAAGAAATTCATTCTAGTTTAACATTTTTGTAAAAAGTGAATTATCAGCAATTTTATTAAATCTACTAAATTTCATTAAACTTTATTTTTTAACATTTAATAGTATTTTATTTTTTCCAATTATATGTAAATATAGTTTTCACCATTCATTTTTGCAAGATTTTGAGTTCTAAATTTTCCTCTCCCCTCCCCAAAATGGCATGAAATCTGATATAGGCTATAGATGCACAATCATATTAAACATATTTGCACATTAGTCATGTTGTGAACGAAGAATTAGAACAAAAGGGAAAAATCACAAGAAAGGAAAAAAAATAAGTGAAAATACTATGTTTCTATTTGCATTCAGACTCCATAATTTTTCCTCTGGATGTGGTTATCATTTTCCATCATGAATCTTTTGGAACTCTCTTGAATCATTGTATTGCTGAAAAGAAGTAAGTCTATCATAGTTGATCATCACACAATGTTGCTATTAGTGTGTATGATGTTCTTCTGGTTCTACTCACTTCACTTAGCATAAGTTCATAGAAGTCCAGGTTTTTTTCTGAAATCTGCCCACTCATCATTTCTTATAGCACAATAGTATTCCATAACATTCATATACCACAATTTGTTCAGCCATCCCCCAATTAGTGGGTATCCCCTCAATTTCCAGTTCTTTGCCACTACAAAAAAGAGGATCTATAAATGTCATTGTATAAGTGGGTCCTTTTCTACTTTTTATGATCTCTTTGGGATACAGACCTAGAAGTGGTATTGCTGGGTCAAAGGGCATGCACAGTTTTATATCATGTTTTTTCCAAATTGCTCTCCAGAAAGGTTCCAAATTAATCTCCAGAATGGTTGGATTAGTTCACAACTACACCAACAATGCATTAGTGATCCAATTTTCCCACATTTTTTCTAACATTTATTATTTTCCTTTTCTGTCATATTAGTCAATCTCATAGGTGTGAGGTGGTACTTTAGTTGTGTCAATTTGCATTTCTCTAATCAATAGTGATATAGAGCATTTTTTCACATGACTATAGATAGCTTTAATTTCTTCATCTGAAAACTGCCTGTTCATATGAGTTGGGGAATGATTCATATACTTGTAAATTTAACTCAGCTCTCTATATATTTGAGAGTAGTTTTGTCAAATAGTGAGTGATTATCCCAGGAACTGGGGTGGAGTCTTTGGGTTATCAAACAACAGATTACTATAGTCATTTACTACTGTGTCAAGTGTACCTAATCTATTCCACTGAACCACCACTCTATTTCTTAGCCAGTACCAAATAGTTTTGATAACTGCTGCTTTGTAATATATAGTTTTAGATCTGGTAAAGCTAGGCCACCTTCCTTTGCATTTTTTTAAATTAATTCCCTTGATATTCTTAACCTTTTGTTCTCCCAGATGAATTGTCATGATTTTTTCTAGCTCTATAAAATAATTTTTTGTAGTTTGATTGGTATGGCACTGAAAAAATAAATTAATTTAGGTAGGATTTCCATTTTTATTACATTAACTTGGCCTACCCATGAGCAATTGATATTTTTCCAATTATTTAGATCTCACTTTATTTGTGTAAAAAGTGTTTTGTAATTGTGTTCCTATAGTTCCTGGGTGTATCTTGGCAGGTAGATTCCCAAATATTTTATACTGTCCACAGTTATTTTTAAACGGAATTTCTCTTTCTAGCTCTTGCTGTTGTGCTTTGTTGGTAATGCATAGAAATGCTGATGACTTATGTGGGTTTATTTTATAGCCTGCAACTTTGCTAAAGTTGTTTATTATTTCAAGTAGTTTTTTACTTGATTCTCTAAGTATATCATCATATCATCTGCAAAGAGTGATAGCTTTGCTTCTTCTTTGTCTGTTCTAATACCTTCAATTTCTTTTTCTTCTCTTATTGCTAAAGCTAACATTTCTAGTACAATCATGAATAATAGTGGTAATAATGGGTATCATTGTTTCTCCCCTGATCTTACTGGGAATGAGTCTAGTTTATCCCCATTACATATAATACTTGCTGATTGTTTTAGATAGATACTATTTATCATGTTGAGGAAAACTCCATTTATTCCTATACTCTTAGTGTTTTTCATTGGAATGGGTGTCGTATTTTGTCAAAAGCTTTTTCTCCATCTGTTCAGATAATCACATGATTTGTTAGTTTTGTTATTGATATGGTCAATTATGCTGATATTTTTCCTAATATTGAATCAGGCCTGCATTCCTGGCATAAATACCACCTGGTGATAATATATTATTCTTGTAATAAATTGCTGTAATCTGTTTGCTAACATTTTATTTAACATTTTAAATTAATATTAATTATATAAATTGGTCTATAATTTTCTTTCACTGTTCTGGCTCTTCCTGGTTTGATTTGGCAGGACTATTTCTTCATCTATTTTTCCAAATAGTTTATATAGTATTGGAATTAATTGTTCTTTAAATTTTGGTGAAATTCAATTGTATATCCATCTGGCCCTAAAGATTTTTTCTGAAGGAGTTCATTGATGGCTCATTCAATTTCTTTTTCTGAAACGGGGTTATTTAAGTATTTTATTTCCTCTTCTGTTAATCTGGGCAATTTATATTTTTGTAAATATTCATCCTTCTCACTTAGATTGTCAGATTTACTGGCATACAGTTGGGAAAAATAGCTCCTAATTATTGCTTTATTTTTACTCTTCACTGGTGGTGAATTCACTCTTTTTATTTTTAATACTAGTAATGTGGCTTTCTTCTTTTTAAATAAAATTAAGCAATGGTTTGTCTATTTTAATTTTTTTCCAGAAAATCAGCTCTTACTTTTACTTATTAGTTCAATAGTTTTCTTATCTTCAATTTTATTAATCTTTCCCTTAATTTTCAGAATTTCTAATTTGGTATTTAATTGGGGATTAATTTATTTTTTTTTCTAGCATTTTTAGTTGCACGTCCACTTCACTGATCTCCTCTTTCCCTATTTTATTCATGTAAGCATTTAGAGATTTCCCCTAGAACAGCTTTGGCTACATCCCATAAATTTGGGTATATTTTCTCATTATTGTTGTTCTCTGTGAAGAAATGATTGTTTCTATGATTTGTTGTTTGAACCACTCATTCTTCAAGATTAGATTATTTAATTTCCAATTAATTTTTGGTCTGTATTTCCATATCCCTTTATGACACGTAATTTGTATTGCATTATGAGCTGAAAAGGATGCATTTAATATTTTTGCCTTTCTGCATTTGATTGTGAGATTTTTAATGCCCTAATACATGGTCAATTTTTGTGTAGATGCCATGAACCACTGAGAAAAAGGTGTATCCCTTTCTATCCCCATTCAGTTTTCTCCAGAGGTCAGTCATGTCTAAGTTTTCTAAAATTCTATTCACCTCCTTGACTTCTTTCTTGCTTATTTTGTAGTTAGATTTAATCTAGTTCTGAGATGGATAGGAAGACGTCCTCTACTAGTACAGTTTTGCTGTCTGTTTCTTCCTGTAATTCACTTAACTTCTCATCCCAGAATATGGGTACTATACCACTTGGTGCATATATGTTTAGTACTGATATTACTTCATGGTCTATGGCACCTTTTGGCAAGATGTAGTATACTTTCTTATCTCTTTTAATTAGATCTATTTTTGCTTTTGCTTTGTCTGAGATCAGGATTGCTACCCCTGTTTTCTTTTGTTTTTTACTTCAGTCAAAGCATAACATATTCTACTCAAGCCTTTTACCTTTACTCTATGTTTATCCCTCGGCTTCAAACGTGTTTCTTGTATGCAACATATTGTAGGATTCTGGTTTTTAATCCACTTTGCTATCTGCTTCTATTTTATAGGAGAGTCCATCCATTTACATCCACAGTTATGATTGCTAACTGTATTTCCCTCCATCCCATTTCCCCCTCCTTATTCTTTTCTCTCTTTTCACCCTCTCCCTCTTCACTAGTGCTTTGCTTCTGACCACCACCTCCCTCAATCTTCCCTCCCTTCTATCAACCTCCCTTTTTTTCTTTCCCCTGCTACTTCTGTCCTCCTCCCTGCCCTCCCTTCTATTTGATCCCTCATTCCTTTTTCTTTTCCCTTTCCCCTCCTACTTCCCTATAGGGTAAGATAAATTTCTATACCCAATTGAATGTGTATTTCATTCCCTCTTTGAGAAAATCCAATGAGAGTAAAGTTCAAATAATACTCACACACTCCCTTCTTTCCCTTTACCTGTTCATGTGACATAATTTACCTTATTCTACCTCCCCCTTTCCTCTTCTCCACCCCTTAATTTTTTTATATCATCACATCAAAGTTAACTTATACCTAAACCCTCTCTCTATGTATACTACTTTTAACTGCCCTAATAGAAATACAGTTCTCAAAAGTTATTAATATCACCTTCCTGTGTAGGGATGTAAACAGTTTAATCTTATTGAAAAACATGTGTTGGGTTTTTTTTTTCTTTCCTGTTTACCTTTTTATGCTTCTCTTGCATCTTCTATTTGAAGATCGAATTTTCTGTTCAGCTCTGGACTTTTCATTGGGAAAGTGTGAAAGTCCCCTATTTCATTTAATTTCCCTCTTCTCCCCTGAAAGATTAAGCTCAATTTTACCAGGTAGTTTATTTTGGGTTGTAGTCCAAACTCCTTTGTCTTTTAGAATATCATATGCCAAGTCCTCTGCTCCTTTAATGTAGAAGCTGCTAAGTCCTACATAATCTTGCCTGTGGTTCCTTGATATTAGAATTGTTTTTTCTAGGCTGTTTGCAGCATTTTTTCCTTGATCTGACAATTCAGGAACTTGGCTACAATATTCCTTGGAGTTTTCATTTTGGGATCTCTTTCAGGAGGTGATCAGTGGATCCTTTCAATGACTATTTGACCTCTGGTTCTAGGATACTGGTGCAGTTTTCTTTGATAATTTCTTGAAAGATGATGTCCAGCATCTTCTTTTCATTGTGATTTTCAGGTAGACCAATAATTTTTAAATTATCTCTCCTGGACCTATTTTCCAGATTGGCTGTCATTCCAATGAGGTATTTTACATTTTCTTCTATTTTTTCATTCTTTTGATTTTGTTTGACTGATTCTTCATTTCTCATAGAGTCATTACGTTTCACTTGCCCAATTCTAATTTTTAAGGAATTATTTTCTTCAGTTAGCTTTTTACCTGCTTTTCCATTTGGCCAATTCTGCTTTTTTTTTTTGCTTTTTTTTTTCGGTTAGGCAATAGGAGTTAAGTGACTTGCCCAAGGTCACACAGCTAGTAAGTGTCAAGTGTCTGAGGTCACATTTGAACTCTGGTCCTCCTGATTCCAGGGCAGGTGCTCTATCCATTGTGCCACCTAGCTGCCCCCCAATTCTGCTTTCAAAGGGGTTGTTTTCTTGATTTGTTTTTTCCATTTGATGAATTCTATTTTTTAAGGAGCTGTTTTCTTCAGTCAATTGTATGTTTCCCTTTCCAAGCTAGTGACTTTTTTTTCATAATTCTCCTGCATAGTTTAATTTCTTTCCCCAATTTTTCTTCTACCTCTCTTACTTGATTTTTAAAATCCTTTTTGAGCTCTTCCAAGAGGACTTTCCGGGCTTGAGATGAATTCATACTCCCTTTTGAGGCTTCTCATGTAGGCACTTTGACACTGTTGTCCTCTTCTGAGTTTGTTTTGATCTTCCCTGTAGCCAAAATAGCTTTCTATGGTCATGTCTCTTTTCTGTTTCTTACTCATTTTCCAGCTTATTTTGTGACTTTTAAAGTTGAGCTCCGCTCCTGGAGCACAGAGAACAGTGCTGGGAGCCAGGAGCCTGGTCACTGGCTTTCCACACCAGGGCCTCAGGTGCTTGTGGCTCACCAATTGTGGCTTGGCCTGGTCATGCCTGTTGTGCCAGAGTTCTGGATCTTGCATTTTGGCTTCTGCAATGGAGTTAGAGGCCTGAGAGCTGGCCTGCTGAGCCAAGACTGAGGGGCCTTGGGCCTTGGTTGCTGATCTATGCTGCAGCTAAGAACCTCCTGCTGGCTTGCCTGGCCACTATCCATACTGGACTGTGCTTACCTTTTACCCAAGTGAGACAGACCTTTCCTGAAGTCCTTCCACATTATCTTAAGCTGGAAAATTATTTCATTCCATCTTTTTGTGGATTCTGTCATTCCAGAATCTGTTTAGAGCCTTGATTTAATATTTCCGAGGGAAACGGGGGAAAGTTCAGGCAACTTCTTGACTTCTATCCACCATCTTGGCCTCATTAAACTTTAAAATAATAGTTTTTAATTAAATGGGGTCTTTCAACTTTGCAATAATATCAACACATTTTTGTATGTTTCATGGTACCAAAGTATCTAAAACTAATACATTTTAAGTAATGCGGAAAAGAAACAAAATTACAGAACCTCTGCTGAATTATCAATACTTAAGATCATAGATTTAAAGTTGGAAGGAACCTTATAGATCAACCAGTACAACTCCTTCATTTTCTTGAGAAAATGGAGGTTGAAAGAGGTTGTTGAGGCGGAGCCAAGATGGCGGAGTGAAAGCAGTGACTTGCTTGAGCTCTCCCCCAAACCTCTCCAAATACTCATAAAAAATGACTCTAAACAAATTCTGAAGCAGCAGAACCCACAAAAAGACAGAGTGAAACAAATTTCCAGCCCAAGACAACCTGGATGATTGATCAGAAAGGTGTATCACGCCGGGCTGGGAGCACAGCGCAGCGTGGGCACACATCAAACCTGGAGTAGGCCTCAGAGGACTGAATCGTGGGCAGCTGTGGAGGTTTCCAGACTCCTCAATCCACAAATGCCAAAGACAACTTAGAAGGTCAATGGGAAAAGTCTGTTTCTGTCGGTGGTCAGAGAGGAAGGCGGGGTTTGAGCTACATTTCCCAAGAGCCTGGCCTGGGGGGGGGGCAGCTGCTTCCTGAGCTTCTGGCCCACAGACTGAGGGGGAATCCAGCGGCTGATTAGAGAGGGACTACAGGGATCTCTTTGTCAGTGCTGAGGCAGGAATCTCTTGCTTTGCCCGTGTGTGGATTGGGGTCACAGTTCTGGGCAGCAGTGCTGGAATGAGGAGGAGCGCTGGCGAGGTAGAGCTTGTAGTGGCTGTGGAGAGGAACCCCTCCTCACAGTTACAGGACAGAAAGGAATACTTGTGGTCACAGGCCAGGAAAGGAGTAAACACCTCGCCCCTTATCATACCACCTTGGAAGAACTGAAAATTTACAGGTCCCTACAAGTATCTCTGAAAACAGCTACACAAACCCCCGAAGCTTGGGACAGTACACTCTCCACATTGGAAGCAGACTCTTATCTTAACAAAGAGTTTAAAACTCAAGTAATTGGCTGGGATCATGAGCAAGCAGCGCAAAAAGAGTCAGACTATATTATCTTACTTTGTGACAAAGAAGATCAAAACATACAACCAGAAGAAGACAACAAAATCAGAGCTCCTACATCCAAGGCCTCTAAGAAAAATATGAATCAGTCCCAGGCCTTGGAAGAGCTCAAAAGGGATTTTGAGAAGCAAGTAAGGGAAGCAGAGGAAAAACTGGGAAGAGAAATGAGAGTGATGCAAGAAAATCATGAAAAACAAGTCAACAGCTTGCTAAAGGAGACCCAAAAAAAATACTGAAGAAAATAACACCTTAAAAAATAGCCTAACCCAAATGGCAAAAGAGGTCCAAAAAGCCAATGAGGAGAAAAATGCCCTAAAAAGAAAAACTGACCAAATGGAAAAGGAAGTCCAAAAGATTACTGAAGAAAATACTTCCTTAAAACTTAGAATAGAGCAATTGGAAGACAGTGACTTTACGAGAAATCAAGACACTGTAAAACAAATCCAAAAGAATGAAAAATTAGAAAACAATGTGAAATATCTCATTGGAAAAACAACTGACCTGGAAAATAGATCCAGGAGAGAAAATTTAAAAATTATTGGACTATCTGAAAGCCATGATCAAAAAAAGAGCCTAGACATCAGCTTTCAAGAAATTATCAAGGAAAGCTGCCCTGATACATTAGAGCCAGAGGGCAAAATAGAAATTGAAAGAATCCACAGATCTCCTCCTGAAAGGGATCCCCAAAGGAAAACTCCTAGGAATATTATAGCCAAATTCCAGAGTTCCCAGGTCAAGGAGAAAATATTACAAGCTGCCAGAAGGAAACAATTCAAGTATTGTGGAAACACAATCAGGATAACACAAGATTTAGCACCTTCTACATTAAAGGACCGCAGGATATGGAATATAATATTCTGGAGGGCAAAGGAGATAGGATTACAACCAAGAATCACCTACCCAGCAAGACTGAGTATAATCCTTCAGGGGAAAAAATGGTCATTCAGTGAAAAAGAGGACTTTCAAGCATTCCTGATGAAAAGACCAGAGCTAAACAGAAAATTTGACTTTCAAATACAGGACTCCAGTGGAACATGAAGAGGTAAACAGGAAAGAGAAATCATAAGAGACTTATTAAGATTGATCTGTTTACATTCCTGCATGGAAAAATGATATTTATAACTCATGAGAACTTTGTCAGTATTAGGGTAGTTGAAGGAAAAAAAATTGTAGGTATGTATATACAGATAGATGGAGGGCACAGAGTGAGTTGAAGATGAAGGGGTCATATCTGGAGAATAAAATTAAGGGATGAGAGAGAATGATACTCGGAGAAGAAAGGGAGAGGTAGAATGGGGTAAATTATCTCACAAAAAAAACAGAAAAGAAAAGTCTCTCACAGTGGAGGGGAAACAGGGGAAGGTGAGAGGGAATGCGGGAATCTTATTCTCATAGGATTTGGCTTAAGGAGGGAATAACATACACATTCAATTGGGTATGGAAATCTGTCTTACCCTACAGGAAAATAGGGAGAGAAGGGGACAAGAGAGCAGGGGGGTGATAGAGAGGAGGGCAGAATGGGAAAAGGGGTAATCAGAAGCAAATACTTCTGAGGAGGGACAGGGTCAAAAGAAAGAATAGAATAAATGGGAGGGCAGAATAGGATTAAGGGAAATAGAGTTAGTTTTTCACATGTCTACTAAGGAAGTGTTTTGCATAACTGCACATGTACAACCTTTATTGAGTCGCTTGTCTTTTCAGTGAGGGTGGGTGGGGAGGGAAGAAGGGAGAAAATTTGGAACTCAAAGTTTTAAAAACATATGTTTTTAAAAAAAATGTTTTCACATGCAACTGGGAAATAAGAAATACAGGAAATGGGGTACAGAAGTCTATCCTGCTCTACAGGAAAATAGAAGGGGAAGGGGATAAGAGAAAGGAGGGGGGAGAGATAGAAGAGAAGGCAGACCAGGGGAAGGGGCATTCAGAATGCATGCCATCTTGGGTTGGGGGGAGGGGTGAGAAATTTGGAACTCAAAAACTTGTGGAAGTGAATATTGAAAACTAAAAATAAATAAATTTATATTTAAAAAAAATAAAACAAAAAAAAAGGTTGTTGATTACTCAGGGTCACATAGGTACCAATTAAAAGACGCATAGACTAAATTTCAACCTTATACAGCTTGGACTCCAAATCCAGACACTCTCTGTCACTCTCTCTCCACACACATATACATATATTATAAACATATGTACAACATGTTATAGATGTATATATGTATATATCTTGAGCCTGCATATTATAGAAATATACATACATGCATGTACCGGAACGACTGCAACAATAGGCTCCTCAAATTCAGCAATTCTATTGACTATATTTTTCAACACATAAAAAGGTATTAATCTAGAATCTAGTGGCCTATAAGTCATACAATGCAATCAGAAACATCTTCTTGTAAAAAGATGACCCCCAAACCACAATAAAAACTTTGTGTAACCCTAGGGCCTCTAGGATACAAAAAAATGCAGAAGCTGAATTGGAGCTCAACAATTTGATGGAAATTTGTGGAATGTGATCATGAGATGGCCACAGGGGTAGAGAGAGAATTGGGGTGCAACTCTAGGCCAAGGTTTAAGTTTCAGGATGTGAAGGTGGAAATGATTGTTTGTAATCCACCCTCCCCCTTCACATTGTGATTTATGTATATAATCTCTGCCTTCGCTTCGGCAAGGTAGAATTCTGATCAGGAGAATTTCAGATTTGCAAATCTGTTCCTCTTAATGAAACTAATTGATTAAACAGCTACCTGATTACTGGCACTTTGTCTCTGGTCTGCTGTTTCATCATTCTCAGGTTAGCAACTGGCTCATAAAATCCTTTCAACATGACCATTTGACATCATTCTTTGGGGTACGAGAGGCTTTCCCCCCCCCCAATATCCTCTTCTAAAGACTATTCCCATAATAACTTTCTATGGTTGGGTTCTTTCTCCTTTGCCTACTCATTTTTAATAGCAGTTTGTTAATGTAATCATCTCTAGACCTGGGGTACGGGGGGATGGTGTCCCTGCCCTCAGATCATCCTTCAGTTTTCCCCTCTGGCCTGGAACAGAAACCAAGAACTCTGCCCTCCTGTAAGTCCCCACAACCAATGGCATCCCCATCCCACTGCTTCTGCACTCACTGGCATGTGCTGGTTCCTTCTTGCACTGGGCCACATATCAGCAGCTCAGCTGGGGCTGACAACCCTTATCAGCAGAGGTTCCCTCAATTTTCCCCTGCTCAGATGCTCAACTCCTTACACTGTCTGAGAGGTGAAAATTGCTGTGGCTTCCACCTTCCAACCCAGCTGCTTGCTGTTTCAGCAGAACTGGCCTGGAGATGTACATACTTCACAAAGACCAAACTTTGGTCCTAGGATTTTTCTTTCAATTGTCCCACGAGGACCACTGTTCTGCCCCAACACTTGTTTGTTTTTATAGCTCTATGTTCACCATGAGGTACTGTTTTGTCTTGTTTGTGAAGAAATCTGGAAAACTCAGAATTTTCTGACCTACCCTGCCATCTTCCCAGAATCCTCTTTAAGCAAGCAATTATTAATGAATTGGAAATGGACATCAGAAATGACAATGACACTAGCATAATCATTTTATGTAGATAGCAAACTTATTTAAGTCACTGCCACCAAAAAAGAAAAAAAAGCAAAGGAGCCTACAAAGCACTTCAGTCAGCTAAAGAGAAAAAAATGGTGTCGCAAAACACCAATAGTTCATTATATAAACTTGTTTGTAAAATCTTAAAAAGCAGGGTCATTCATCTGGAAGAAGAAGGGAAATCAGAGATCATCAAGTCAACTTCATCCTTTTTAAAGATGAGGAAACCAACACTTTAAAAGGCTAAGTGCTGTAAGTTAAATAGGTAGTAAAATTCTGTGTGAAGATTTGCTCCAAAAACTCCCAACTTTCAAGTCATTGCTTCTTCCATTTCAATAACAGATGATTATAAGCAACATTGTCTTGACATAAAAAGCAGTAAGTATAAAACGACTTTTTAAAAAGCTTGGAAGGAGAGCAAAGCCATCCATCCCAGTGCTGTTAAGGATGAAAAGATGAAGAAAAGAAATACAAGAAAAATGGAAAATACCTATAAATATTATTATAACAAACTCATTTTACCATAGAAGTGGTTTCAACTATGAACCTCCACTCTAATATCACAGTCTCGTATGTATTTATAGGGGAGAGGGAAATAGTAGCAAAGAGAATTAAACTGGAAAAAGCAGTCAGATGGAACTAAGTATATAGAAAGGAGATCCCCACTAGATGTTACAAAACTGTGTAGGTATTCAGCTTTGAAACACAAGTTATGTAAACAAAGGAAGATTACAAAAGTGGGAGAAAAATTTTAGAAATTAATACTGAAAAAAATAATGGGGCACCATCAATAACTACTGACCTACTTTCATATTTTTGCAAAATCTTAATAAGTTATTTACACGTGAACAGTTTTCCACAACTAATAGTCAATGATAGACCACATCATAACTATTTCACAACTGATTAAAAGATGTTGTAAATGAAAGATTCTACAGTCCTTACAGTTTGTTAATTATGAAAAAATATTACATTTGGTAGAATGAAATGCAACCTTAAAGGCTCTCTTCCAACAAAATGTTTCAGATCCATGCTTCAAAATTACAACAAAAGTAATCTATTCAAGAACTCTCTAATTAAAAATATCAGATGAGGCATATAACAATGAAATGTATGTTCAGTAAAGGTGTTACTGATGGAGGAGATCCAATATTGTGCCTAAGCTTAAGATGGATTACCTGTGGATGACCCAGATGCTCCTATTTTTGGATAACATCATGCTGGTTCCATCAAGTATTGGAACACTGCCTTTGGATGAAATCTGTAACTTCCCAAATTAGGCCTGACCATCAACACAGAAAAGATTAAGTGAATAAAGAATGTCTATTTTCCAGATCATGACATGCATCTGGATAGACAGCATATGTAACTTGTCCAACTGAATCTAAATTCTAATGAGTACCCTAGAGACCTTATAATTTTAGCTGGATTGATTTTGCTTGGGCAAAAACTTTAATTTTTGGCAATCAAAATTATCCATTTTATATCATGTGAAATTCTCTATTTCTTGTTTCACCATGAACTCTCCTTATCAATAGATCTTACAGGCTTCTTTCATGTATCATTAATTTCCTTGATGTCACCATTTGCATTTAAGTCACGTAGCCATTTAGAGCTTGTCTTAGTATAAAATGTAAGCTTCTGAGTTAAACCTACTTTGTGCTAGACCACTTTCCAATTTTCTTGGCCCTGAAAGCTGTGATCTTTGGGTTTATCAAAGACTAGGCTGTCGTGTTCATTTGTTTCTGCATATTGTATGACTAATTTGTTCCACTGATCAGCTTCTCTATTTCTTACCCAGTACCAAATTCTTTTGATAATTACAACTTTTTAGTTAGTATACTTTAAGATTTAGTACTTTCAAGCTCTTCCTTCCCATTTTTTTTTCACTGATTTCCTTGATATTATTCATCTTTTGCTGCTTCAGATATATTTTGCTATTATTTTTTCTGATTTTATAAAGTAATTCTTTGGTAATTTGATTGGTGAATAAGTAAATTAATTTAGATAGCACTGTCATTTTTATGATACAGGTTAAGCCTAACCCTTAGCAATTAACATTTCTCCAAATATTCAGATTTCTATTTGTATGAAGAGTGTTTTGTAATTATGATCATATAGTTTCTGTGTATATCTTAGCAGGTGGACTCTGAAGTATTTTTTTTAACTGTCAACAGTTTATTTAAATGGAATTTCTATTTCCAGATTTTATTAGCAATATACAGAAATACTGATTATTTATGGGAATTTATTTTACATCCTGCAAATCTGCTCAAATTAATTTTCAATTAGTTTTTCAATTGACTCTCTAGGGTTCCCTAAATAAGCCAACATATCAACTGCAAAAAAGTGATATTTTTGTTTTCTCTTTCCTGTGCTTATTCCTTCAATTTCATTTTCTGGTCTTTTTGTCTTTTTGCTAGATACTACACTCCTAGTACAATATTTAATAACAATGATAACAATGGGCATCCTTCCTTCGACTCTGACCTTATAGTAAATGCACGTAGCTTTTCCCCATGACATATAATTTTTGCTTTTGGTTTTAGACAGAAATTAATTATAATTTTTAGGAAATTTCTATTTATTCCTATGCTTTCAATTTTTTTTAAAAGGAAGGGGAATGGATTTTTGTCAAAAGCTTTTCTTGCATCTATTAAAATAATTATATTATTTTTGGTGGTTACATTATTAACATGGTCAATTATGCTTATAGTTTTATTAACCTTGAACTATCTTTAGGCCTAAATCTATCCTGTTCATAGTGTATGTTTGTGACATGTTGATGTAATCTCTTCGCTAATATTTTATTTGCAAATTTTTATATCAATATTCATTAGGGAAATTGTTATATGCTTTTCTCTCTCTGTTTCGACTGTCTCCGGTTTGTGTTATCAAGACCATATTTGTGTCATAGAAGGAATTTTGATAGGATCCCTTCTTTACCTACTTTTTTCCAAACAGTTTGTGTAGAACTAGAATTAATCATTCTTTGAACATTTGATAGAATTTATTTATAAAGCCATCAGGTACTAATGGATTTTTTTTGTTTGTTTGTTTTGTTTTGTTTTCCCCTTAGGGAGCTCATTTATAGCTTGTTCAATTTCTTTTTCTAAAGGATTATTTAAGTATTCTATTTCCCGGTAAATCTAGGCAGTTTATATTTTTGTAGATGTTTAATCATTTTAATCAGAATGTCAGTTTAATCAACATACAGTTATGTGAAATAACTCCCAATAATTGCTTTTATTTCTTCAAAAACAGCTCCTACTTTTATTCATTAATTAAAACTTGGTTTTGGTTTTTTTTTGCAATTTTGTTAATCTATCCATTGATGTTTAAGACTTCTATTTTGGCATTTATTTGGAAGTTTTTAATTTGTTGATTTCCTGGGTTGTATTTTTTAGCTGCATTCCCAATTCACTGATCTGCTCTCTCTCTTTTAGAAGGAGTTTAGAGATATAAATTTCCCCTAATTTTTGCTTTGGTGCATCCTGCTAATTTTAGCATATTTTCTCAACATTGTCATTATTGTAATGAAATTACTGTTTTGATAATTTGTTCTTTGACCCACTCATTCTTTAGAATTAAGTTATTTAGTTTCCAATTAATTTTTCATCTTTGCTGAAAGATCCTTTATTGAATATAATATTGTGTTAGGTCTGCAAAGGATGATATCTAATATTTCTGCTTTTTTGCATTTGTGAAGTTTTTAATGCCCTATTACATGGTCAATTTTTGTGAACAAGCTATACACTGCTTAGAAAGGTATAATCCTTTCTATTCCCATTCAATATTTCCCAGATATCTAACATATCTAACTTTTAAAAAATTCTATTCATGTCCTTAACTTCCTTCTTATTTATTTTTTGGTTGAATTTGTCTAGGTCTGAGACGGGGTAAATTAAGATACCCCCAAAACTACAGTTTTATTGTCTATTTCTTCCTGTAACTCATTTAGCTTTTCCTTTAAAAACTTAGATGCTCTGACATTTGCTGCATATGTTTAGCACTGATATTATTGTGTAAGGTATTTTTTGCCAAAATGTAGTTTCCATGCTTTTCTATTTTAATTAAGTTCTTTTGTTTTTGCTTTGTCTGAGATCATGATTGCCACCCCTGCCGTTTTTTTTACTTCAGTTGAAGCATAAAAAAATTCTACTCCAGCCCTTCATTTTAACTATGTATGTATCTTTCTGTTGCAAGTCTGTTCTTGTAAAGAACACATTATCACATACTTCTACTATCCTCTCATTTTATAGAAGAGTTCATCCCATTCAAATTCATAATTGTTACTGCTAATTGTATTTACCTCCATCCTATTCTCTTATACTTATTCTTCTCTTTTTTCCTCTGCCCTGTCTTTAAGAGTATTTCCAATAATACCTCCCTTATTCTACTACCTTATTTCCCTTTTCCCTGAATCCCATTCCTTCTTATTTGCTTGTTAGGTGAGATGTATTTCTATACTCAACCCTGTGTGTATGCCTGTTCTTCCCTCCTTTAACCACCTCAGAAGAGAATGAGGTTCAAGTGTCATTCACTTGCTAAAGTTCTGAGTAGGTAAAAGATATATATACATATATACGTGTATGTGTGTGTGTGTGTGTGTGTGTGTGTGTGTGTATATATATACACACATATATATACACACATACACACATAATACATATACATATATATGTGTACATACACATATATATGTGTATATATACATACATGTATATATACACATATATAGTATATATTTATATATATAAATATATACATATATGTTTATATATATATATATATATCATCTCCCCATATAAGAATGTAAACAGTCTAACTTTGTTTAGTCCTTTATGATTTCTCATACATGTTTACTTTTTTATATTTCTCTTGACATCTGTGTTCTTTATCAAATTTTCCACTCAGTTCTAATCTTTTCATCAGGAATATTTGGAAGTCCTCTGTTTTTATTTAAATCTATTTGTTCCCTTCTAGGATTATACTCAGTTCCATTGGATTTGTTATTTTTGGTGTTAACGCCTTGGTTCCTTTCTTTTTGTAATATTACATTCTAATCCTTCTGCTCTGTTGTGGTGGTAGCTTCTAAATCATCTTTTATTCTGACTGTGCCTCCTAACTCCTTGAATACTTTCTGGCTGTGGCTGCTTGCAGTAATTTTTCCCTGACCTGGGAGCTCTGCATATTCCTGGGAGTTTTCATCTGAGAGTTTCAGGAAGTGACTTGTGCATTCTTTTAGTTTCAACTTTGTCCTCTGGTTCTAAGATATCAGACTGGTTTTCTTTCATAATTTCTTAAAATATGATGTCTAGGGGGCAGGTAGGTGGCTCAGTGGATAGAGCACTGACCCTGAAGTTCAAGGAGGATCTAAGTTCAAATCTGGCCTCAGACCAAACACTTGACACTTACTAGGTATGTGACCCTGAGCAAGTCACTTAACCCCAATTGAGTAAAAAAAAAAATATGATGTCTAGGTTCTTTTTTTGTTCATGGCTTTCAGGTTATGCAATGATGAATAAATTATCTTTCCTCAAAATATCTTCTAGGTTATTTTCTGATACAATGTTTCACATTTTTTCTATTTGTCTTCTCAGTTTTTAAACTCTATTTTATTATTTCTTGATGTCTCAAGCCATTAGCTTCCATCTGGCAAATTTCAGTGTTCAAACAGTTATTTATTTTCTGTAAATATTTGTACCTATTTCCCCAAGCTGTTAATTCTCTTTCCTAGCTCTTGACTTTTTTTCCGAATTTTTCTTCTACTGCCCCCATTTGGTTTTCAAAATCATTTTTAGTTCCTTCTTTACTCTACTAGGAATTTCTTGTTGGACTTCTTTCTGAGCTGAATTTGTCTTTGAAACTTTGCTTGTAGATTTCTTCAAGTCATTCTCTTCCTCTGGGTTTGTATATTAAGCTTCCCTTTCATCTTAACAGCTCTTTATGATTAGTTTGTTTTTGTTTATTCATTCCTCTAGCCTATTTCTTGACTTTGGACTTAGTTCTGGGCTCTGCACACTTCTGGATGGGGGGAGGCATATCTAATCTGAGCTTCTGTCCTTCTTTGTGCTGCTGAATTCATAGCTTCAGCTGGGGGCCTACAAACTTTCGGTGCTCCCAAAGTATTATGATTCAGGAAGAGATCTATTCACTGCCCTCCTGGTCTGGGTCTTCTGACCCAGGTTTGAGCCTTGTTTTTAATTGGGAATCTCAACAAATGGCTGCTTGATAAGTGATCCACTGAGAAGCTCTGCAGTTCCAGAATGAGTAAATTACCAGCTCCCCTTGGTCTGGAATGCTGCACTCTGCTCCTGGGATCAGAGCCACATGGAACTACCATTGTTCCTTGTTCAGTACACAGCTAGGGCCAATGCTCTCCTCCACCCTGGATCTGGGACCTTGTACTGTGTAGTGAGTGACAGAGCTACCAGATGACACCTAGCACTTGCTCAGGAATAAAGCAGAATCTCTTTCTGGTACCTTGTCTGGTACCTCTCCCAATTCCTAGTTGCTGGAATGCTCCCTGTTTACCACCACTTTATATGCTCTTGGCTAGCCACCCTCCCCAGTGTCTGCAGATCTCTATGTCTAACTTCCTGATCTTCCCTGCACTGGAAAAATAACACTATGGTTTCTTGGCTTTTCCAATCTGAATTGGTTCCAGTGCTTTATCTAGATCTTTGCTGAAGGAATGTGAGAGAAGAGCTAGAATTTAATGCTTACTCTCATTCTGCCATCTTCACTCTACCCTCCTAATGACATCAGGGAGGTGCTGCTATTTGTCCTTTATTCTTAAAGAGGATTAGGGAAGTGATGCCAAGATATGCAAATGAATTGGATTTAAGTGACCTTGGGCTGTGCAAAGTCACAAACCTCACTTCCTCCTCTGGAGCCATCTGGGTTCAGGGGCCAGATATAGATCAAGATAACTGGAGATGTCCCAGGGTACAGTGGGGCACCTTGGCCTTTTCAAGCTAAGTTTTTTGACATGTCTCAGTTTGACTGAGGCAATGCCCATTTAGTAATTAATGCTTAATAAGAATTGAGGCCTCTTGAGAATGGCCTCTTTACCTGGTCAAAAATTAAAAATAGGCTTTTTTTTTCTGTGAGTAGAAAAGGAGCTGTCCACTGGGGACACCAAACTGGAATGGCTTTCTCTCTCTCTCTCTCTCTCTCTCTCTCTCTCTCTCTCTCTCTCTCTCTCTCTCTCTCTCTCTCTCTCTCTCCTTTCTCTCTCTCTCCTCTCTGTCACCCTCTCTCTTTTCCCTCTGTCTACACAGGGTATCACCCTTAAGGGAAGGTAAATTTTAATTTCTAAAACCTTTTTTTTTCTTAAAGACCAATCTTAACTCCAAATCAATCAGGGTCTCATGGACTGGCCAATAATAGATCTCAGGCCAATCTCTGCTTGGTCATTGTTTGGGCCTTGATTGGCTCAGGATAAATGTAAATAGCAATTGTTGCTGTTTTGGCCAGAAACCCTGGGGATCTTCCCCTCCCATATCGATTTTTTTTATTCATTTACTTACCTAATTACTTTTAATTTTTGATTAGGTACAGAGGCCATTCTCAGCCTCAATTCTTATTAAGCTTTAATCACTCAGTCAAACAGAAAGAGCAAGATCACAGAGATCAAGGTAGACTGCACTGGTCTCATCAAGAAGAGAACCTCCCCCTTATGGATATCAAAAAGGTTGGATACCTCATTTCTTAGAGGATTTGGAGATGGAGGTGCCTTTCCAGAAATACATGTGGCCCAATACCCATTGGATATGGGAAGAAAGAAGAAAATACATTGGCCATTCAGGTGGATGCAGAGGGAAAAATTAAATATGATGTATTTCCTTGACAGGGACAATCAAAAGACAAGGTTATTTATAGCAAGTACACTGAACTGGTTCCCAAAGAAGTTATGAATGCAGATAACAGACCTGCAAAGACCTGATGAGGAAGCCAATAAAGAGATCACAGAAAAGACACGGGTAGCCCTAGAGAAATCTGTATCTCAGAAGATTGCTGCTGCTATGCCAGTTCGAGCTGCAGATAAACTGGGTCCAGCTCAGTATATCTGGTACACACCATCTCAGCAAAGAGTAGCTTTCAATTCTGGAGCTAAGCAAGTGTTATTTGGATGGTAGAAATGCAAAACAATCCAATGGAGCCTCCAAGATTCAAAATTAATAAGAATTTCCTGTTAAAGACCTTAGCATGAAAGGGCCAAAGTCCCTGTATTAATAGGATTTAGTGAGGTTCGGATTCGCTCCTATAAATGACACTCTCCAATGCACCAGAAAAAATAAAAGAAATAGATAGTTTATTTAGAAGAAGCAAGGCACAGATAGTTTGAATTTGCATAGAAAGCATATAACAATAAGAACAATCAATAACATAGCACCGATCAAGAGAGTCGGTAATGGAAGAGAATACATCACCAATTCAAGGGAACCTCCAAAGTCAATCAACGGCTGGGAGCCCCGTTGCAGCCCGTACAAACTTGAATTGTGTAAAGATTTTCCCGGGCGAAGTGTCCTTCCCGCTTACAGGACGCAGTGTTTTTATATTGTTCTAAACAAAGAAGGCTTGGGGCCAAGAAGCCCTTTTTGATGCATGCGCTATTCATGGTTTGTTCAATACACATCTGACCTTAGCCACGCTCCCATCCGCCTGAGGCTTGGTATTTTGTTTTTTAATAACATCACGTCTCACAAGGAGAGGAGCCAACCCTCCATGTCAACGTGACCTAGGAATGGCTAGTTCCTGGAATGCTAGGCCAAGAACACTCAGGAGATATGGAACGGTCATGACCGAGATTTGAACTGAACCTATTTATTTGAGTGATCTTATTAATTTAAAGGGGAATTTCCAATTTCCATTTCAGTCCCCCACTGCATTCTGGACCATCTCCAGCTGTCCTGATCAATATCTGGCCACTGGACCCACATGGCTCCAGAGGAGAAAGTGTGGTTGGTGACTATGCACAGCCCTCCCTCACTTAAATCCAATGCACTTACATGTCTTGGCATCATCTCCCTGATGTCATGGTTCTCTCTGAAAACAAAGGACAAACAACAACCCTCCTAATGACATTTTAAAATCTTCATCCTTCGTGATCTCTCAAAAGCCTTTCACAATATTGATCACTCTCTTCTACCTGAAAGCCTGTTCCCTCTAGGTTTCCATGACATGACTCTATCCTGATTCTCCTCATATCTATCCGACCATTCCCTCTCATTTCCTTCATCCCAGTCATACCTTGTGTCCTGTGTCCCACAGGACTCTGTCCTGGGCCCTCTTCTCTTCTCCCTCTACATGATTTCATCATCTCTATGCTGATGATTCTCAAATCTATTTATCCAGCCCTAATCTCTCTGCTGACCTCCAGTCTCACATCTCCAAGTAATTGCATGTGTCAATGACATTTTAAATTCAACACATCCAAAACTGAACTCATTATCTTTCCCCTTCTTTTAACCCTC
The DNA here is from genome assembly GCF_003287225.1 of Phascolarctos cinereus. NCBI lineage: Eukaryota > Metazoa > Chordata > Mammalia > Diprotodontia > Phascolarctidae > Phascolarctos > Phascolarctos cinereus. The sequence continues at coordinate 106,508,836 of NW_027555847.1, forward strand.
CTCTTAACCTCCCTATTACTGTAGAATGCATCATCATTTTTCCAGTTACCCAGGCTTTTAATCTGGGTATCACCCTCAACTTCCTACTCTCACTTGCACTTCCATGCCTAATCTGTTGCCAAGTCCTGTAGATTTCACCTTCATAATGTCTTTTACATAAACCACTTTTCTCTTCTGACACTGACATCACCCTAGTATAGGCCCTTAAAACTTCACATCTAGACTACTTCAATAGCTTGCTGATTGGTCTAATCTGTTATAAGTTTCTTCTACTCCAGTCCATCCTCTACTCAGCTATTTAATTAATCTTCCTAAAATGCAGCTGTGACTGTGTCATCCCCCTATCCAATAAAATCCAGTGGTTTCTCTTTACCTCTAGGATCAAATACAAAATTCTCTGTTTGGTATTCAAAACCCTTCATAACCTTGTTCCTCCTACCTATTCAATCTTCTTACATATTACCTCAATAATCCTTCCCCAAAGTTGGTTGCCTGTTGCCCTTCATGCTCAAAGAGGACCAAAATGGCATCACTATGTCAGTTTAAAGGTACAGTATATTTGACTATGGTGGATCAGAGCAGTACAAGCTTGGAAAGCTCTACCATAGGTCAGGCACAAATAGTCCATATGAACTTTTGGACTGGAGATGCTTCTAAATTTTCACATCTCACCTTTCTTTTGAACTACTGCAATTCTCTTTTTTTTTTCTTTTTCTTTAATTTATTTTAATTTATCAACAATCATTTCCATAAGCTTTTGACTTTTAAATTTTTCAACCCCTCCTTCCCCAACCACCTCCCCAAGACAGCACGCAATCTGATATAGGCTATATATATACATTCTTATTAAACATGTTTTCACATTAGTGATGTTGTAAGTAAGAATTAGAACCAATAGGAGGAATCACAAGAAAGAAAAAACAACAAAACAGAAGAAGAAAATAGCCAATAGTATGCTTCAATCTGCATTCAAACTCCATAGTTCTTTCTTTGGATAAGGATAGCATTTTCCAGCATGAGACCTTTGAAGATGTCTTAGATCCATCACACAACATGGCTGTTACTATGTACAATGTTCTCCTGATTCTGCTCACTTCACTCAGAATCAGTCCATACAAGTCTTTTCAGGTTTTTCTGAAGTCTGCCTGCTCATCTTTTCTTATAGCACAATAACATTCCATTATATTCATACATTACAACTACTTCAACCATTCTCCAATTGATGGGCATCCCTTCAATTTCCAATTCTTTGCCACCACAAAAAGAGCTGCTATAAATATCTGTATACATATGGGTCCTTTTCCCATTTTTATGTTCTCTTTGGGATACAGCCCTAGAAGTGCTACTGCTGGGTCAAAAGGTATGCACGTTTTTATAGCCATTTGGGTATAATTCCAAATTGCTCTCCAAAATGCTTGGATCATTTGAAAACTCCACCAACAATGCATTACTGTTCCAATTTTCCCACAACTTCTCCAACATTTATCATTTTCCTGTTTTGTCACGTTGGCCAATCTGATAGGTGTGATGTGGTACCTCAGAGTTGTTTTGATTTGCATTTCTCTAATCAATAGTGATTTAGAAAATTTTTTCATGACTATAGATAGCTTTAATTTCTCATCTGAGAATTGCCTGTCCATATCCTTTGACCATTCATCAATTGGAGAATGACTTCTATTCTTATAAATTTGACTTAATACTCTATATATTTTAGAAATGAGGCCCTTATCAGAGAGACTGGTTGTAAAAATTCTTTCCCAATGTTCTACTTTCCTTCTAATCTTGGTTGCATAGGCATTTTTTACACAAAAACTTTTCAATTTAATGTAATCAAAATTATCCATTTTGCATTTCGTAATGTTCTTTACCTCCCATTTGGTGATGAATTCTTCTGTTCTCCATGAATCTGATAGCTGAACTATTCCTTGCTCTCTCAGTTTGCTTATGATATCAGCCTTTATATCTAAATCATGAACCCATTTTGACTTTATTTTGGTATATGGTGTGAAGTTTTGGTCTACCTAGTTTCTGCCATATTCTTTTCCAGTTTTCCCAGCAGTTTTTGTCAAATAGTGAGATCTTATCCCAGAAGCTGAGGTCTTTGGGTTTATCAAATAGTAGATTACTATAGTCACTGACTGCTGTGTCTTGGATACCTAACCTATTTCACTGATCCACCACTCTATTTCTTAGCCAGTACCAAGTAGTTTTGATGATTACTGCTTTATACTACAATTTAAGATCTGGAATAGCTAGGCCACCTTCCCCTGCATTTCCTTTCATTATTCCAAATGAATCTTGTTATTGTTTTTTCTAGCTCTATAAAATAATTTTTTAGTAGTTTGATTGGTATCCGCACTGAATAAGTACATTAGTTTAGGCAGAATTGTCATTTTTGTTGTATTAGCTCAGCCTACTCATGAGCAACCGATGTTTTTCCAGTTATTTAGATCTGACTTTATTTATGTGAAAAGTGTTTTGTAATTGTGTTCATATAGTTCCTGGGTTTGTTTTGGCAGGTAGAGTCCTAAATATTTTACAATGTCTACAGCAACTTGAAATGGAATTTCTCTATCTTTTCTGTTGGGCTTTGCTGGTAATATACAGAAATGCCAATGATTTATGAGAATTTATTTTACAGCCCGCAACTTTGCTAAAGTTGTTCATTATTTCAAGTAGTTTTTTACTTGATTCTCTAGTATTCTCTAAGCATATCATCATATCATCTGCAAAGAGTGATAGCTTTGTTTCTTCTTTGCCTATTCTACCACCTTCAATTTCTCTTCTTCTCTTACTGCTGAAGCTAATGTTTCTAGTACCACATCAAGCAACAGTGGTGATAATGGACATCTTGTTTCACCCCTAATCTTATTGGAAATGCTTCTAGTTAGTCCTCATTTCATATGATGCTTGCTGAAGGTTTTAGGTAGATGCTATTTATTATTTTAAGGAAGACTCCATTTATTCCTATGGTCTCTAGTGTTTTCAATAGGAATAGGTATTGTATTTTGTCAAAAGCTTTTTCTGCATCCATTGAGATGACCATGTGGTTTCTGTTAGTTTTGGTGTTGATGCGATCAATTATGCTGATAGTTTTCCTAATATTGAACCAGCCCTGTATTCCTGATATAAATCCTACCTGCTTATAGCATATTATTCTTGTGATAAGTTGCTGTAATCTATTTGCTAATATTTTATTTAAAATTTTTGCATCTAAATTCATTAGAGAACTTGGTCTATAATTTTTTTTCTCTGTTTTGACTCTTCCCAGTTTAGGTATCAGTACCATATTTGTATCATAAAAAGAATTTGGTAAGACTCCTTCTCCACCTATTTTCCCAAATAGTCTATATAGTATTGTAATTAATTGTTATTTAAATGTTTGAAAGAATTCACTTGTAAATCCATCTGGCCCTGGAGATTTTTTCCTAGGGAGTTCATCAATGGCTTGTTCAATTTATTTTTCTGAGATGGGATTATTTAGGTATTTTACTTTCTCTTCTGTTAATCTGGGCAATTTATATTTTTGTAAATATTCATCCATTTCACCAAGTTTGTTGAATTTATTGGCATGAAGTTGGGCAAAATACTTCCTAATTACTGTTTTAATTTCTTCTTCCTTGGTGGTGGATTCACCCTTTTCATTTTTGATACCAGTAATTTGGTTTTCTTCTTTCTTTTTTTTTTAATTAAATTAACCAAAAGTTTATCTATTTTATTGGTTTTTTCATAAAACCAGCTTTTAGTTTTCTTTATTAGTTCAGTAGCTTTCTTAATTTTAATTTTCTTAATTTCTCCTTTGGTTTTCAGTATTTTCAATTTGGTGTTTAGTTGAGAATTTTTAATTTGTTCTTTTTCTAGTTTTTTTTTTTAGTTGTATGCCTAATTCATTGATCTCCTCTTTCTCTATTTTATTCATGTAAGCATTTATAGATATAAAACTTCCCCTAAGAACTGTTTTTGCTGCATCCCATAAGTTTTGGTATGTTGTCTCCTTATTGTCATTCTCTTGAATGAAGTGATTGATTATTTCTATGATTTGTTGTTTGATGCATTCTTTTTTTAGGATTAGATTATTTAGTTTTCAATTATTTTTTAATCTATCAACCATGGCCCTTTATTACATATAATTATATTACATATAACTTTACTGCATCATGATCTGAAAAAGATGAATTTAATATTTCTGCCTTTCTGATTGGATTGTGAGGTTTTTATCCTCTAGTTACATGGTTAATTTTTCTGTATGTGCCATGTAGTGCTGAGGAAAAAGTATATTCCTTTCTATCCCCATTCAATTTTCTCCAGAGATCTACCATATCTAACTTTTCTAAAATTCTGTTCACCTCTTTAACTTCTGTCTTATTTATTTTGTGGTTAGATTTATCTAGTTCAGAGAGGAGGAAGTTGAGATCCCCCACTAGTATAGTTTTGCTGTCTATTTCTTCCTGTAACTCCCTGAACTTGTCCTCTAAGAATGTGGATGCTTTATGTCTCTCTTGAATCTTGTATTTGAAGATCAAATTTTCTGTTGAGCACTGGTCCTTTTGTCAGGAAGGTTTGGAAGTCTCTTATTTTGTTGAATGTCCATCTCCTCCCCTGAAAGATTATGCTCATTTTCACTGGGTAATCCTTAGCTGTAATCCAAGCTCCTCTGCCTTACTGAATATCATATTCCATGACCTATGATCTTTTAATGTAGAAGCTGCAAGGTCCTGCGTAATTCTGACTGTGGTTTCATGATATTTAAATTGTTTCTTTCTGGGTGCTTGCAGTATTTTCTCTTCGACCTGGTAATTTTAGAATTTGGCTACTATATTCCTTGGCATTTTTAATTTGGTATCTCTTTCAGGAGGTGATCAATAAATTCTTTCTATGGCTATTTTACCTTCTGGTTCTGGGACCTCAGATTTGGGATCTCTTTCAGGAGGTGATCAATGGATTCTTTCTGTCGCTATTTTACCCTCTAGTTCCAGGACCTCAGGGCAGTTTTCTTTTGTGATTTCCTGAAAGATGCTGTTCAGGCTATTTTTTTTCATCCTGATTTTCAGGTAGACCAATAATTTTTAAATTGTCTCTCCTGAGTCGATTTTCTAGTTCGGTTGTTTTACTGATGAAGTATTTTACATTTTCATCGATTTTTTCATTTTTTTTTGTTTCTGTTTGACTGAGTCTTGCCTCTCACAGAGTCATTAGCCCAATTCTAATTTTTAACAAATTGTTTTCTTCTATTAGATTTCGTACCTCCTTCTCCATTTGGCCAATTATGCTTTTAAGGAGCTGTTTTCTTCAGTGTACTTTTTTTTCTAGTTGGTCAATTGTATTTTTCAAGGACTCATTTTCTACAGTTAATTTTTGTCTTTTCTTTTCCAAGCTATTGACTCTTGCATACCTCTCATTTCTTTTCCCAATTTTTCTTCTACCTCTCTTATTCAACTTCTAGAATACTTCTTGAGCTCTTGCAAGAAGGCTTCAGACCAGTTCAATATATATTCCCTTTTGAGGTTCCAGACATGGGTTTGCTGACAATGTTGTCCTCTTCAGAATTTCTGCCTTGATCTTTACTATTCCCATAATAAGAATTTATAGTATGTTTCTTTTTGCTCACAGTGTTTGCTTATTTCCTGGCCTATAAAAATGAGCTCTCCTGAGGGGGAGCAGTTGGCACTGACCCAAGCTTCTTGTGTTGGCAGCTCAGAGCCCGGTCACTCACTTTGTGTGCTGAGGCCTCTGATGCTGGCAGTTGGAGGCTGTAGGGTTCTGACAGCTTACCTGGTATTGGGCTGGAATCAGCAACACTGGGTTGGACTGGGTAGTCTGGCCCTTGGAGGTTGCCTGCTCACCTGGGCCTTTCCTTCCTTTCGCTTACTTTGGCTCCTTTCAGATGGCTGTTTCGCTGCTAAGGGATGTTTCTCTGCCTGGGGGGAACCCTTGGAGCAATTCCCAGAGTTTTGCTGAGGCACTGGGAGACTTGGTTGCCGTAGAATGCCGAGGCATGTGGTGGTTTTTTGAGCCAGTTTCCACTGGTTCCCCTGCTCTTACAGAGGCCCCTGAGGGTCCTGGTGTTTGTGTTTGTATGCTCCACCATTTGGGGTTCAGGATCTCCCCCTGGTATGCTGAGGTAGGGCTTTCTGCTAGCTTGCTGGGACTCTTACCATTCTGTACTGTCCCTCTTCCCAGGGCAAGAGAGGTCTCTCCCATTAATCCCTCAAGCTTCCTGGGCTACAGGACTCCTGCACCCCATATTTCTGCTTTTTCAGCTGTTCCTGGGTTTTTCCTGGAGCAACATTTTCTGGGCTGTAAGAGGTTAATAAGGGAGGGTGAGAGCAACTTACTTCATACTCTGCCATCTTGGCTCCCGGAAGCAGAACCTACTGCAATTCTTTATTCACAAATTATATTTGCCTTCTGTGATGCGGGTACACCATGCTAAGGGGTCCTGTGCCAGTATCTACCATGTCTCACCATGGCTTCCAAAGCTCTTTAGAAAGAAGTCATATTGCTTCTTCTGACCTCCATGTGAGTTCTCCATAAAATAGTCTTTTAGGAAAACATACATTTAGCATTTGAACAGCATGGCCAGCCCATTGGAGTTGCACTCCCTGCAGTAAGGCTTGAATGCCTGACAATTCAGCTTGAGAAAGGACCTCAGTGTCTGATACTTTATCTTACCAGGTGATCTTCAGAATCTTCCTAAGACAATTCAAATGGAAGCAATTCAGTTTCCTGATTTGGTGCTGCTATACTGTCCATGTTTTACAGGCATACAACAATGAGGTCAACACAATGGTGATACAGATCTCCAGTTTGGTAGGCAGTCTAATACTTCTCTCCCACACTTTCTTTTGGAGCCTCCTAAACACTGATCTAGCTCTGGCAATGTATGCAGCAACCTCATTATCTATGTATACTGGAAAGTATACTGCCAAGGTAAGTGAACTTAATCCACAGCACTGAAAATTTCTCCACTTGCTGTAATTCATGGTTCCACATATTGATGGTGCAGTGTTTGGTAGAGAACCTCTGTTCTCTTGACATTAATTATCAGGCCAACATTAGCACAAGCAGCAGAGAACTGATTCATATTCTGTTGCATCTCAGCCTCAGAGGCTGCACTGAGTGCACAATCATCTGTGAACAAAAAGTCACACACCAACTCTCCCTCTACATTATTCTTAGCTTACAGCCTTTTCAAGTTACATAATTTACTATCAGTGTGGTAGCTGACTTTGATGTCATTTTCATCCTCACTGAAGGCATGTGACAACATGCTGAAAATATCATGCTGAAAAGCATGGGAGCGAGCACTCAGCTTTGCTTCACTCCACTTGTGACTGGGGAAAGCATGAGAGCATTGTCCAATATCTAAAAGCCATGCAAGCATGCCACCACATAACTTTCTTCAAAGTACCTTACAAGTCAAAGACATTGGTCTACTTGTTCCTCCCACAAAAAACTCCATCTCTAAACTATGGGCATTCTCCATTCCTGAAACATTTTCCTTCCTCCTCTCTGCCTCCTAGTGCCTTCAGGTCCCAGTTAAAACCCCACTTTCTTTCTTTCTTTTTTTTTTTTTTGGTTAGGCAATGGGGTTAAGTGACTTGCCCAGGGTCACACAGCTAGTAACTGTTATGTGTCTGAGGCTGAATTTGAACTCAGGTTCTCCTGAATCCAGAGCCGGTGCTCTATCCACTGTGCCACCTAGCTGCCCCCTTATAAATTAATTTTTTTTTTTTAGGCAATTGGGGTTAAGTTACTTGCCCAGAGTCACACAGCTAGTAAGTGTCAAGTGTTTGGTCTGAGGCCGGATTTGAACTCAGGTACTTCTGACTTTAGGGCAGGTGCTCTATCCACTGCACCATTTAGCTGCCCCAAAACCCCACTTTCTACAAGAAGCTTTTCCTGAGTCCCTAAATGCTAGAGCCTTCATTCAGCTGATTATCTCTAATTTATCCTATATGTAGCTTGTTTGTACATAATGATTTGCCTTCTGTCTTCTCCATTAGACTATAAGTTCTTTGAGATCAGGGACTGCCTTTCTTTGTATCCCAGATACATGACAAATAGTGCCTCACACATAGCATGTGCTTAATAAATGCACATTGACTGACTTTTTCATCAAAAATATTGAGGCAAAGGAGAAGACAATAAAAGATAATGTCAAGGAAGTTGAGGATGTAGAAAATAGTAGAAGAGGGAGTTCCTGGTCTCTATTTTCTCTGTAATATATGAGGTAAGGTCCTCAATTAGACGGCTGAGGCAAAGGAGTGGTGCTAGATGCTTAAGGAATGAAGAAGTTAGGAACAGTCTATGTGGGTAGTTGAATAGAGAATCAATTAGAGAGGAATGATAGAATTACCTTGCTGAAGACATATTGAGGACCATGTCCAGATTAGCTAACATGAATTGGTAGTGGACCCAATTAGCTCAGCTTACTTCCAGCTGCACTTAGCAGCAGGTGAGTAGGAATGTAGGGGACAGATGGTGAGATTAAGACTCCACTGAAATTGCAAAGAACTAGAAGAATATGTAATGAAAACACTTAAAAAGGCCACTATATATCTACAGCCAGGATGGCACAGTAGATTCAGTACTTTGGAGTTAGAAAGAGCTATATTCAAGTCTAGTCTCTGACACAAAACAGCTCGGTAAACATGGGCAAGTCATTAAACTACTCAGATACCCAGGCAACTCTTTAAGATCATAAGTTGCTACTGCATTGGAGGAGGCAGTTTCCATATAGATACATCCTATACCAATGACATAAAAGGTCTCGACCCAAAATGATTGTTTTTTGTTAGGTTCAAACTTATGTCCTGTTTGTTGTCAAATCTCCTCCTATGTAAAAAGCCTGAAAAATATTATTTTTAAAGGAATAAATTATCAAAAAATTCACTCAATCACAATAAGAAAGTATATGAAAATAATTTCTAAAGTTACTTAAACAAAATGACTTTTATGAGAAATTTTTTTTCTATAAACTAAATTTCACAGAACTAAATGATGTGAAACTCATTATCTATCATTATTAAAGATCCAGTTAATGTATAAAGTTGTATTTTCCCTTAAAATATGTACTCTTCTTGTTTGTCTTTGTCAGATCCTGCTCTTGGAACTGATTTGATGATGCTTTTATGTTGAGAAAAGGGTCTCTAAAGACACAATACTTAGGCAATGTGATCCTAACAGAAGAGAATGGCATTTACACCTAGTTCTTGTGAAGACTCTGGCCTCACACTTGCACGTGCTTTAGTTCACTTATTAGTGAGGCCCTACCTGTCAAGGCCTGTACTTGCAAACTCTGAAAGGTCAGCTTATATATTCTGGTTTTAACCCTTCTGGTTTGCTTTTGCAATAATGTAGAATGTTTAATATGCCAAGAAAGACAATTCAATATTTTTATTAAGTATTTATTTTCAGAAAACATATGTAATACATAAAATTGTTGAATTTATGTAAAATAAAGTCACTCAGTCTTAATATACTCAATGGGCATTAAATTCTTTTAACTTCTTACAAAGAATGAATGTTTTTAAATCCCACTTCTTACTTGACATTCAGTTTTTTAATTATTTGAGATGACTTTTGTTTTTACCTTATCCCATGATAATGGGAACATCCTAATGATGACTCATGACATCACATAAAAGGACAAAAATGATAGTGTACTGTAGTCATTTATCTGTCTTATTCTGAATTTATCACTTTGTGCCTGTAAACTAGTTCTATTCTAGGTTGCAAATGTTGTTTCGTAAATCACTCAGCCAATGCAGCATTTTTTTAAAATACAGAAACTGATCCAAACCCAAAGAATTCATTTGATCAAGATTACTTTATAAGCATTTTAGTAGGATTGTATGGCATTTTTGTCTAAAACTATAAGGAGTAATTGTTAAAGTAAAAAAAATGCTTAACTTTTTTTTAGTATGTTAGCCCATGAAGTAGTGCACACAGACTGTTCTATAAGAATTTGCTCTACACGTAGTAAGTTTTGTTCTTCAAATATAATTAATACCAAAAGTTTTAAAGCATGCTCTGATAAACCACTGTCACCATAATGCTTTTTAACTGAAAGGACGTGGAAAGCTAACAGTCCTAAAATAACGGCTTTCTTGAGTTTTAAGAAATTCTTTGATTATATTCTGTATGTTACTGTAAAAGACTGGAATCAATATTAAATAATTGCACAACTGTACATTGAATGAAAAGCTTCTTAACCGGCTGATAAACAGAAACTTGACTCAATAATGGGGAATAACTTCAATATTATTATGTCTTAAACAGACAATTATTCTAGCACTAAAAGAAAGACACTTGACTGGACAAAATTACCTGAATTACTGTTGGTAATTTCAAGAGGCAAAAAAGAGAATGATGTAATTCAACAACAATTCACCAAATTCTCACAATAAATTCTATGTTTCTTTGATTAAAAAATTTCATTGAGATCAAAAGATACCCCAAACCTCAGGTTCAATAAGCTACAAAATATGTTGACAAATGAATATTTGTAATGTTTTATCATGGGCTACATTTTTAATGTTACAGGCCTCAAATATTACAATAAAATACTGACTGAAGAATAAATCTGTCTGTACCTAATACTGGTATGCTTTTTTTGATTTCAAGTTCCTTAAAAATACTAGTTCATCAGGGGAAGAAACCAATGATTTTAGAATTTTACTATATTATTTAAGTGGACAGAATATTATAAAGAAACGTAATTTTAGTCAATTACAAGTCATATTTATTTGGCCATCTCATAGTTGGTGAAATAGTCTGAATTAGTTTTGTAGTCAATTTTAAAGTGAAAATATTGCAATATCATTTTCAAAGGTCATTTTTCCTCTCTTCACCATTTCTTGTATATTTCCATAACTAGGAAAAATATATCTAACCCAGGGGAGATTTTAATGGAAATTTAAGACCACTTATTGCACAATAGCATAAGTATGGCATTTATTTTGTAATAGGTTGAGGTTTCCAATGACTGGCCTAATTCATTTTGGATAGCTATCCTACCCCATGTTCAAAGAAGAATGTGGATCACAAGTCATCTGATCAGCTGAACCACCATACTCTCTAAAGAATGTGGATCACAAGTCATCTGATCAGCTGAACCACCATACTCTCTAAAGTGTACATGAACCCTGCTGTGAGGAGAATAGTTTTTTGTTGTTGTTTTTATTTTTTTTACCTCCTTAATTTTCACTTGGCGGATAGCCCAAATCTCTGTTTAAAACATGGATTTCCCACTTGGTAGCACTAGTACAACACCTCAAGAGTAATTAGTTGTGAGAAAGAGAATTAGAATTGGTTGCTGAGAAGGGGAAAAAAATGTACACACATCATATAGATTTTTAGTTTAATTCCTGCACTACTCTTTTTCCATCTTAAATTTTGTTTATTGAACATTTAAGTTTACAAATTAATGTGCACCAATTAGCAGTATCAATAAAGTTGGAGAGTATCGTACCTTCTCTAAGCAGCATGACGAGATCCTCCAATGCTATGGTGGAAATTGTGACCCTTTCCAAGACCCCTGCAGTTCTGGCCAGCTGAGGTAAGCCCACGCATCTCTTTGTGCACTGGCTTGGTGATCCATTGTGTGTCCAGGTTTCATCTGATAGCTTTATGGAATGGATCAATACTAATAACCTCAAAGAATTTGTAGATGGAATCTTCACCCACCAAGTAGGAGTTCAAGATTCTTAGAGCCCCACAGCAGCAGCCAGCATGTTCTTCTGCTACAGACTGAAGGTTCCTGGCAAACTTCATCTGACTGACACCATGATGCACAGGTTTATCATAGGTTACACCTTTGGGAACTGAATGCTTTCACCTACTATAGCAAACACGAATATGGTAGATGACATAAACTTGATTGGCCTTGTACCCCAGTCTGCATGCTTTGTTGGGTCTGGTACAGGGCAGACAGCTGGCAGTATTGCCAGTGGCAATGCACAGGAGGAACCGCATGACATCTGACTGCTTTTTCCTCCATAGCTCCTGGATGTATTTGTAGGCCCCCATCCTGGCTCACAGTTAGCCTGCCTGATGGCTGCTGCCAACCAGAAAGCCCTGCTCTACTCTTTTATCTTTTTTTGCTCACAATGCATCAAGTTGTAAGCAGGTCAAAGGCAAGTGACCTGCCTGCCAATTTTCAGTTACCAAACAAAATATGCTTCTGTTCCATCTTGGATGGAGAAAATTGTTCTTTTGTTCAAACCTCAAGCTTCTTCTAAGCCATATATTTTGTATTACATTCTACTTACATCTATGTTTCTAACAGTCATCCCATTTTTAAAACTTTTCATTAGTTTTGAGAAAGTAAGACCAAATGACTATGGCCTTAAGTGAAAATAGAGTAAGAAAAATTATCATCATATCAGACGTTTTGAAGCTCTGGTAAGCTTTCAGCTCCAAGTGGGATCAGGCTCCCCTGACTTATAAACAGAATTGGGAACAACTAGGGGCTGTAACTCTAACTATGTCATCTAACTAGTGACACAGAACTTGATCCTGTCCAGTACTCCTCTCCAGACTTCAAGCATGGGACCAGCCCTCTCACTAACAGTGGGTCATCTGGCCACCTTGGGTGACATGTCCTTAACCTTCCAGTAACAGTTTGAGACCTGGGTACAGATAAGCTACAATTTTAAACACGGGACAGAACTAGGGTACAGACACTGCTAGTCCAAGACTAATCCTATGCAATTAAGAGATTTGTTAATCATGCTTTTCCTAGTCATAATAAACAAAATACTGGACAATAGAGTAAAGCCAAAGTACTGGTTGTTTTAAAATGAAGTAACAATTTCCTTGTATCTTTCCCTGAGAATTTAATAGGAATAATTCTTTCCTTTGGTGAAAAATCTTGAATTGCTTTATGACTGAATTAGAATATGCACAAGGATCAGCTCAACTGAATAGGTCAGTTAATCAACAAGTATCTTTCAAGCACTTACTGGGTTGCCTGATACTGCTAGATTCCGATTAAAAAATAAGAATAACACACCCAGTCCCTAACCACATGGACTTCATTTCCAGTGGGGGAAACAGGATGTATATAGGTCTATACAAATAAACATGGAGAGGAAGGCTCCAGCAGCTGAGGAGAAGGAAGGGGAATGAAGGGGTGGTTGGACTTGAGTTTTAAAGCAAGTCAGAAATTCAAAGAGGCAGACAGATGGGAGGATGAAGAACATTTCAGGAACGACAGACAGCCTGTGCCAAAGCACAGAGATGGAAGATGTAGTGTTGTGTGCCAGAACAGGTAATATGCCAGTGGAGTTAGATTGCAGAGGACATGAAAAGGGAAAAAAAGTGTACCAAATTGGAAAGGTAAGGAGAGAGGTTTTGAAGAGCTTTAAGCTCCAAACAAGGTCCATTTTAATACGATCAAATTAAGTTAGATATTTAGGTTAAAATTAATGTGATTCAAATTACTATTTTCATACAAAAAGTAAATACGTCAGTATATTAATTAACTCATAAACTCAGATGTAACACAGAATAAAGACCAAAACCACTATGGAAGAGGACCAAAACATACAAATGTAAAATAGAACATGAAACTCAAAGCTAATAGAATCATATTGTCTTCTTTAATTAGTACTTATCCTCCTATTCCCCATGCAACTTCCTTCTTGTGTGCATTCCTTTATTAAATAAATCTAGTAGTACAACTACTTAAATTACTGAAAAACAGATTTATACATATGTAAATTGCATAAATGTGAGGTAAACAATATTGTAAATAAAATATGCAGTTTTGTCACTATCTTATGATACAACTTATCACTGAAGTTATCTTTACCTTTATGGTTTGTTTGGTAGTCTGAAGTTTTTGATCAGTTATTTGCTGTTGCTGCTCAAGCTTTTCATTGGCTTCTTTCAATTCCTTAACAGAAGCTTCAGTAGACTTTTTCAAATCCTGTAGCATACTGATTTGCTGCTGCATGGATGCAATTTGTACATGTACTACTGATTCGTGAAGTTTACATTGTTCTCATTCTCTTTGTTAACTAAACAAACAATGTGGTAAAATGATGGTTTTTAGTCTCCTGTAAAATTTAAAATGACAGTTATGCAATTTCAATACATTCTCACCTTTAATAGTGGCTGGTGCATATGCACTCCTCAAAGCACTAGTTTTCTTCTTCTTCAAAGATGATCTTCTATAATTCTTATTATTGATATCCTGAATTTAAAAGCCTCATACAAATTAGATTAGTATTCAAAAACTGTGGTTAAATAAAATAAAAACTATACTTTATTTTACTTACTTAAAACATATGAAGAGCAAATAAAATTCGTATCAGATAAATATGAAAAAAAATTAGCAAAATAGTATGTTGTTCTTGCCCAGAACCAGAATTTATTGGTTAGAACTAGAAATTCAACTAGCAAGCAGAAGGTCAAGTCAATTTTCCAGAAAGAACTTTAAGGACTTCTAAAGAAATGTAGGACCAAATGTGAAAAGTATTAAAATAAAATGTATTGTGAGACTTTAATTATTTTGATTCTGGGTGTATCAATCCATCACTCCTCTTTTCAATCCTGCCTGACCACTCCTTGGATATTTCACTGTGATGTCAGCAGTGGACCTGGGCAAATAGAGGAAATGAAATTTCAGTTGTTCTATTTAGTTACCAGTCACAGCAGGAGGAAGAGATTGAAACTATTAACTGAACTGATTTTTAAAGATAATCTGTTCATTTCAATTGCCCATGTACTCGAATGCCAGGGATAATCAAGAATTGTCTTCAAGTAGTAGTATGAGACTTTCAGATGTCAATGCAAGATGCAAAAAAGATAATTCATATGAATTATGAAAACAACAGATTCTTGAAATTTTTATCAGCACAGAAGGGGAAAATAATCATAAAGAAATTAAGAAAGCAATTCAATCACTACTCTCTATTACTTATAGTTTAAAGGTAAAGTAATGTGTACAGGTAAATAAATGACTATCCCTCAAGGAGCATACTTTTCTCCACACATCCTTGATGATAACATACTAAGATTAAATAAAACAAAGCTATATTGCCTTTCTTTCCAAAACTTCTCTTCAATAATAAATATTACTTTCCAAAAACGAATTTAAAAGGACACAGACAGACATAGCTGTGAACACGTCTTAAAACTTTAAAACAGGAATGAATATTACTGTGGTGGGATTTTTTTAAAATGGGAAATTTTAGTTAGGTGCTTATTTTGGGGGGAGTTTTTTTGCTTTTCTGCTTTGGCATAAAAATTAATTCAATGTAAAAAAAGATTGCTTCTCATAAATTAGAAATTCTCTGAAGTCCTCAACTCCGGAATATATCAATGAGTAAAGTATTTTAGTTTAGGCTGCATGTTTGAAGACATATTGCCATAAAAAAACATTTCTTGGAAGTCATTAGGAGGAAAAAGGTATTTTAAAACTTTAAGGTGTGACATTTATTTTTAAGATCAATTCTTAGCAGAGGAAAAAAGGCACTGTCTGATCTAAAATAACTGCACATTACCTGATACATGCATGCTACCTGTAATGTATTGAGTTCCACTGAATACCATAAAATAAAGAATGTTGACATAAATTCTCATTGTGACAATGGGTTGTACACTTTATAGATAGTAGACAAACAAAATGAATGATTAAATGTAAAGTGTTACTGTAAAGTCACAAAGCTGATTTTTTTTTTTTATATCTTGGAACCAGTGAAGGTTTTCCTTCAAAATAACTAATTACCCTGTGACCCTCTGCACCTTCTCCAATCATGTTACCATTGCGCACAAAATTTTGGAGCTACTCTTTTGGCACAACTCCCAGAGCCCATTTAAATCCACACAAGGAAATAGTACTTATTGTATGGTCACATATTATTTATTACTCAAAACAGTACTGCCTATTTTAATCAGCTGTCTCCATTAATCACCAGACTGAGCAGAAAATTAATTTTAGCAATTTAGAAAAACCAATTTCATCCTCCAAGGTTAAAAAGAATGTCTCATAGACTAAAGTAAATTTCAAGAGAAAAGCTCCAAAAATGTTTTAAAATCATAACATTTAAAAATGGAGTTCAACTCTTTCATTTCATAGAGGAGAAACCCAGAAACATCAGGCAATTTACTCAAGGCAGAGCACAGGGGTATAATTCAAACACAGGACCTTTGACTCCAAATACAGAGTACTTTCTACCGTACAAAATATAGCCTCAAGGATACAACACTCTCTTGGATGTACATATCCTAATATGCATGTTTTAAAAAGACATTCATATTATTCCATAGTCATACCATGTAATAAATAAAATAGGGTATAGGTCAATTGAAAAGACTTAATTGTACTTAATAATTATATTTAATACATTATTTGTCTATATTATTTACAAGGACAAAATTCTTCAATGAAGTAGTATCTGTTAGCAATCACAAATTAGTAGACAGGAATATTTGTTGAGCCTTCCAAAGTATCAAGTTATATTTGTGATCAAGTTTAATTAAATACGACAAGTATATAAGTACCACCTACTGTGTATAAGGCATTTTTCTGGGACTCCAAATCATCTTTTACGATGCACATCTGAAGGAACTGGAAATATTTAGTCTTGAGCAGAGAAGACTTTAAGTGGGAAGCATGGCCATACCCACTGTCTTCAAAGATTTGAAAGGTTGCCATATGGAAAGTGGATTAGATTTATTTTCCTGAGCCCAAATGGGAGGTAACTAAATATACTTGCAATGAGTTCACATTAAAATGGAGGAGACAACAAGTACACACATAAACACACATATACATGTGTGTATATATGCATATATACATGTATATACAGTATAAATAGAACATTTATAAATATGACTATATATGAAGTAGTCTAGCAGTCTATTAAGTATAAAGTAGTTTAGAAGGGAAGGCACCAGCAGTTGGGGCATCAGGAAAGGTTGCATGCAGAAGATGGTGCATGGGCTGCATCTTAAAATAACAAAGGGACTCCAATAGGGTGAGATAAAAGGGGAGTGCATTCCAGGTATAGTGAGGATGGCAACTGCAAAGCTCAAATAGGAACAAAGTTGGAAAGTAAAGATTTTCTTTTTATTTGAACAGTAAAAAGCTTCATCTAATTATTATTAGAGCTGTGCAAAAACGGAATGGGCTGCCCATAGAAAACAGTGAGGTCCCCATTATTTGAGGCATTCAGCTAGAAGCTGATGATCATCTGAAAGAGCTGCTCTAGTAGGGATTTTTTGATGAAGTGTGAGACAGCCTAGATGATCTATGAAAGTGTTTATCAACTCTAAGCAACTATAAACTTTTTGTGCCCCTGGTCAATTGCAAACATTTTAAAAGCTCCCTTTTCATATGCTAAGATAACCCTCAAGAAGTCAGTCTGGGTCAGCTAAACAATCAGGTATAAAAGAGCTTTAAAGAGCATAGCTTCCTAGAGTTTTAATGAAAGAACAATCTAGTACTCAGGGCAAAAGAAAACATTTATCTTCTAACTTGTTTTGTGCTAAAAGGGCAGACATGGTAGTGCATCGATAAAGTATTAGTAATTATTATTATGTAAGCTGTAGTTTAAATGTTTTTCACTTCCTACTTTTAGAAGTGAGCCCCTAGAGGGCAGAGACCAAGTTGTTTTTTGGTTTTAGAGTTTTGGGGGTTTTTTGCTTTTCTTGACATACCCAGCACTGAGGCATATAGTAAGTGCTTTAAAAATGCTTCCTGACTGACTGGAAGGATAGGGAGAAAAGGTAGTGTTTTTAGAAAAAAAAGTCCATGTCACTGCTAAGGTGCTCCAAAGGAAACAAAATAAACTAAGTTGCCTACAGAAGAATAAATATTTATTGTTTTATGTTTAAATGCAGCTAAAAATGATACTTTGTGAGTGCATATGTTCTCTACCTAATGAGGACCCTTAACTGAGGTGCTCATTAGGTAGAAAACATTAAATATAATTAAGAATAAAATTTATGAGCACTACTTGCTTTCGTAGGGCCTTGATTTCCATCTTCAGCTCCCTGATCTTGAATTCAAGAATAGTTCTGTCTTTTTCCACATCTTCCTTCTCTTTCCATAGATGGGTTAGCTCTTTTTCTTTTGCTTTTTTCAATTATTTTCATTATTTTCAATTATTAATTCAATTATTAATAAAAATCTGTGACAAATTTGTCTTTACCTAATGCTTTACAGATAAAGCATTACTACGATATATGATACAATTAATTTTAACCTTTATTGCATGACTTTTGAAGAGAATTTTTAAATTAGGAACATAATTAAGCTTAAAATCATTAATCATGACGTCAGGTAATAGGCAACTTAAAGAAGTTTTAAGGACTATTAAAATAGGTCTTATAAATAGATAAAGCTATATTATATACCTTTTTGATTGGACTTCCTATGGCTAATGTAATTTCTTTCTCTTCTGCTTGTCCTTCTGTCTGCTGCCCTTCATTTTTTCTTGCACTGACTTTTTGGGATGTTTCCACAATAATTGTTCCTAGGTTTTGACAGGTCAGTTCTTCAGAATCACTTTAGTAGGAAAAATTAAAGAAGAAAATTTATTAAATTGATTCATGTCTTTTCAGGTTGAGTCTTTAAATAATTGTGTCAACTTTAAGTAAAGTTAAAAGGAACTGAACTCTATAAATGAACCAATGATACTTATGAGGAAGGGTAGAATTATACAGTGTAGACATCTACATTAATCAAGAACACAAGATAACTATAAAATCTCCATTTTACTTTGTGCTTTACTATGTGGCTACAGCTGTAGTGCTAATTAAAGGAAATGATAGTACAGCAACAGAGAATCAAGTTAATTATTATTTTCAAATCTCTAATATCCCCCAGGCAAATTTACAATGATGCACACTAGTGGAAATGTCATATGAAAAACCTGTCAGAGATGGCTTACTGATGTACATGAACTGCCAGATGGGCCCTACCATTTAAAACACACTTTGAAAGGGGGATAATAGTAATGCAAATGTTGAGTTGCCTATATTAAGCTAAGCAGAAGAAATAACTTACTAGAAGAAACCTGTGAGGCTCTGCAGGTTTTGCTATGAAAGGAAATAGTAAGAAAGTGAATCTAATTTGAACTTGGGGTAGTTTATATTGGCATGTAGGCAGATTTACTAAATGAATAAATAAATACATATATATATATATAAATTTATTAAATCTTGTTATATGTAGATATTATATATGTGGTAATATAAACACTATTTCCAAATTTTCAAATCATTATATTGCAAATTAGTGCAAATTATTGTTGGTTTGAGAAATTCTAACAATCAAATATAAGTTGTCCAAAATTTAGAAGGACTCTCTGAAAAGACCACGACTTTCTCAAAGGCAGTGGAATTCAAATGGAATCTGGATTATTCAAGTTTAGATTGGACTAGAAAAACCCCAAGGTGCCTTCCAAATTACTTTGAGTCTATGACTCAAATTTCATTGATTTGTTTCACATAGGCTTTTAGAAGACAATGAAAAGGTTGCCAATCATCTCTGAAATACATAGTATGTATACAATCTAACTAAATATAATAGGGATACATGCCAGCTAATAGTCATTACTTAGTTACAAAAGTATTTAGTTATGACAGCTGTGATAATAGCTATCATAGTTGTTATAATATATAACATATATAATACATAGTTCTAATATATCACATATAATATATATGATAATATATTATATATAACGTAACATATAGTTATTGTAATAGTTTTTTATATTGTACTAGATAGAAAACTAAATCCTTTCCAAATTTATTACTCTGTGGTTCTCATCTTCCATAATTCTCATCCAATGAATCCCACAAATTCTCTGTGAGAATTTTATACAGACTGCTAAGGGCTTTCTATAGGTTTTTTTTTTAATATTACATGTTTATTAGTACAGAATATGGGCTATCTATTTCCTTTGTTTTCATTGCATCAATCAATAAACAAACATTTATTAAGTGCCTACTAGGTGCCAGGAACTGTGCTACGTGCTGAGGATACCAAAAAAAGAAAAAAGACAAGAGCCATCCCTGCCCTCATTGACCTTACAATCTAATGGAGAGACAACATGTAAACAAACAACACAGATACAAAGCAAGCTATATACAGAATAAATAGGAAATAATTAACAGAGAGAAGGTATGGAGATTAAGAGGAGTTGAGGATGCTTCTCATAGAGGGTGAGATTTTAGCTGGGACTTAAAGAAAGTTAAATAGGTTAGTAGTCAGAGCAGAAGAAGGAGAGCATTCTAGGCATGGGACAGAACCAGAGAAAATGCCCAGAGCCAAGAGATGGAGTGTCTTGCTCTGGAATAGCTAGAAGGCTGTTATATCACTGGCCTACATTCTTTCTGGTCATATACAATGTAGATGACATTTTGATGCCACTTCTCTTATATTCATGGTATTTTCCTCCACTGTTAATTTGCTCAACTGCAATTTTAATTCTTTAGAGACTACAGGATTCCATCATTCATGCAGCCAAATAGCCACACACACACACACACACACACACACACACACACACACACACACACACACACACATACACACACAATTTTGATCTTGTTGAAACAGGTACTCACTCTAATAATGGGCTACAACCCATAAATGCCTTCTAATCATGTTTAACTCTTGTTCATATCCTTCCACAAATCTTCCAGTGGGGTCAAACATGATCAAGGCTTTCTTCTAGCTCTTATGACACGTGGATATCAATAGATCCTGTTAGTTGTCTATCACCTATGCCTTGATCTTGCTACATGACTAAACTACTTTTTCATGCAGTCATAATCTCTCAAATGACTTCCTTTACACTACTTCTCTTGCACAATTATTTGTTACTAATGTACTGAGACCCCCTTGTACCCACCATGTACAGTTTCATTTCCCTTGGGCAAACCTCAATTTTAATTTTTCGGAGACTGTGGTGTTGCATTATTTGTAGCCATACAACATCACCAGCAAATTACTGCTATTAAAACGACAGGTCATTGTCTCAAGGATAGGCATAATATAATTAAAAGCCCTGTTTAATTTCTGAAAGATAATCCAACCAATTCTCTTCCCCCTTTTCAATTCTTGACCCAGTCCATGTTCATACACTGTTTGTCTGAAAAATCTGATATATACCGACTAAGCAATTCTAGGGATTGGTTTAGTCAGCCAATTGTTTATCACAATCTGGAAAACAGGCATTTTTAATGTAGTTAGGTGTCTTCAATCAGTAAATCAATAAACACTTATTAAATGCCTACTATGTTCAAAGGTTGCGCTAAGTGATAAGGATATAAAAAGAGGCAAAAGACAGTCCCTAACCTCCAGAAGCTTACAATCTAATGAGGAAAACAACATGAAAACAAATATGTATAAAGCAAGCTAAATTCAGGATAAAGAGGAAATGATTAACAAAGGGAAAGCACTGGAATTCAGAGGGATTGAGGAAGATTTCCTCAGGTGAGATTTTAGTTGAGACTTAAAGGAAGACTTAAGGATAACCATTATGTGATTTCTGATATAATGACCTAGACCTGAATTGTCACCATAAAACTCTTTATTTTCATAAACAAATTGGCATGGCTGAGTTCATGAGGATGCTACCCATAGAAGAACTTTTCATTCCCTTCTTGGACTATGGCTGTCTTAAGGACTCTGTGTGGGGCTAAATCATTTTCAGTTACATTTGACAAATCCAAAGTTAGGAAACTTAATTACCAGTTGTTAGAGTGATGTCTGCTTGATCTAAAACTATTTCTTTAGGTTTTGATTTGTATATCATATGCTCAAGCCTATCTATCAATCGTCTTCCTTTTTTGAAAAGGAGGAATTGTTCATTTTTCTCTCTACCTTCATGTAATGGGCTCTTTGCTACTTGAGGGAAGAGATTGTCTTTATTTTTGTTTGTATTTATATTCCTAGCACTTAGCTTAATGTCTGGCATACAGGAAGTGCTCAAAGTATCTTATAATAGCTAATAATAATGTCTAACATTTATGTAGGGTTTAAATTTTTGCTATATGTTCTATGAATATTATCTCATTTGATCTTCACAAGCATCCTAGACAGTAGTCACAAATTATTATCCTCCTTTTATGGATAAGGAAACTGAGGCAGAGAGAAGTTAAGTAACTTGCCTAGGGTCACTGTGGCTATCTGAGGCCAGATCTGAACTCATCCTTCTGACTTCAGGTCCAGCACTCTATCCACTGTGCAACCAAATTGCCCATATTGTGTTTCATCGACTATAAAAAGCTGTAAGAAGGAGAATATTCTGAAGACAATGAAGTTCTACTTTGGGATCTAATTGTGTGAGAATTCTTTGCAGCCCAGTGTTTTACAGAAGTGTTTTGTCATGCAGTAAATATAACACTTAATTCTCATAGTGTAGTCAAGTTCCATTGCTAAAGAACTTAAGTGACAAGTCCAAATAAAAAAGGAAGAACAATGTAATGCATTTACTCAAGTATGTGTACATATAAATGTGTATTAGAACTGAGCAGGCAGTTAATTAATTTTCCTGTAAAGCGTGAAAATATGAATGCACATATTTACATGCACAGTATTTATATATATATAAACAAACATAAAATATATCATTTATAGAATGAAGGCACAGGTACCAAAATCTTGAGGAATTATGAACAATTAAAATTGAAATATACCTTAAAGATGAAGGATAATTCCTAGTTGAGATGTGAATAAGATGGGATCTCACCCAATCTCAAATTTAATGCTTTTCCAGGAAGATAGGCAAAATTGTGAATTGTGCACTTCATAATGGAATTCTGAGCTAAAGGGACTTTACAGAATAGCTAGTCCAACTTACTTTTACACAGCAATAAGCTGAGGAAAAAAAAATAATTGTCTTGTCTAAAGTCATACAGAAAATTGCAAGTCTTTTTTCTTCTAATATTTCACTTCCTGAACATAGAAAGCTGAACCAGATGATATATTCAAATCTGCAATCTATGGTTCTATAAAGAACAACTTTAACAAAATGGCCCATAGTGATACCAAAATTGATAAAATTGGCCAACACCAGCAATAAGTTTTAAAGAACTAAAGTACATTTTAAAAGCTACACATATAGTATTAAAAACTGGTTCCTTTGAAATAGTGTGAAAAATTAGAGTTCAAATCTGTTATTCATGTTGAGTATAGGATAAAATAAAAGTGATGAACAAAGGTAATAAAAAAACCCTACTCATTTGCCCTTGTGGATTTATTGTGCATAGATAGACAGACAGACAGATAGATAGATAGATAGATAGATAGATAGATAGATAGATAGATAGATAGACAGACAGACAGATAGATAGATAGACAGACAGACACAGGTATAGAAATAGAAATAGATAGATACATATATGGACAAAGATTAGAGAAGGAAACATTACAGATCTTTAGTGCATTCCTGCTGCCTTTCACTGGGGCCTATATGATTCAAGACTGGGGAGTTACACCAAGATAACTTTAAAGAACTAATTTTTTTACCATCATTCAATTAAAGTTAGTACAATGACTGTGCATAAAACATACATGAAATAATTAGTGAAGATGGTTCTTAATTTAAAGGATGTTAAACAGCTTGTAGACATCTGGTAACAAGCTGAAATGGGTCATTCAAAATTTATCTAACTAAATTAAGAAGGAAAAAATGTTTCTCCTCCTGGGTCGGCATGTCACAAGATAACTAAACCGACTTAGTAGGCTTGCCTGGGAATCCTTAGCTGTCAGTGGTGAATATGCAAAGGGCCAGCAAATTAAATCAACCTGCCAAACTGTCAATTTCAAGCCTCATGACTGCATGAAAATAGCATCACTGGAAGAAATCAAGCATTGCCTTCTTTTGGGCTTCCTGGCACCTATTCAAATACTCATGCAGTTGTGGCTAATTTTGCATGCAAATTTCAGTCAATAAGCTCAGAACAAGACCTCCCAAGATATTTCAAAGGATCTGACAGTATTTTTTCTGAATACCAAATCGACAGTAGTTGAAATTCAATCTCCATTTGCTAGTGCTTTACATATGCACACTGTCCCCTCCAAAGAGCTAAGTTAATGAGAGCCGTACCTGCTTTCACTCACATCCTCCCAGTCGTCCTTATAGTTCTCAAACACATTGCTCATAACCTTGATGGACTGATTGAGAAAAGCCTGGGGACGTCCCGTGGCACCTTTTTTCTTGGCTGCTTTAAATTTAACCTTGGTGGTAGTTGTCTTACATTGTCTAGATTGTTCAGTGCTCACCACTTTTAGAGTGGGCTTCTTGGGCATAGCTTTGCCCTGGTACCGGTGAACTGACTCCTCTTGCAGCTGGACTAGAGACTGTGCTGGTAGCTGCATTTTGACTGGAAGCAGTTCTGGTGGCTGGACTAGAGACTGAGTTGGTAGCTGGGCTGGAAACGGTGCAGGCAGCTGAGCTGGAAACTGAGTTGGTAGCTGAGCTGGTAGCTGTGTTAGAGGCTGTTTGGGTGGCCATAGTGGTGCCTGAATTGGCTGTCGTGGTTGTACTGACTGCATTTCCTTTATATGAGGAATATCTTGCATCTGCTGCATCTCTTGCATCCGTTGCATCCCCTGCATCTCCTGAATTCTATGAACTTTCTGAATTTGATTTGTGTCCTCCACTTCTTGTACGTGATTCCTCAGCTTTTCATTTTCTTTTCTCATCTCAATTTCCACCATTTTTTCCTTCATAAAATTGACTTCTGCCACTTGTTCCTTCAGGGATTTGACTTCCACTACTTGCTTTCGTAGGGCCTTGATTTCCATCTCCAGCTCCCTGATCTTGAATTCAAGAATAGTTCTGTCTTTTTCCACATCTTCCTTCTCTTTCCATAGATGGGTTAGCTCTTTTTCTTTTGCTTTTGCATCATCTTGCTGCTGTTTACAGGAAGATTTCATTACGTCATTTTCTTTAGTTAACTTTTTATTTGCTTCTTTCAATTTCCTTGACTTTTTCTCAAAAGCCTTCAATTGTTTTTCCAAAACAATAACCTAAAACAAAAGTGCATATGATTTAATTTTTTTCCTTGTTAAATCCAGAATTGTGAGAACATTGTAACTTAAAATGTTTAGTTTCTGAAAATAAAGTTACCTTTACCAGAAGGTCAAAATCAATCTAGATTGCTTAATGAATAAATAACTGTAAGGGAACATAGATGAATACATTCTAACATAAAAAGCTACATCTGTTTGGCAAAGAGTAAGTAAATGGTAAAAGAAGGTAATAACATTCTAGATAAAGTGAAACAGAAGTCTAAGTAAGTTAATAGATACTGCTAATATATTCTGAGACTGATACTACTTTGGCTATACATACAATTCACTATGAACAATATTTTCACAATGGAAAAATTATCTATACAAGCAACATAATTTGAAAGCATAGACATAAATAACAAAAAATAAAATAAAGCTTACATGAATTTGAACATTTAAGTCATGGGCTGCAAAGCTGACAAAATGATTGGATTCAAAATTTAATACATCTTAAAAATAAAGATGATTTCAATGGTGTTTAATAATTTTCTAAAAGGCACTCAAATATCTTTACTTCTTTCTAATACTGCACAACATTTCTTGGACATATTTTCTTTTTAAATATTTTCTAGCTGGGAAGACACATTTGATAGTTCCTTTTTACTCTGCTCTGACAAAGGATTGAGACTAGAGGGAAACTTCTGAGACCATCAAATCCATCTCCTTCATTTTACAAAGGAGAAAAGTAAAAGAAAGGAGAAATAAAGTGGCTTTCCCAGGATGACACAGCTAACATGTGTCTAAGGATTTGAACCCAAGTTTTTCTGGCACAAAGTCCTATGTCCTAACCACGGTGTACAATGCTTCTCATTTTGGCTTAGTTAGGTACTACAGAATGCTACTTTTTCTCTGGAATTCAGAAAGTTTAGTCTAACAGCTAAAATACAGAGGACAGATATGAGATTAATTAGGTAACTAGGGTTTCCTCCCCAAAGTCATCTGTCTAAATTGTTGGTATTGGTTGTCTAAAATGTCTGTTTTGCCAGATAATTAAATCAACTCCTGATTACTGCAAGCTGGGTAAACCTATATTTGAAAAAGCCAATGCAAATATTTTGTAATTAAAGGCAAATGATTTTAGATTTATCTTGCCATCACAGATGAGAAAGGCTGAATGTATTTTGGTTCAATTTAGTGATGCTTTGCTAAGGTCTGAAGAGGTTGAACCCTTCACTTCTTAGGTTACCACAGAATAAGAAATGAACATTTTTTTCATGGCAGGATATAATTTTTACCATTATTCTTATCAATAGTAGATGATTAAGTATAAAATAGAATAATAAAGGCCAGTTCAACATAATGTAAACTAATCTCTCAAATAAGAGTAAGAACTAAACTTGATTTCATTGATACAAGAAACTCCCTCTATCATCTCAAGTCAATACCTTCTCTTTTACCTTTTAGACAGCTGTTTACATCACTAAGAGTTAAGTAACTTGTTCAGGTTCACGCAGCCAACATGTGTCTTCCTGGATTTAAGGCCAGCTCTCTATTGGCTATCCCATGACTGCCTCTCTCCAAGAAAGTATAATGAATTTATCAAAGTATTTTAGAGGATTCTAAATGTACTCAGATGCATTAAGTCAAGTATTTTAGAGGCCACTAAATTTACTCTTAGTATATACGTGAAAAAGAACATGTGCAAAAAAAGAACCATACCTATTTCCAGAATTTCCATTACTAAGTGCTTAAAAAAAAAAAAAGACTGGCTTCTAATTTATTTTTAAAATAATGTCCCTAAAAAGAAAATTGATCGCTTACTAATAGGCTAAAATCAGAGAAGTCAGTAATACTGGTAACAATAGTAATTCCAAAATTATATTACTGATAAGGAATATGATATAACTTCTAATACACAAATTTCTATAATATTACTCCTTTATTATTTTTTGCATTACATTCAATCAATCATGTTGAATTGCTGACAGGGAATTGGGAAAAAATTCCATGTGGTATAGGGAAAAATCTCTCTGAAGTATAAGTCTGACCATGTCATCCCTTCTCACTTCCCAACAGACACACACACACACACACACACACACACACACACACTCTCTCTCTCTCTCTCTCTCTCTCTCTCTCTCTCTCTTTCTCTCTCTCTTTCTCTCAATAAACTCCTGTGTCTGGCTCTCAATTACCTCCAAGATCAAATACAAAATAGCCTGTAAAGCCTTCTGCTAACTAGTTCTTTCCTACATTTACAATTTTTTATTTGATTGCCTTCCATACACTCTAGGATATGGTGACCCTGGCCTTCTTGCTATTCCTTATACATGACACTCTGTCTTCTAACTTTATGGCTTTTTAGTGGCTGTCCCCATCTCTGGAATGCTCTCCCTTTTCACCTATGCCTCCTGGATTTTCTCAAAATTCAGCTCAAATCCTACTCTCTGCAAGAATCTCCTCCTTAACTCCCCATTCTATCCACTAACTGCCCTCCTTCTGAGATTAACTCTCATTTACACTGTATATAACATGTATGTACATAACTGTTTGAATGTCTTCCCCATTAGAATGTGGGATCCTTGAGTAAAGTGACCCTGTTTTTCACATTCCTTGTATTCCCCAGTGGTTGACACAGTTTCTAGCACACACGAGGTGCTTAACAAATGCTTGTGGATAATGCTGACGATACAAGAGGCCTTGTCTTTCAGTCAGGAAGACATAATGGATGTGTGACACTGGGCAAGTCACCTTATTTCTCTGTGCCCTATTTTCCTTATATGTACAATGTAAAAAATGGATTCTATGCATCTGTGTTCCCTTTCAGTTCTAAATCTATGATCCTAAGTCTGACATTTACTAAGCATGAACATAAGCAAGTCAAATTTAATTTAAAGTTACAAAAAAGGAGGCAGAGTAGATAGAGAGCTGACCTAGGTTCAAATCCCACCTTTCTCACATATTCCCTATGTGACATTGGGCAAGATCCTTTCCTTCTTTGTAACCCATACAACTGTTGAAGATGGGGATTCTGAGGTCCAATAATTTATAAAAATATTTTGATAACTTTTTCAATATAATTGATTTCTTTTAAAATAACCTATATTTTATTTATGCTTTTTAAAAATTATTTTGAGAAGTCAGCCATAGATTTTCCCATATTGACAGAGGTCCATCATACAGAAAAGGTTAAGAACCCCTGGTTCAAGACAAAATGCTGAGAAGGTGATAGACTGCATGGTAGGTATTTTCTTACTGGGAATCTCATATACCAATGAAATCATAATTCCAAACCACAAAACTAGTATTTTTAAAATTAAATTAGAATTTTTTTTTAATTTGTAAAGGACTGATTGATATTTTACACACCAGTTAAAAGTCAAGGGTAGGTGTATTAAAATTTTTAAAAATTTTCTTTATAAAGCTTAAATAAGTTGATAACAAGTTATAGATAGCCAAAACTATACAGGAATATAAAGTTAATGATTGTATTACTTTAATTTTCTTATAAAAATGTGAGGATGGAAAAGAGATCAAAACTGAAACAGTATCCCTCAAGAATCCATATAGTGGTTTATACCCTTTGACCCAGCAATACCACTTCCATTTCATTAACTAATTCAAGATAATAAATAAGGAAACACATATCCTATTGACTGAATGTCTCAAATATGAATATAGATGTTATAATTATTTAAAAAATAAGTTCATTTAGAAGTGTTACTAAAATCAAATTAGTGTTGTCCTGTATTTTCTTTATCAATGAATATTCATATTACATGCATTGCCATATAAAGATCTGAGAAAACTTTTGATGTTATAAAGGGGTCCTCAAACTTGAGAAGGTTGGGAACTAGTAGTGCAAGGAACATTTCATAGGTTCTAATATAATGTTGTGCACACTGAAGTTCCCAGTAGATGCTATCAACAGACTGGCTTCAAAATACAATGAAAAGTGAAGTAGATATCAATTTTTTTTAGAAAAGAAGGATGAAGGAGGAACTGAAAGAATAATCACTTGGCTTCTGGGGTAAAGCATCTAAAATATCAAAGAGAAATTCCAAGTGGAGAGCAAACAAAATATGTATTTTCTTTAAATATTTCATGTTCAATTTTTCCTTAACTAAAATTTTTAAATAAATTATTATCATGGAAAGATGTAGAAACTTTTATTTAAAATAAATCACTTGATAAAGCATAATTCAAAATGTTACTCTACTGATTAAAAAATACAATAATTGATATATTTCAGTTCTCCCAGATAAAAACTATACTTCAGTCCTGACCAGTTCTGCTCTTTTCTTTCTGAACCAATCTGGATTTCTTCTATAAGGCATTAATGGCTATGTCAAAGTAGTTGGTGCTACTGTAAAATAGGGGAAACTATCTAAAAGAAAGTTATGATCATTCCATTAATCTCATTTAACAGTATGGTAGTGATAAGTTAACATGCTAATATGAAACATGGCCCAACTAAAAAAAACTTATTAGTTATTTAGAACTTAAAATTGATTTTTATACTTCTAACACTTAAGGTATTTATGGTAAAATAAAAAATAAATTCACCTGGAATTATACCCCAAGGCTGCAGTGTGGTATCATATATCCATAGAGACACATACCATACTGAACCTGGCAAACAAACTTATGTTTTTTAAACATAAATGATAAGCTACTATAAACTATATGACATCCTAGATGTTAGTGATGAAATAATTTCAATTACACATTCTACTTTAAGATAAATGAATGTGAGTATTTCTTGCTAATACTTTAACATAATGTTTGTCATTCAGTAATAACGAGATGACAGCCTTTGTTACCTGACCATATGGCAAGTGTTGTAAGTATATGTGATCATATCTGCTGTAAATTATTAGACGTTAGTCCAAAAATACAGGAAAATAGATGTAACCATACTTACATCTTAGATTATATGTTCTTGTATTATTATATGTTCTCCTGGTGTGGCCTGGTGTGAAAGATTTCTAAGAAGCAAAGTTAA
This sequence comes from Phascolarctos cinereus, assembly GCF_003287225.1. NCBI lineage: Eukaryota > Metazoa > Chordata > Mammalia > Diprotodontia > Phascolarctidae > Phascolarctos > Phascolarctos cinereus. The sequence goes on from NW_027555847.1 coordinate 106,538,835, forward strand.
TCCAGTTTGGTCAAATGACAATCCATTTAAAGAGTAAGTGTGTTTAAAGAATGATTTTTTTAAATTACAAAACAAAACATATGGCAAAATACAACTGAGCCCCTTAAGTGAACATCTGTTAACATAACATGCTTGTGTATCAAAATATGATTTAAAACATAAATATGAATCATAATATTTACTTGTTAAATGATAAAGCTCATAACAATACCTGCCTGTTAATGTTAGGCCTACTACATAGTCAGTGGGATGCTCATTATAAATTAAAAGTAAATGATGAACTTATGAGTAGATTTTAACTACAGAATTCAAAGTAATTTACTTTGTGCAAATAATTTATATTTAAAAATCAAAAAAGCATACAATGAAATTGTAATATGAAATTTAAAATCTCTGCATAACTCTTCTTTGGCTTAGAAGTTAGATGTTTCCACATTTAATATTGCATAGCATAAAGAAATCTAACTTTACCAGTTTAAATATCTGAGCTATACCCGAAGCGATGTGCTACAGTAGATCAACTGTTAGCTTCAATACTGGGAAGACCTGAGGTAAAGTCCTTTCTTAGACACATACAAGCTGTGGGCACCCTGAGTCAGTCACTTGACCTCTTGGTGCTTTGGGCAACTCTCTAAGACTTTTAAGTTGCAGGGAAGGTGCAGGCCTATACTGGTAGAAGCAGTTTCAGTTCCGATCCCAATGAAATTGCAGGTTCAGTCTCTATTCTTGTTCCTAAACTATAAATAGTAAGAAAATATTATATTTTAATTTTTATATCTATTGCTTTCATTTCTTTCACTCTAAAATATTTTAATCTAGCCACACATAAGTACAATTGTCTCCACATTTATTCCATACTCACCGATTTTTGACCCAGTTTTGGCAAACCAAGCCAGTGAACTAAAATTAAGTACTACCAAAAAAGTTTAAATTAATGAGCTCTAGTTTAAAATAACATAATCCTTTATGTTAACATTTAAATTTAACTTGCTTAGCTCTATAGTAAAGATTAATATACCTTCTGCAATGTCTCATCTGACTTTCGTTTCAGCTTCTTCTCTGATGCATCATTCTTGAATTCCTGATTTTCACAAAGTTTATAGAGTAATTCTGGCAGAGAATAAATAACATATTATGCCACATATTACACTATAATATCACTGTGTCATATTCTGTATATAAGTTCTAAAATTTCTCAATTATGAATATGTAGTCTTATTTTCTTGTCAAGTCTTCAGCCAGTGGTTGCATAGTGACCTCTTCCTCAGCTTTGGGTCACATAATTATGGATCTTTGCAGTATCACAGTATGTTTTTTTTTCCTGCAGTACAAGCTTTTCAAAGGCACAATAGATCTGCAGGTTAAAGATGTTATACTTTTATTCTCACTTTCATTCTTTTATAGACTATTCCCCCTTTGCTTTAAAAGCAGAATTCATTTCCATTTTATCTATATAGTCACTACTAGTTTTGTTCTTTGGGTCTTATTCCCTGCCAGGAGGATGAAAGTGATTGCTCAACAAAGCAAATAGAGAATTAGGACGGACTGAAACTTTAAACCATTTTTGTTAAGTGAAAGATCATGTACTCTACAGGATAAATCACAGAAGTCATTTTCCTGCAAAGCTGTGAATTCATAACAATTAGAAACTCAAATGGCAGAGTGAACTAATGTCTACAAAACATGCCAAAAAGGAGCTAACCTTTTCCTGACAAATACAAAATTTACTATTAACAAAATAATTTGCAAAGTTAAAAAAAAACCCTGAAAATCTTTGTTATAAGTACTAAAATTAAAGGGGACCAGAATTGATTGAGCTGTTATATTTGCATATTACGTAAACCACTGTTGTCAAAAATTTTTTCATGTTCAATAATTTTAGGGAATAGTAAATCTTTCAAAAATAAAGGGAAAAGATGAAATTGAATTAGACTACAGGAATAGGTATTAATGTTTCCTTGAGAATATTTGTTTAAAGATATAATTTTAAAATATTTAGATATTTTAGGCCAATGAAAACTCTGATTTATCAACAAAGGAGAATGAGAAAATAGTTTTATTCACCATACAGTAACAATCATCTTGGTTTAAACAGCGATTATAAATTTGTTAGAATAAATTAGGCATTTCTTTTGTCTTTGGAACATGCCATACTCAATTAAAACTTCTGTGTTCGTGAAATAAATGGAACACTATTCTACGAATAACAAAAGCTAAAAAAGGGAGAACTCTTCATCTAGGGAATATGTACCTTTACCTTGATAGTACTCTCTTAGCTCCCTTGTTTTTATTTTTGTTTTGTTTTTAATTATAGTCCCCTAACAGTGGTACTGAATATATTTACAACATTTTAAAAGCAATGCACAAATATGATATGCAAATAATATTCATCTTTATGCATATTTAGCTATCTAGAAGCCTACTGTATTTCTGGGTACAATATTTACCACTTACTTGTCTTAAAATCAAGATGTTTCTGGGTTCAAAGTGAATAAGCCAGAGAACAAAATAATAATCAAATATATTAAAACAGATGCTGCAGAACCACTAACAAATAAAACCACTGAAACGACATATTTTTAAAAATCAACTAAATGAAAGCTTGTTAAAATAAACTGCTATAAAAGTAAATAAATTAAATAAATGCTACATCACAATCATCTGGAGTCATATCTATGGAACAAAGTTAGTCCTCTTTCCTAATTTCTACAAATCAAATCAACAAGTATTTATTTGTGTCTACTGTATTCAAGATACTGCACTAGGTTCTGCTGTTAGTTAACTGTTGTCCTTTGTGCCCAAAGAGAACCAAAATAACAACTCTATGTCAGCGTCAAGGCACAATATGTATGACTGTAGCTGATCAGACCAATGAGCTTGGAAGGCTCTATAACAGATTAGGCACAAATAGTGCATCTGAACATTTGGAGTAGTGATATCTCTAAATTTGAACAGCTTCTGTTTCTTTTAAGCTACTGCAATTCTGCTTTGCTCACTGAGGACAGTGCCTTCTTTGATGTGGGCACACCATACTGGGCAGTCCTGTGCCAGTGTCTCTCATGTCTCATAGTCAATTCCAAAGTTCTTCAGAGAGACCTTGAGAGGTTTCAGCAACGTTTTTCAGATGCCTTCAATGAGGATGAAAATAGCATCAAGTTCAGCTGCTACACTGATGAAAATTATTTAACTCAAAAAGGCTACAAGACAAAAATAAAGTGGAGGGTGAGTTCATGCACTGCTTTTTGTTCACAGATGATTGTTCATTCAGTGCAGCCTCTGAGGCTGAGATGCAACTGAATATGAATCAATTTTCTGCTGCTTGTGCTAATTTTGACCTGACAATTAACACCAAGAAAACAGAGGTTCTCCACCAGCCAGCACCACACCATCCATATGTGGAACCATGAGTTACATCAAATGCAGAAATTTTGAATGCTGTAGATTAAGTTCATTTACCTTGGCAGTATACTTTCTAGGGATGTAGACACAGATTATAAGGTTGATGCATGCATTGCCACAGCTAGCTCAGTGTTTGAGAGGCTCCAAAAGAAAGTGTGAGAGAAGAGATATCAGGGTGCCTACCAAATTGAAGGTGTACAGAGCTTTTGTGCTGACCTCATTGTTGCATGCCTTGACAGTATGCCAGTGCCATGCCAGAAAACTGAATCACTTGCTTTTGAATTGTCTTAGGAAGATTCTGAAGATCACCTGGCAGGATAACATACTGGACAGTAAGGTCCTTTCTCAAGATGAACTGCCAAGCATTCAAACTCTACTGCAGAGTGCAACTCCAATGGGCTAGCCACATTGTTCAAATGTCAAACATGTCTGCCTAAAAACGATTTTATGGAGAACTCACACGAAGCAAGCTGGTCAGGAGAAGCAATACAAGGCTAGCTCTCTTAGGCTTTAATTGTAAAGAACGTGTGGGAATTATCATAATTCCACAATGACTTCTAGAATCAGAAGTAGAATAGTAACAATGAAAATTTTAACTTTTGAATTATTACATTAAAATCTAATATTTCTAGGCTAGGCATGGCAAAACTATAAAACAAAAACTGGAAGATTCATCCCTGGTTAACAACAAACTCAAGGAATGGTTTCACCTTTGCCAATATAGAGGATGACAGGTAAAAGAATGAATGAAATTGAACAGCCTTTTCTCTGGGGGTTCTTCATTCCTATTATTGAGGGATGATCCAATTCTTTTTTTAAAAACTTTCATTTAATTCTTTAGGATTTTATTTTTCCCCAGTTACATGTAAAAACAATTTTTAACATTCGTTTTTATAACTTTGAGCTCCAAATTCTCTCCCTTCCTCCCTCCCCACCATCTCACCCCTGTTGAAAAGGCAAGCAATTTGATATAGGTTATACTTGTGTAGTCATGCAAAACATTTCCATAATATCACATTTTGAAAGAACACATAGACCCCCCAAAAGAAACCTCCAGAAAAATAAGGTAAAAACTGTATGCTTCAATCTATATTCAGACACCATTAGTTCCTCCTCTAGTGACAGATAGCATTTTTCATTTTAAGTCCTTCAGAATTGTCTTGGATCATTGTATTGCTAAGAATAGCTAAGTCATTCACAGCTGATCATCTTATGATATTGCTGTTACTATGTTCACAGAAGATTTTACTTTGCATCAGCTCATGTATGTCTTTCCAGGTTTTTCTGACAGCATGGCAGGTCTAAACCTTAAGGTCTTGATCCATATTATTCTAAATCTAAAGGACACTTGTTGACTCTTGATTTAAGAGCTATTCAATGACGGACCCAGGGTAACCTAGGACAGAACTTGCACCAGAATTATCAACTTGCTCTAAAGGAAATTATGACATACAAATCTCAGCTTCCACTGTTTTTATTTTCTTCAGCATAGAAGCAATAATTTTCACTTTACGGATTATTATCCTATCTTCTCCTTTCTTTCAGACCAAAAAAAGGTTTAACTAATTCTAAATTGTCTCTAAACCTTTACTACTACTTATCCCATTTTCTTTCTTCCCAATGCAACTTTTTCTCCACAACAAGGCTTCTTTGTCCTATCACTTCAATGAAATTGCTCCTAATATCATTAAAGATGTCCTTATAATCAGAACAAGTAATTCTTATCTTTCCTACCTTTGTCCTTACTTCCTCTGATGCTTAACACTACTGATCTTCAGACTTTTTCTCAATATGACTTTCATGGCACCATCCTCTCCTGAATTTCCTTCCCCTTTTCTAAAGCTCACTTTCCTATTTCCCCTCCCCTAACTGGGAAAAGGCTACCACCGTGTAAGTAAAATTTGGATTAGATAACTCTAAATTTATTACTTAAACCCTTACTTACAGCAATGTTTTTGTTTCTTGTCTCACTTACAAACAGGTTCACAAAATTTTACTGCATTTCACTATCCACAAGCCCTTAATATCATCTGTAGACCCGGATAAGGCATTGTGAACTCCTTTTTCAGACAAATCATATAAAAATTAACATATACATTCCAGAAGCAATCTTTGGTGAGTTCCACTATTCCTATTTCTCCATGCATTGACATGTTGATAGTATCTATCTATCACTATTTACATTTTCTCTATCTGTGAGCCAAGTCTCAATATTAAAAAACTACCATGAATCCATGGTGACTCAATTTTTAAAAACTGTTTTGTTGTGGAATCTTACCATGAGAATTTGTAAGTCTAAATGAATTACATTCTTTGGCTTTCCTTCATCTGCATTTTTGTCTACCTCCTCAAAGTCCTCTGGTAGATTAGACAAATACGATATTTTGATTTAATTAATTAACCATCCATGAACTACATTCTATTAAGGACAATTATTGGTAATATGGAGCAAAAAAAGTGCAAGACACAGTTCTTATCCACAAAGAATTTATGATCTATGGGCAGATATAAACCATTTAAACAAGAATTGGTAGATATGATAATATGTAATGCTATTTAGTAGAAACAAAAAGTGCAATAGGAATTACAGAAAAAAAACTGATTTGGGCTAGGAAAAATTCAAGAAAAAAGTGGAACTTCAGAAGGGCCTTGTAGGAAAATGAAAATATAAACGAATAAAAAGGGAACTGCAGAAGAGAGACAGAAAGACAGCACATACAAAGGGACAAGATGTGGGGAGAAGAGTAAGGAAACCAGACTCATTGAAAAAGAAAAGGTCCATGAAAGGGATGAGTAGATAATAAAGGCGTGTGTGTGTGTGTGTGTGTGTGTGTGTGTCTGTCTGTCTGTCTGTCTGTGTGTTCATTTAATATAATTAATTTACCTTCTCTTTCTTGTTCCAGATATGCATTCGCTTCTTGCATTTTAGCTACTTCGACAGATCTAAAAACTTTAAGTTGATCCAACTCTTCTTCAAGATTCATACTATTTAAGAATTCAAAATAATGTATTACTTTTTAACATATTGAAACATAAAAGTGAATGTTAGTCAAATCAGTCAATAAATATTTAGTAAGTGTCTACTATTTGCCAGGCACTGTGCTAGGCATTGGGGATACAAAAACAAAAATACAAGAGGTAGTCTCTGCTCTGAAGGAGCTCATAATCTTAAGGCGGAGACACCATGCAAACAACTGTGTACAAACAATCTATATACAGAATAAACTGGAAACAATCAACAGAGGGAAGGCACTAGTTAAGAGAGATTTGGAAAGGCTTCTTGTACAAGTCAAGATTTAAAGCTGGGACTCGAAGAAAGCCAGGATGGGAAGATGATAAGGGAGACAATTCCAGGCATGGAGGGGACAGCCACTGAAAATGCTTAGAATGGGAAGATATGGAGAGATAGACTATCTTATGAAAGGAACAGCAAGGAAGCCAGTGTTAGTGGACTGAAGAGTATGTGGGAGGGATTAAAGTATAAGAAGACTGGAAAGGTATGGGGAGGGGTTAGGTTGTAAAGGGCTTTGAATGCCAAGCAGAGTTTTACAGTATACTAGCCTTTTAGGATTGTAGAAGTTCAAGAAAAAATAAAAGTGCTAAGTAGTTATGTTTTACATCATCTAAATAAGTAGGCCAAAGCTTTCAGAAGACCACACAATAACTCAAGGTGATGTGTTCTGAGAAACAGATTTATCAACATAGGACTATTAACATTGGCAGAACTAGTTTCCATATGCAAAACATAAATTGAAAGTTATACGTTTTGTACTGCTGGGTGTTTATATATGATTGTATTTTGTTTTATAAGAGAAATGGCTAAATAAATGTCCACTTAAAGCTAAATTCTTAATTTGTCAAGTTACTTTTAAATATGTCCATTCCAAACTACCAAAGTACAATATAAGCTGAAAACAAGAATTAAAGGAAGAAACAGAAAGAAGAAATATAAGAGTTGTCTTGGAAAATTTCCATATAAATCATTTGGGCTGAATACTACTTGGTGGAATAAATCTTTAAGATAAGACAATGTGAAGTGAAGGCTTTTGTTTAAATCTCATATAAAATGGAAGATTTTTACTCTAAATTTTTGATCTGGAGAATGACATAGTCGTATATATGCTCTAAGCAAGATTTGGAAGGCAGATTATAGAAGACAGATTAGAGAAAGGAAAGATTAAGGATAAAAAATTAATTAAGAGGCTACTATTACAATCAAGAGATGATGAGGACCTGACCTATAGTTGTGGCCATGTGCATGAAGAGAAGAAGAAGGATATATAATTTATTGAACTGAAAAATTTCTAGCGTCTACTGAGGCAAATTCTTATTCTTCAAAATTTATTTTAAAAAGCCACAATTTAAAAAAATCTACAATAGAAAATTCAGTGCTTGGGCAGGCATCTTTTGAACAGAAGTGTTCTTTCAGAGAGGAAAAACAATGTTTTAACATTATCAATAACAATTAAAGAAGCTTTTATGTGCATATGTTTAAATCATATTTAACATTGCCTCTTTTGTGAAAACAGTGACACAATAATTGAAAATAATCTGGAACCCTTTTTTTTAAAGGACCATTAAGTATAGGTATGCTAAAACAGCGGTCTTAGGGATCATGGAAAATACTACAGTTCAGTGGTTCTCAAAGACTAGTTTTTGAGGCATCCAGATGGTTCTAGAGATGGCTTTTTAAACTCATTAGTACAATGTATTTAGTCCTATAATTTCATTTCTTACAAAAATTGATAATGTATTTGTCATAACCAATCAAGAGGTATTTTAAAGGTCTATTTTTTGCCAGGCACTATGCTGAGGGATAGAATAAAAAAGATACATTATCTTGTTACTTCATCAAAATGAGTCTTGCCTGTCCTTTTCATTCTGCAGGCTGATGTTAGGAAGATGTGGGTAACAGAGAAAGTTGGGAAGGTACAGCAAGTAAGAGGAAAAGGAAGAGATTATTTCCTGGGTTTTTTAGCCTGTCAAAGATCAAAGGTAGTGAATCCTAATCTTGTTTATCTCCCTGTGAGCAGCCAGACATGCAACAAACTACCCAGGAAAGATAATCAGTTATCCTTTAAAATGACTAAAAAATATATTTTTCCAAAAACTTTTTGGCAATGTATTGCACTATATCCAATATGTCCACATTTTTTAAAAGTTGTTTAAGCTTGACTGGTCAATCTACCAAAGCAGATTCAAGATTGATATAAATGTGACTTAATTAGAAAACAGTTCATATTTGGCCTGTGCTAACAAAAGAAAAATAATATTACCTAAATTACTGATTTAATGTCATACCAATCAAACTACCAAGGCAATAATTTATAGAGCTAGACAAAATAAAAAAATTCACATGGAGAAAGAACAAAAGAGACGGAATCTGAAAAAAAAAAAACGGAATGAAGAAGGAATGGTCCTTCCAGACTTCAAATTACATAATTAAATGGTTGTCATCAAAACCACTTGGTATTGGTTTAAAAAAAAGTAGATCAGTAGAATAATCTAAAGAAGAATCATCAACAAATGAATTCAATAATCTAGTAATCAATACATCAAAGAATATAAATTATTTCAGGAATTATTGTCTATTTTGCTGGAATTGCTTTAAAGATGGAAAGCACTTTGACAAAAATTTAATTTAGATTAACATCTTGTTTTTTAAATTTAAGCTTTTTCAATTAACAAAAACTGATTTTCTCTCCCATCTACTAATCTGAGAGGGAAAAAACATCTTTATTACAAATATGCATACACAAGAAACAAATTCTTGCATTTACCTTTTTTCCTATAACCTGAGTAAGTAACCTCTCTCTCATGAGGTAGGTAATGTCCTTCATCATCAATTGTCTGGAATTATAATCAGTCATTGCATTAATTGGGGTTCTCAAATCCTTCAAAGTTGTCTAGACCAAGTTCTTATACCAATTGATATACAATTTGAATATTAAAAGTTATACCATAAAAGAAAAGCAGAGCTTTAGGTAAAGGCAGAATTCTCTAACAAGCAAGTGACAGAGGAAATTACAAAATAAAAAATATATAATCCTCATTACATTTTAAAAAAATTTACAAGGACAAAATCAGTGAAACTACTTATACACTATAAAATACAAAGTGGCTCGCCAGGAATTTTTTTGTATCAAATATCTTTGACAGGGTCTCTTATCTATTATATATGATCTCCCTGACTTAAGTCTCCCCCAACTCTCACCCATCCTCTACAAAGCTGCTAACATGATTGTCCTTAATTATAGCTCTGGCCATGCCATTTCCCAACTCAAAAAACACTAGTGGTTCCCCATTGTGTCTAAAGTAAAGCATAAACTGTTCTGCTTACCCTGTCCCTCCTTCATAATATGGCTTCAAACTTTCTTTTTGGTCAATATTCCCTTTCCTATATTTCAAAATCCAGCCAAACTGGCTTTCTTTCTTCTTAAAACACTACATGCCAAATCTCATCTCTGAACCTTTCCACTGGCCTACAACTAGTGTTGGAATGTACTCTTTCCTCACCTCTGCCTTACAAAATCCATCACTGCCTTTGGGACTCAGTTCAAACACTATCATTCTACATGAAGCCTTTTGCTCCTCAACCCTCTCCCCCATCCTCTACTGCTACTACCATATACTTCACTATAAACTATGCCATTTTATTCTGTGGATACTTGAATATGTGTGTGTGTGTGTGCGCGTGTGCGTGTGTATACACACGCACGCACACACACACACACACACACACACACGTGTATCTACATCTCCTTATTAGGAGATTTCTACTGATTAATTGAAATAGTAAAGATACAAAACAGAAGAAAATGGAGTCAGAAATACCAGAAGTGCTCATTCATTGAAAAAGCTGTATTGCCAAAGCAAAAAAGAATAAAGCTGTTTTTTAAATTATTATTCATTTTAACACTTTTCAAAAATTTTGAGCTCCACATTTTCTCCCTCTCCACTACTTACCTTATTCACTGAGAAGACAAGCAATACGATACAATTTTTTATTGTTGCTCAGTCATTTTCAGTCATGTCTGAATATTCGTGACCCCATTTTGGGTTCTCTTAACAATGGTAATGGAGTGGTTTGCCATTTCCTTCTCCAGCTCATTTTACAGATGAAGAAACTGAGGCAAACAGGATTAAGTGACTTGCCCAAGAACACATAGCTAATAAGTATCTGAAGCTAGATTCTAACTCAGGAAGACTCATCTTCCTGACTCCAGGCCCAGCACTCTATCTACTGTACCACCCAAATGCCCCCTGATATCCATTATACATATGAAATCATGCTAATCATATGTCCATAATAGTTATATTTCAAAAAAGCAAAAACTAAGAAAATTATACTTCAATTTGCATTCAATGTTCAGCATTTCTGTCTTTCTGGAAATGAATAGCATTTTTTCACCATAAGTCTTTTGGCTTGAATCACTTTATTGATCAGAGTAGCCACGTCTTTCACAGTTCATCATCATTACATTGTTCTTACTGTGCACAACAATCTCACAATTTTTCTCACTTCACTTTGCATCAGTTCATATAGGTCTTACTATGTTTTTTATAAAACCATCCCCTTCATCAATTCTTATAGCACAACAGTACTCCATCACAATCATCTGCTATACCTTGTTCTGCCATTTCCCAATTTGTAAGTATCCCCTGAACTTCCAATTCTTTGCCACAACAAAAGAGCTGCTATACATATTTTTGTAGTTCCTATTCTTTTTTCTTTGATCTCTGTGGGATACAGACCTAGTAGTGGCATCGCTGGATCAAAGCGTATGCATACTTTTATAACTCTTTGGACAAAATTCCAAATTGTTCTCCAGAATGGTTGGACCAGTTCACTACTCCACCAGCAATTCATTAGTGTACTATTTTCATTTTCTTCTCCTCCAGCCCTTGCTCTTTCTGATATGTGATAGACGCAGAGTTGTTTTAATTTTTATTTTTCTAATCAGTAGTGATTTAGAGCATTTTTTCATATGACTACAGATAGCTTTATTTCTTCATCTGAAAACTGCCTGTTTATATCCTTTGACCATTTATCAATTGAAGAAATGGCTCTAACTTTTAGAAATTTGTCTCAGTGATATACTCAGTACATATTTGAGAAATGTGTCTTTATCACAGAAACTTGCTTCAAAAATGTTTGATATTACTTCATTCTCTAAGGTCTCTTTTAGCATAATGTACTTTCCCTGATTATCTCTTTTAATTAGGTCTATTTTTGCTTTTGCTTTCTCTGAGATCATGATAGCTATTCCTGCCTTTTTTACTTCAGCTGAAGCATATTAGATTCTGCTCTAGCTCTTTATTTTAAGTCTGTCTCCTGAAAACAAATGTATTGTTTGATTCTGGTTTCTAATACGTTCTGTTATCTGCTTCTGTTTTACAGCTGAGCTCCTCTCATTCACATTCAGTTATGATTACTGTGTTCTCCCTCCATCCCATTTTTTTGTTTCTTTTTCTTGCTTTATACTGTCTTTTCTCAAAAGTCTATTTTGATTTTTACATTGCCTCTCTTAATATGGTCTCCCTTTTTATCATCCCCACTCTGTTTCTTATCTCCTTCTCATCCTATTTCCTTATTGGAGAAATTAGATTTCTATACACAACTAAGTGTATGTATATGTAACCTTCCCTCTTTGAATCAATTCTGATGAGAGTGAGGTTCAAGCATTGCCCCCTCATGTTCCCCTTCACTGTAAAAGCTTTTCCTTGAGCACTTCTTTTAGGTGAGAAAATTTTTCCCATCCTGTTTTTCCCTTCCTCCTTCACCCAGCGAATCACTTTCCCTCTCCTTCATTTTTTAAAAAATCATTCCAATATATTCAATGCACACACATGCCCCCTGTACACTTTTTTTAAACTGACCTAATAATAATATTCTTAGGAGTTACATGTATAATCTTCTAATATAGGAATGTAAACAGTTTAACTTTATTGAGTACCTCATGATTACTCTTTCAAAATTACCTTTTGAGACTTCTCCTGAATCTAGTGTTTCAATGTCTAATTTTTTATTCAGCTTTGGTCTTTTCATCAAGAATGCTCAAAAGTCTTCTATTTCATCAAGTATTTATTTTTTTCCCCTGAAGGACTACACTCCATTTTGCTGGGTAGTTTATTCTTTTTTTTTCTTATAAATTATTAAAATTTTTAAATTAAATACAAAATGAGAAAAGAGGAAAAAATATTGCCATATATATAGCAGAATATAAGAGAAGATTCAATATAAAACAATAAATTTCCATTTCAAGAAAACCTGTATAATAAATACTACATATTGTTTCCAAGGTGCTTAGCTTTTCTTTGCTTCCTTGAAAGGTCTTTTGTTCTTTGCTGTGTACTTTTTACTTTATTTTCCCCTTACACTACCCTAAAGAAGGGTTCAATTAAGTGTAGTAGCTGCTAGGTCCTGTGTAATCCTTATTGTAGCTCCAAGATATTTAAATTGGTTTTTCTTGTTGCTTCCAATATTTCCTCCTTAACCTGGGAGCTTTGAAACTTGGATATGATATTCCTGTAACTCTTCCTCCTGGGACCTCTTTCAGGTGGTGATCAGTGGATTTTTTTTTTCTATTTCTGCTTTGTCTTCTTCTTGTAGAACTTCAGGGGGATTTTCCTTGATAATTTCTTGTAATATTGTATCAAGATTCTTTTTTATCATAATTTTCAGACAGACCAACTAGTCTTATATTTCTCCTCATCATTCTTCTCATCATTTCTCCAGGTCAGCTGATTTTCTGATGAGATATTTCACTTAATCTATTTTTTCATTCTTTTGATTTTGTTTATTATTTCTTGGTGTCTTAGAATGTAATTTGCTTCCCCTTGCCCAATTCAGGTTTTCAAGCAATTATTTTCTTCCTTAAATTTTTGATTCTCTATTTCCAATTTAGTTGATTTTCTTTTCATAATTTTATTGAGTTTCTTGGATTGCTCTTATTTTTTTTCTAATTTTTCCTCAATCTCTCTTATTTGATTTTGAAAATCCTTTTTTAAGTTCCTCTAAGAACTGTTTTTGTGCTTGGGACCATTTGACATTTCTCATTGAAAAAGAAGTGCCTTTTTTAGTTCCATTATCATCCTCTGAATATGAATCACATCTTCTCTACCCCCATAGTAGCTACCCATGGTTGGGTTCTTTCTCCTTTGCTTATCATTTTAATTTTTTTTTGTTTCATTTTGTTTTTAGCAGCTATTAATGTAATCAAGTTCTAGTCCCAAGGTGTGGAGACTGATGCCCCAAGTCTCAGGTCTGAGGTCTGTCCTGGGCCCCAATCTTGGGCTCTCCTCTCACTCCTAAGCCACAGCTAGAGCCCCCAACCACACTGTACCACAAAAGATCTTGCTCCCTGTGGTCCCTCTGATGGCTGCAATCTACAGCTGTCCTCTCTGCCCTGGAACTGAAACCAAGGACTCTGCTCTCCTGCAAGTGCCCACAGCTTGCAAGTTCCCAGCCCCTCTGCTACTGCACTCAAGAAGTTCTCCTCCCCACAGCCACAGGATGCATCTGGTCAGCACAGCTCTGCTTAGCATCCCGTGACAGTGGAAGGTCTCAATCTTCTACTGCTCAGTTGCCAGACCCCATCACTGTCAGTGAGATGAAAGTTTTAAGGCTGAGGCTGCCTCTCAACCCAGCTGCCCTGAGGGCTTGTTCTTTGTAGATTATGCAGAGTTGGCCTGAACATGATTGCACTTCACTCAGACTGAACCTCCATCTCTGGAGGTCAGGTCTTTCCCAGTGGCTTCTCAAATTCTATTAGGAAGAAAACTGCTTTAATGCAACTTTTGTTTATTTCTACTGCTCTACAATTCCCTCTGAGATGATGTTCTATCTTTTTTTGTGGAGGAAATTAGGAGAGCCGAAAGTTTTCTGACCTTCTCTGCCATCTTCCCATAATCCTCTCTAGGTAGTTTATTGTTAGTTGTATTCCTAGCTCCTTTGCCCTTCTGGAATATCATATTACAAGCCCTCTGATCCTTTAACATGGAAACTGCTAAATCTTGTGTAATCCTGACTGTGGCTCCACAATACCTGAATTACTAATTTCTGGATGAAGTATTTTCTCTTTGACCTAAGAATTTAGACCTAGAATTTGGTTATAGTATTCCTAGGGTTTTCCTTCTGGGATCTCTTTCAGGTGATTGGTAGATTAGTTGAATTCCTCTTTTACTCTATGGATCTAAGATATCAGGGCTGTCTTCCTTGATAATTTCTTGAAATGTGATAGCTAGGTTCTTTAATCATGGCTTTCAGGTAGTCCAACAATTCTTAAATTATCTCTTTTCAATCTATTTGCCAAGTCAATTGTTTTTACAATGAGATATTTCACTTTTTTTCTGTTTTTGAATGCTTTTGACTTTGTTTCACTGTTTATTAATGTGTCATGGAATAATTAGCTTCTACTTGCCCAATTTTGATTTTTAAGGAATTATTTTCTTCAGTGATATTTTGTACTTCTTTCTCCACTTGGCCAAGTCTGCTTGTTGAGTTCTTTTCACCAGTAATTTTGTGTGCCTTTTGTACCACTAGATCAATTCTGTTTTTTTTTTAAGATGTTATTTTCTTCAGTATTTTTGTGCCTCTTTTACTAAGCTATTCTCTTTTCATGATTTTCTTGCATAACTCTCATTTGATTTTCATAATTACCACTATATAGTACATTTTGAGATCTGGTATGGCTAGGCCACCTTCCTTACCATTTTTTTAATTAATTTCCTTGATATTCTTGACCTTTTGTTCTTCCAAATTATATTATTTTTTCTAGCACTATGAAATAATTTTGGTAGTTTGGAATGGCAGTGAATAAGTGAATTAATTAAGGTAGAATTGTCATTTTAATTGTGTTAGATTAGCCTATCCATGAGCAATTAATATTGTTTCCAATTGTTCAGATCTGACTTTGTGTGAAAAGTATTTTATAATTGTTCCTATAGTTCCAGGGTTTGTCTTGGTAGGGAGCCTCACAAATATTTTCTACTGCCTACAATCATCTTTCTCTTACTTCTGGACTTTGCTGATAATATATAGCAATGTTGATGATTTTGTGGGTTTATTTTATAACCTGTGACTTTGCTAAAGCTGTTAATTACTTCAACTAGTTTTTAAGTTGATTCTCTAGGATTCTCTAAGTATACCATCATGTAATCTGCTGTGATAGTTTTGTTTCCTCATTGCCTATTCTAATTCCTGCATTTCTTTTTTCTTCTCTTATTGCTAAGGCTAGCATTTCCAGTACAATATTAAATAACAGTGATGAAAATGGGCATCCTTCTTTCACTCCTGATTGCATTGGGAAGGCCTCTAGCTTATCCCCATTACAGATAATGATGTCTAATAGTTGTTGATAGATACTACTTGTCACTTTAAGGAAAGCTCCATTTATTCCTGGGTTCTTTGTCCCTGTAGTAATCTTCTATGGTCAGGTTCCTTTTTTGATTTTTTTTTTTGTTTTCTCAGCTTTTTTCCTGACTTTTAACTTTATATTAAAGTTGGGCTCTGTTCCAGGAGTGGAGAGAATACTATCCCAGAGTTCAGGTGTTTTATATTGCTGTATTCAAAGCTTGTTTGAGATGGGAGGGTGGAAGGAATCTGTAATTTTCAGTTCCTCCAAGGTGATACTATCTAAGGAGAGATGTGTTTACTACTCTCTTAGCCTGTGCTCTGATCTGTGAGCGAACATGGCATACTTTTCTGTCCTGGAACTGTGATGAGGATTCCTGGTCCACTGTGGCTGCAAGCTCCAGTATGCTAGTGCTCTTCCTCACCCTGGGACTGCCATCCAGAACTGTGACTTTGATCTGATCATGGCCAAAAAAAGAGTCCCGTTCCCCAGTGCCAGCAAAGAGACCCCCTGTAATTTCCTTTGACCAGCTGTTTGACCCCCTTACAGGCTGTAAGCTGAGAGGTGCAGGAGCAGCTGCTGCCACTGTTGATTCAATGTCTCCCAAGGTCTTCTGAATTTATGTTTTGATCTTCTCTGCCACCATAGTAGCTTTTCATGATCAAGTTCTTTTTGCTATTTGCTAATTTTCCCAGCCTATTTTTTTTTCACTTTGAACTTTATGTTAAAGTAGGGCTCTGCTCATCTAGGAGTAGGAAGGCACTACGCCAAGCTTTAGACTTTTTCATGCCGCTATTTTCAGAGCTAGTTCTAGTGGGTCAATATATTTTTGTTGTGTCCAAGGTAGTTATCCTGGGAGAGGTATAGTCACTGCTCTCCTGGTCCCCTGTAACCACAAGTAGCTGGCATTTCTCTTTACCATGGAATTGAAAACAGTGCCCTTGCTCCCTTGTGACTGACCACCAGCACTCCCCTCTGGCCTGGAACTGTGACCCAAAACTACATACTGGCAACAGAGTTGCCAATCAGCACCAGCTATACCCATTGCCAGCAAAAATTCCCCTGTGATTTCTTTCTATCCATGTGTCTGACTCCCTTTGTTTTTGCTGTTTCTAAGAACTCCTGAAGTTGCTGCATAGCCAGTGCTGGTATTCTCTACACATCTACTCCAGGCTGTCACCCATTCAGATGTTACAGAGCTCTCTTGCTAACTTCTTAGGCCAGAAAAATGTCTCACCCTGATCTTATGTTGGCTCTGCCACTCCAAAATTTGATTTGAAGCATTATTTTAAGGTTGTTTGAGGAGAATTTTGAGAGTTAAACTCAAGAGCTACCTCTAATCCACCATTTTCTAAAGTTGTCTTTAATGATTAAGCAATTAGGAGCAGAGTAAATAAACTTTTGACCTACTTAAAAAATGAGCACTAAAGGCTGAAATATTTTTTGATTACTCAGATAAAAAGGTCAATGTTAGTGGAGGCAGGGACTAATAAATGACAAGAGGGAAATATACTTTCTGATCCAGAGAGTCTCCTAAAGAATGTTTTTGGACCCTAGGGAAATGAAGATTATTCAAAACGACAGTAGGGGTAAGTAATCATAACTGGGAATTAGAGCAGATGGTAAAAGAGTCTCAAGTCACCTCATTACTACTGTCCCACTCCTCACCCCCAATAATACTTTCCAAGAATTTGTCTTCTAATTTGGGGTAATCAAAAACAGAGTGAGTTTGAGTTTACAGATGATTTGCTATTAAAAAATCAAATGAATTAATTTATAACCATCTGGGGTGGGGTAAGGGGGGTAAGAATTTTCTTTCCCTTTTGATGAAGAAAAATAGAAAACCCTCAGACCAGGCCCTATGAAGATGAATTATAATCAGTTCTGTAATAGGGAGGGAGGGGGTTAAATTTTAAAAGACATGAAGCTGAAAAAGAGAAATTCCATTCAAAATTACTATAGAATGTATAAAATGTTTGGATGTCTATCTACCAAAATATACATGGTAATTGAATATAATTGCAAATCTCTCCTTACAGAAATAAATATGAAACAAAGTAGTTAGAGAAATGCTAATTGCTCGGGGCAGCTAGATGGCGCAGTGGATAAAGCTCTGGCCTTGGAGTCAGGGGGACCTGAGTTTAAATCCAACCTCAGACACTTGACACTTAAGAGCTGTGTGACCCTGGGCAAGTCACTTAACCCTGAATGCCTCACCCCCACCAAAAAAAAGAGAGAGAGATACTAATTGCTCATAGGTAGGCTGGGCCAAAATAATAAAAATGAAAATACCTAAATAATTTTGTTGTTCAGTCCACAGTTATCAAACTACAAGAGAATAATTGGGAAAAAATAACCTAAAAAAACCCAACAAAATTCATCTTGAAGAAAAAAGTTCAAGACTCTGTATTTGTAAATCCCTAACAAAAGCACTGCAATAAAATTAAAACAACTCTGAGGTACCACCTCATACCTATCAGATTGGCTAATATGACAGAAAAGAAAAATGATAAATGTTGGAGAAGTGGGAAAATTGTGATGTTAGTGCATGGTGGAGTTATGTACTGATCCAATCACTCTGGAGAGCAATTTGGAACTACACAAAGGGCAATCAGACCATATACACCCTTCGATCCAACAACACCACTACTAGATCTGTATCCCAAAGAGATCATAAAAAAGGGAAAATGCCGCACATGTACAAAAATATTTATAGCAGCTCTTTTTGTGGTGGCAAAGCACTGGAAATTAAGGGAATGCCCATCAATTGGAGAATGGCTGAACAAGTTGTGGTATTTGAATGTAATGGAATATTATTGTGCTATAAGAAAGGATGAACAGTCAGATTTCAGAAAAACCTGGAAAGACTTGTATGGAATGATGCTGAGCGAAGCAAGCAGAATAAGAACAATGTACACAGAAATAGTGACACTGTACAATGATCAACTATGACTGATTTAGCTCTTCTCAGCAATACAATGATTCAAGATAATTCCAAAAGACTCATAAAAAGTGTTATCCACATCCAGAAAAAGAACTGATAAAACCCAAATGTAGATTGAAGCACATGATTTTCACTTTATTTTTTTTTTTAGATTTTTTCCTTTTGTTCTGTTTCTTTTTTCACAACATGACTAATAGGGAAATATGTTTTACATGAGTACACATATATAATCTATGTCAAATCTTAAGGAAGAGGGAGGGGAAGAATGGAGGGAGAAAAATTTAGAACTCAAAAATCTTATTAAAAATATAAGTTAAAAACTGTCTTTACATGTAATTAAAAAATAAAATATTATTTGAAAAAGCACTGCAATAGAAGATAACCAAATGTCTCATGAAATTATGTACTGATTTTTAATGACCTCAAGTTTGATGTTAAAAAATTCTTTCCAAAAAGATTTATTACATTATCTTCTGAATTATGTCAAAGGTTTTATAGATTAGTTTCTTTTTAATCATCTTAAGCAATTTATATTGCTGAAGGGCTTCATAGTATATATTCATAGGACAATCATCAGAATCCACCACCCCCTTAATAAAATTAAGGTACTTTCACTTCATATCATAGATGTCAACTAGTATAACCACATACAGCACCACACATAGTGGCTTAATATAGCCACTTTTCTTTAACCCATATTTGTCAAATAATCCATGTGGAACATAAGTGGGGACAAACAAAATTGACTTGAAGGTTATTTCTCTTTCAGCAGTGAAGATAAAAATCATAGGATCATCAATCAATCAATAAACATGCTACTTCTTTTAATGATCTCCACCACATTGGTTTGATGTTATTCACAAGCTACCAATCCCAAACAGTTGTCTCAACTGTTTTAGTTTTGGGTTTCTTATCTTCTTCCTCTTCAATTGCAGCTTCATCGTCTATTCTATTCTTTTTCTTACCTTCTTCTTCAATCGTCTCTCCTACAGTTACAGTCTTACTACTCCACAGGAATACAGGAAAGCTTCGAGGTAAAGTCTCTTCCTATAAAGCTAGAATTATTATGGTACCTCTTTCCATTGTGTCTTCTTTTGGGTGAGTGATGACAGAAAATTCACTGGAGTCAGAATCCCAGAAGTACAGTAAATCATCAAGTTTCAGTGTAAGAGGAAAGGCAGAAAAGAAACCAACACCAAACTAGCCAATCAACTCTGAAGTTGATCGTCCATTCCTTCATGCCTCAATTATTTTATTTAAGAATTTGCTTCTACCAAACTTTGCTATGGTACCAAGATTTTTAACTTTTTCTCTGATCATGCCAATGCCAATGTCTATAACAAGCAATAGGTGCTTTTCCTTATCATCCTTAATCTTGACTGTTGAATATTAATTTCCAGAAAGAGTAGATTCATCAGTTAGTGACATTAGTTTTCTTTTATTGAAACATCAGAAGAATTTTATATCAGTTATCTCAGGAAAATCTCCTTATTTTTGTACAAAAAATGATAATCAGTTTCATCGTCCTATCAACTTCAGCTTGGAAAAAAATTTCTTCAGATTTTTCCCTATTTTGGGGGGGGGGATGCATTCAATCCATGTAATTCAATAGCTTCTTATCTCTGGCCAATTTTGTCATCTATGCAAGAAACCTTCTCTACTTTAACCCAGATCATATTCTACTGGAACATCCACATCAACTTGATCCTCAGGTACAGACAACTTGTACAAGCACTTTGTAAGTGAGAGGAGGAAGGAGAAGCTAAATGGAATAGAAGGGAAGGAAACTTTGTAAGGATATGAACATGTTTGTACACATATAAATCAGAAGTCAATTGAAGTGTTAAAATTGGAGATATGTGATAGAGAGAATAACTACTGCAAGGTCATGGAAGAAACAGGAGAGGTGGGTTACAACGGTACAAACAAAATTAACTTTGGTGAGATGTAAAGATCACCTCTTCTGTGACAAGAGCAAAGGAGAAAAGAATTAGTGACCATGGTAGAAATGCAGGAGAGTTAAAGGTGCTCATGTCAGATTCTCAATCTCATGGAAGCAGAAAGATGTTACCTATTATAAGGGGGAAGGGATGTTTGGGGTCATGAACAGAGAGATAAGAAGGTCTGGAATATATGCTAAGAGAAAATAATATACAGCTGAGTATGTTCTGAGCATGTGGAGAAGTAGTACAGTTAGTTGTCATTTTCAAAACAAGTGGCTATAAAAGGAAAAACAGAGATGGAACACTAGTTAGACAAGCTGTATGAAATAAAGGAAAGGTTTTTTAACAATTGGGAGAAAGGAGAGATTGAAGATGGATGAAGGAGGATGGCTAAAAAGCATTCTCACTTCAACCACTCATCCAAATTCTAGATATCTCCACTACCCTGTTTGTTCTCTTTTAGATGGATACAACCCTCTTCTAAATGACTCACTTAGAAAGTAAAGCACCAACCTACAGATGATACTCCAGAGATGCTCTTACCAGAACAATGAGCAACAGTACTATTTATGCAGCTTAAGATTATATCAGCCTTTTTTAGTTGCATTGTTAGTTTTAGTTTGTGGTCAACTATTACACCCATATTGTTTCCATATGTTTATGAGTGAACCATGTTTGCCTTTCAACAACCATACTTCCCCTGAGCCTTAACGTCAACTATGTAAGACCTCTTGCTCTAAGTCAGTGGTGTCAAACTCATCAGTTGAAAACTCCTAAATGTGGCCTACTAAGACTAAAATGTAATTGTGAAATGTTTAAATAAAAATACAATACAAAATAGATAATGTTAACTTATGGTTTCCTAAATCCATATTTGGCCCCCAAAGACTCATTTCTATTTGAGTTTGACACTATTGTTCTAAGTGTCCTCTGCATCAGTGATCAGAAAATTGTTTCTTGGTAGAGCGAAAAGAATGCTAGATTTGAAGTCAAAGTACCTGGATTCAAATTCTTGTACTTTTTACTACCTGTGTGACCTTAAGCAAGTGACTTAACTGCTTTGGGTCTCAGGTGCTTTATCTATGAAATGAGGAGGGAGGCTAAACTATATGATTTTTGTGATTTCTTTTGGCTCTAAACCTATGATCAATGGGGGGTGGGTGTGTTAAGTTTTGAAGCAGACAACCAGTGGTCAGAAATAATTCCTCCCCATGTATTCCCTTCAGTCTATAGTTTTCCTAAGATTCACTGTTTGAGTGCTCTATATTTTTATACTTAGGCTCTAAACCCTGGGTGGCTCATCAGTTCTACCATCCTCTCTACTTGCATTCTACCTTGGGAAATATAGTATACTACATGCCTATCAAATTCTCTAATTTATGAAGTTCATATGTAATAATCAGTTTATCATTTATCCTGAAGGCTTTGTAGCTTAAGTCCCTTGGTCCCTCTCCCCTTCATCAGCTGGATTTTCTGGCATGTGACCCATATTGATGAACTATGCACAGTTCATAACTATGAACTGCGAACTATGAACTATCCTTGGTGTCACAGGAGCCACAGCTATGAGTAATGCCACTGATACCCTCTAGTGGCAGCAGTGAAATCTTTGCACTAACAACTCTCCAAAAAAATTACTCAGATTAATTATCCTTTGTGTTCCTCACCACTCACAATCTTTAGTCAAGGACAGATTGTGAGCTTCCTAGAAAGCCAACTTTCAGCGCCTAAGGGAGATAAATAGTTTTAGGCTGAGATGTGGATGCTGGTGGTGGATTTCCCATACAATCATAATATTGTGATCTTTTTCTTCCCATATGATCATAATATTGTGATCTTTTTCTATTTTTCTGATCAAGTTTATTTTCACATATCTCAAAAAAAACCTTCTTAGCTCTCCTTTTCCCTTCTCTCAATCTACCTTATATATAATACAAGTTTACGTGTAAATTGCTTATTAGACTGTAAATTGTAGATTATATTGGAAAGAGCATGAGACAACCTAAGATCAAATTCAACCTCTACTACTTATATTGCCTGTTTAACCTAAGGTCAGTGCTTACCTTCCCTGGACAGATGGACTCGTTGGCTACTTGCTACCTGAAAAGTAAATTAACCCAATTTTTAAAATCCTAAAGATCTTTCAACACCCTGTTCAAATATCAGATCTGCTATGAAGTTTCACTGATTCCTCTCATCAGCAAAGAACATTCTTTCATAAGGCTTTATGTAGCACATGGTTTTTAACATGGTACCTCAAGATATGTGAAAGGTACTTTTAAACTAAAAATACTCCTATATGTTTTTTTATTGTTTTGTATAATAATATATGCAAATAAAGTACTGCCCATACACACTCACTAGATTGCCATGAGGCCATATGTTATTTAAATCTTTATGTCTCTATTATGTTTAGCACAAAGTAGGCACTTAATAAACACTTGTTGAATTGCATTGATTAAACTATTATCCTCATTAGACACTTAAACAAGTAGACCTCAAAATAAAAAGGAAAATGATATTTTCAAATACAGTAAATAGCATTTCAATTATTTTAATTATTTACATCCCTTGAAAAGAAGAAAAATATATCTGGTTTTGAAAAGTAGTAACAGGGCTGGGATTCTTATAATCTAGCCAATAGCTCACTAATGTTCACTCTTTAAGAGTCTGCCCGATATGATAGATGTTCTAATAAACCTTGTTTTTGGCTGATAAAAGGCCTGGGTCAAATTCTTTAAGGCAGGACCCACGTCACTCTCCAAGCACCAAGGCTTGGAGGTGCTTTTCACGTAGAAGCTGTCTCACATTTGGCCTGACACTCTCAGGCTCTTGGTCCACTGGGTTGGTTCCAGGCCATGGACCTGGGCACACCTTCCACAGCACAGAGGACAAGAAAGGATGCCCTATCCAGAAACGTATGCCCAATTCTGTCAGTTCTCTCAGCAAGAGAGAATTGGGGAAAACTGCAGTTGCTTTTTAGTTCCCTGAGGCTTACTTATTCCCTTCCCTCCACATGCCTGAATTTATCCTTCATGGAGGTTACAGTGAAAAGTTAGAACAGATAAAAATATCTTGGTAGATTTTGGAGTTTTTCTGATTGATCATTAAGGAGTTTGAAACTCTTCCTTACAATCCTAGTCACTCCTTTCTCCCACTCCCTTCCCTTGAGGCAAGAGGGTATTTTTACCCCTCCTCATAAGGGAAGAGAGTTTCACCCTTTACCCCTCACCTTTGATTTCATCCTCCCCCACCTGGGAAAGGAAAGAGGGAGGAAGGGCAGCAGCTACAGCCTGGGTCCCACTGGCAATGGCCTTGAGTCCTGGGGCAACCTTTGCCTGGAAGCATCACCCAGGTTTAGCACATCCCGCTCAAGGTAAAGAAGCTGGCCTCTGAACTTGGGTAAGCACGCTCTTTTAAATTTGTAGTTAACTGTTAACGATGAAATGTTGATTCTCTGTGTAATTTGGAAATGAATTTAACCAAACTGAAGTAACCTGATTGGTTAATGGGTTTGTTTCAAGTTTCAAATTGGTGAACTTTTTGTTTCAATTATGTCAAGCAACTTTTCATAATCTGGTTACTGCTAAAATAATTTGGCTACTGTTGGTTATTGTTTTAATGTGTGAATTTGCCAAAAAGCTTGTTTGGGTTTTGTCTTGCTGAGAATTTGCAAGTATCTCTCTCTCTCTCTCTCTCTCTCTCTCTCTCTCTCTCTCTCTCTCTCTTCTCTCTCTCTCTCTCTCTCTCTTCTCTCTCTCTCTCTCTCTAACAATTGGCTTTTTGCACCAGGACAAATTTAAGTTTGAGATGTAAATCCTGGAAAAGTTTTCCTAAGCTGTGATTAGTGAAACTCGCTTTTAGAGGTAAAAGCTCATAGGATTTTATTTTGAGTTGACTGATGTATCATAATAATCCATCGATAATCAATAATCCACCATCTGAGAGAAATGCCACAAGCTACTCAGAGAAGGTGATAGTGGTGAGAAGTCGGCATTGGGCAAAGCTGAGAGGATAATTTTAGCCTCAGTCTTAGATGGGCTCCTCTTGGCTCAGTTTCCCATTATGTTCCTCTGAAAAGGAATGTTACCCACCTGGCTATTACTGAGTCTGGCTATGAGGTGGGATTTGATACTACATGGTTGGAAAACTGAATTGTCTGAATACAAACAGAGTTAAGGATGTTTTATCCTCTCATATTTGGGCCCTAAATCTAGTCCCTGTTTAGTATCTGGAACCTGCAGTCTTTTTTGTCATATTTGTGTCTTCCAGACTAGAGGGCATTCACCTACAGTTGGTAGCAAACAGTGGGTACGAGTCAATGCCCCCCCACTGTTCCCTGGATGCAGCCTATGCTCCATTCCAGTCAACTTCCTCTTTAGGACCCCCTTGAGGCAGGGACAGTTCTATGCCCCTTGCCAGCAGGAAGCAGTTTCAGAAGCCAAGACCTTCACCTCTTACCCCAAAAGAATTTGGGTCCCATTTGTTTGAGGGGGGAATGATGAGGATGGGAGCTAGACCTCAAAGAGGAAAAAACCTGGACTTTCCCACATGGCCTAATCTCTGGCATTCCCCTGAGGCTATAATATGATCAACTGTCCTTTCATTGTGGCTATGCCCAATCTCTGTTACCCTTAACCTAGCCTGGCCCTCCATTGTCTTACCTCCCTGTGCATAGAGGCTCCCCACCCCAGCCATTTCCCACCCTTAACCCTATCTAGGCTCCATTCTCCCTGGCCACCTCAGACTACTTGGCCACTCCTAGATCCCTCCAATAGTCTTTCTGTTTATAAGGTCCATCTTGTCTCCATTAAGATGCTCAGATACTTATAATCTAGCCACTGCTCAGATTCTTACAACCTGGCCAAAAGCTCACTAATGTTCAGACTCCTTAAGAGTCTGCCCAATATGACAGATGTTCTAATAAACCTCGTCTTTGGCTGAAAAAAAAAGTATTAACAAAAGCAAAACATGACTATTGAGAGGCATTAGCCATTATGGGATGGATTTGCTGAAAGGATTTTGAGAAAGCAAAGTTTATTTTTAAATAAAGCTTCTTTACATTTTTCAATTTAGCTAAAAACTACCAATTAATAAAAGATTTTTAAAATCTTGTCACCAAAATTTTATTTTAAAGACCTTGGAGTTGAGGAATGTGTTTACTTTCAGTGTAATTTTCTGTAGGGGATGGGGTTGGTGGAGAGAAGCTAAACATCATAACATTGATGTTAGGTCTCAAAGGGCCATAAACTTTTTAAAGCTAGAAGGGAATTTAGAATCATTTAATCAAGACCAACCTCCTAATTTAAAGAAATGAAGACTGAGAATCATTTTTAAAATGAGACACAAAGGCCTGAGATGAAATTATTTGAAATAGATGTTCATTAGTTTCTTCAGACTTAATAAATTTATTCTTTTTGACTTATGTATTATGAGTTCTACAGAAATTTATCAAAAAATCTGGGAGTTCTGAACATTTCTAAACATTGTACATATGTATAAATATAATTCCAATTCTAACTTCTAAGTAACTTCTGTAAATTCAGTGAGCCAAAAAACGGATCACTGGATTATAGAGTTGAGAATTGGAAAAGATCTTTCAAAAAACTATCTATTCCAACCCTCAGTTTTACAAATAAATAATTCAAATGACTACAAATGAGTAGTCCAAAGGCATGAACTGATTTGCCAGTGTCACACATGGGATAAACAGCAGAATCTAGGATATCTAATGGATGATATTTCCTCTGATAATTTTTGGGCCAAATATTAGCTTCCCTATAGCCCTTTTACTTCCTACCAATTGTTTAAACATGTTGGAGTTGCAATTCACATGACTGTGATGAATTAAGAAGAGAAGCTAAATCTGAATAAAAATGAGCACTCATTTTCATGTAAAATGGTATTTTTTAAATTCTTAATCCTAAAAATGAGCTCTATACAAACGAAACTCTCAAACTTTTGAAAGCTAATTACTGAAATTAGTTTCTAACTTTTACATATATCAAATAATCATTAATAAATATTGAAATAATACAAATTATTTAAATTACATTAACTAATATTTTAGTTATTGAAAACTGTTTTAATTATTTTAAGATTTTTATTTTTACTATAAGCTTAATAAAAATCAATAAATGTGAACATTTCAACATACAAAGAAAAACATAAAAAAAATACCCAAAAATAGGGAGTTTCATTTAAAACTGTGGACTTCTATTATGTAAAGTTTGGTTTTCTCCCTACTATATACAGCTTGGGTTGTTTTTTTGTCTTTTTTTTTGTTGTTGTTGTTTAATATTGTTTTTGCTTATAAAATTTAAATTTGACAAGGTATTTCCAACATTGTCCTATTATTTGATGTCCATTTGTGAACTTCTTTATGCTGTCTTATTTTTATGTTTTAATGATTCATAAAGCTCTTTCCTTTCTTTCTTTTTTATAGTGTAACGATCACTATTCCTCCATTTATCCCTAACTCATCCCCCCAAAAGAGAAAAACAAAAGAAATGCTCTCCTTTTATAACAAACACTTCTAGACATGTAAAACAAATCCGTAACTGGCTGTGCCTGAAAAGCAGGCCTCATTCTGTATCCTGTATCTTTGTGTGAACAGGTGGGGAGAATGCATTATGTTGATTAAAGTTCTTAAATCTTTCACAGTTATTCATCTTAATAATTTTGTAGCCATAGGTCAAATTATTCTCTCCCAGCTCTGCTCACTTTACTCTATACTGGTTCATATAAGTCTCCTCAATTTTCTTTGAATCTGTTAATTTCATCATCTTTTTTTTTTCTAGCTCTTCCCTAATTGATGGGCAGCCACTTTGTTTCAAGTTCTTTGCTACAACAGAAATTACTACTATTAATGTTTTTGAACATGTGAATATTTTCTCTCTTTCATGCCTTTGCTGTACACCCCTAGTAGTGGTATCATTGGGTTAAAGAGTGATCAGATTTCAGTGACTTTCAGATATATTTCTAAATTGCTTTGCAGAATAAATGGAAGATTTTAGGTATTAACCAACAATGCATTGCTTATTCTTACAGTTTTTTCAAAGATTAACATATTTTATTTTTTTCTCATCTTTTGGTGGATATGAAGTAGAACCTCACAGAGGTTTTTTAATTTATATTCCTTTTACTATTACTGCTTAGAGGAATTTTTCATATGGTTGTTGACAGTTTGCTTTTCTTAGTTTGAGAACTATCTGTTTATATCCCTTTACTCTTATATGTTAACAGGCTTAGATCAATTCCCTGTATTTCTTGAATTTCAGAATTTTATCAAATTTAGAAGTAAACAAACATTTATTAAGTGCCTACTATCAAGATGGCTCAGTAGACAAAACACTAGATCTGAGGCATGAAGACCTGAATTCAAATTTAGCTTCAGACACTTACTATCTGGGCGTGTCACTTAACTTGTTTGCCTTAATCCATTGGGGAAGGAAATGGCATACGATTACAGTATCTTTGTCAAGAAAACACAAAATGGGGTCAAGAAGAGTTGGACATGACAGAAAATAACTGAATAACAATAACATCTCTGTCAGTGCACAGTCAGAACACTGACTTGTCAGACCAGTGATCAGAACGTATATTAAGAAAGAAAAAAGGATATTCAGACAGAACTGAACAACATTTCGGGCATGAGGCTAAATGCTTCACAAACATTATTTCATTTGATCTTCAAAGCAACCCTGAAAGGTTGGTATTTTTATTATTGCCACTTTACAATTCAGAAAATTTAGGCAGACAGAGATGAAGTGACTCACCAGGGTACAACAGCTAGTAAGTATCTGAACTTAAATCTTCTTGCTAGAGTATTTTTTTTAAGGCAACTGGAGTTAAGTGACTTGCCCAGGGTCACACAGCTAGTAAGTGTCAAGTGTTTGGTCTGAGGCCGGATTTGAACTCAGGTCCTCCTGACTTCAGGGCCGGAGTTCTATCCACTGCACCACCTAGCTGCCACTGCCCAGCATTCTTATCTAATGAACTGCCTCACTGCCTATATTTGTGAGGATTTTTTACTACTTCCAGTGGCCAAGATACGTGAGGCTCCTATCTGCTCCTGAAATTCCTTGTATGATTTGTCATGAAGTTAAGTAGTACGGTAGGATCACAGATTTAGAGTTGGAAGGAATTGGATTTCCGCTTCTGGGAGCCAAGATGGCAGGGTAAGAAGTAAGTCATTCTCAGCCTCCCTTATTAACCTCTGAAAGCCCAGACAATATTGTTCCAGAAAAACCCCTGGAACAGCTGAATCAGCAGAAATATGGGGTAGAGCAGTCCTGTAGACCAGGAAGCTTGAGGGATTAATGGGAAAGGCCTCTCTTGCCTTGGGGGAGGGGAACAGTACAGAACAGAGATGTCCCAGAAAGCCCCACTTCAGTATGCCAGGGGGAGATCCTGAACCCCAGGTGGTAGAACAAGCAAGCACCAACACCAGGACCCCTGAGTGCCTCAGTATGGGCAGGGAAACCAGTGGAAACTGGCTTAAAAAACCACCACGTGCCACAGCATTCTCCAGCAGGCAAGCCTCCCAGTGCCTCAGCAAAACTCTGGGAAGTGCAGCTCCAAGGGGGAAAACTCCAGGCTGAGAGACATCCTGTAGCAGCAAAACATCCATTTGCAAGGGGCCAAAGAAAGCAAAAGGTCCAGGTAAGTAGACAATTATAGGGGCCAGACTACCCACCCCTACCCCTAGAGCTCCAGTGTTTCTGATTCCAGCCTCACACCAGGTAAGATGCCAGAACCCTACAGCCTCCAACTGCCAGCAGTAGAGGCCCCAGCACACAAAGTCAGACCCTGGGAACCCAGGACAAGAAGCTTGGGTCAGTGGCCCCTGCTCCCCAGCAGGAGAGTTCAGTTTTTTCAAAGGCCAGGAAATAAGCAAATGTCATGAGCAAAAAGAAATGTACCATAAATTCTTATAATGGGAATAGTGAAGATCAAGGCAGAAATTCTGAAGAGGACAACATCATCAACAAACCCACATCTGAAACCTCAAAAGGAAATATGAACTGGTCTGAAGCCCAAAAAGCCTTCCTGCAAGACTGCAAGAAATATTTTAGAAGTTGAATAAGAGAGGTAGAAGAAAAATTGGGAAAAGAAATGAGGTATGACAAGAGAAAGTCAATTGCTTGGAAAAGGAAGGACAAAAATTAACTGTAGAAAACAAGTCCTTAAATAGGCCAAATGGAAAAAAAGTACACAGAAGAAAATAAGTCCCTAAAAAATACAATTGGCCAACTGGGAAAAAAAAAAGTACACTGAAGAAAACAACTCCTTAAAAAACAGAATTGGCCAAATGGAAAAGGAGGCACAAAAATTCATTGAGGAAAAATCCTTTAAAAGTAAAATAGGACAAATGGAGAAGAAGCTACACAATCTAATAGAAAAAAACATTTGTTAAAAATTAGAATTGGGCAAGTAGAAGCTAATGACTCTATGAGAAAGTGAGAATCAGTCAAACAGAAACAAAGGAATGAAAAAATAGATGAAAATGTAGAAGTACCTCATTGGTAAAACACCTGACCTAGAAAATTGATTCAGGAAAGACGCTTTAAAAATTATTGGTCTACCTGAAAATCATGATGAAAAAAAAGAGCCTGGACAGCATCTTTCAGGAAATCATCAAGGAAAACTGTCCTGAGGTCCTAGAACCAGAAGGTAAAATAGCCATAAAAATGAATCCACCAATCACCTCCTTAAAGAGATCCCAAATTGAAAAGGCCAAGGAATGTAGTAGCCAAATTCCAAAATTACCATATCAAAGAGAAAATACTGCAAGCACCCAGAAAGAAACAATTAAAATATCATGGAACCATAGTCAGGATTACACAGGACCTTGCAGCTTCTACATTAAAAGCTCATAGGGCATGGAATATGATAGTCCGTAAGGCAAAGGAGCTTGGATTACAACCAAGGATCAACTGCCCAGTGAAAATGAGCATGATCTCTCAGAGGAGGAGATGGTTGTTCAATGAAATAGGGGATTTCCAAACCTTCCTGATAAAAAGCCCAGAGCTCAACACAAAATGTGTTCTTCAAATACAAGACTGAAGAGAGACATAAAAAGGTAAAGGGGACAGAAAGAAATACAGGTTATTAATAAGGGAAAACTGTTTACATCCCTACAAGGGAAGATGATATTTGTAACTCTTGAGAACTGTATTATTATTACACCATGTTAAATGGGTATACATAAAGGGGGTGGATATAAATTGAATTGATGTAATGATAAAAAATTTAATCAAGTGGGTTAAATTGATCCAACTAAGTGGATTAATCTGATCTAATAAAATGTATTGAGAGAAAAGGAAAGGAGGAGGCAGACAAGGCTGAATTATGTTACATGAAAAGGCACAAAAACCTATTACAGTAGAGGGAAAGAAAGGAAGGAGATGAACATTGTTTGAACCTTACTCTCAGTGGATTTGGCTCAAGGAAGTAATAACATAATCAGTTAGGTAAAGAACTCTAACCTGCCCTATAGGCAGCAGGAGGGAAAAGGGGAAAGAAAATGGAGGGGGTACAGAAAGCAGGGAAAAATACTAAGGGTAAAGTGGAAGAAAAGGGAGAGGGCTAATAGGGGGGAAGCAAAACACTAGTGAGGATGGAAAGGGAGAAAGGAGAAAGAAAAAAGCATAAACGGGGGAAACAGGCTGGAGAGGAAGACAAAGATAGTAATTATAAATGTGAATGTGAATGGGATAAACTCTCCCATGAAACAGAAGCAGATTGCAGAATGGATTAAAAAACATAATCCTACAATATGTTGTTTACAGGAAACACATTTGAAATAGAGGGACACACACAGGGTAAAGGTAAAGGGCTGAAGCAGAGTATTTTATGTTTCAGCTGAAGTGAAAAAAGCAGGGGTAGCAATCCTGATCTCAGACAAAGCAAAAGCAAAAATAGATTTTATCAAAACAGATAAGGAAGGAAACTACATCCTGCTAAAAGCCACCATAGACAATAAAGTAATATCATTAGTGAACATATATGCACCAAGTGGTATAGCATCAAAATTCTTAGAGGAGAAGTTCAGGGAGTTACAGGAAGAAATAGACAGCAAAACCATACTAGTGGAGGACCTCAACCTCACCCTCCATGAACTAGATAAATATAACCACAAAATAAACAAGAAAGAAGTTAAAGAGGTGAATAGAATTTTAGAAATGTTAGATATGGTAGATCTCTGGAGAAAACTGAACGGGGATAGAAAAGAATATACTTTTTTCTCGGCAGTACATGGCACATACACAAAAATTGACCACATACTAGGGCATAAAAACCTCATGATTCATTGGAGAAAGGCAGAAATATTAAATGGATCCTTTTCATATCATGATGCAATAAAAAAGGGCCATGGAAAGATAGACTAAAAAATAATTGGAAACTAAAAAATCTAATCCAAAAAAAAATGACTGGGTCAAACAACAAATCACAGAAACAATCAATCACTTCATTCAAGAGAATGACAATAATGAGACAACATACTAAAACTTATGGGATACAGTGAAAGCAGTTCTTAAGGGAAGTTTTGTATCTCTAAATGCTTACATGAATAAAATAAAGCAAAGATCAATTAATTGGGCATACAACTACAAAAACCAGAAAAAGAACAAATTAAAAATCCTCAGTTAAATACCAAATTAGAAATGTTGAAAACCAAAGGAGAGATAAATAAAATTGAAATTAAGAAAACTACTGAACTAATAAATATAACTAAGAGCTGGTTTTATGAAAAAAACAATAAAATAGATAAACCTTTGGTCAATTTAATTTAAAAAAAGAAGAAAAAACAAATTACCAGTATCAAAAGTGAAAAGGTTCAATCCATGACCAAGGAAGAGGAAATTAAAACAATAATTAGGGACTATTTTGCCCAACTGTATGCCAGCAAATTTGACAATCTTAGTGAAATGGATGAATATTTACAAAAATATAAATTGCCCAAATTAACAGAAGAGGAAGTAAAAATACTTAAATAACCCCATCTCAGAAAAAGAAATTGAACAAGCCATTGATGAACTCCCTAGGAAAAAATCTCTAGGACCAGATGGATTTTCAAGTGAGTTCTTTCAAACATTTAAAGAACAATTAATTCCAATATTATACAGACTATTTGGGAAAACAGGCGAAGAAGAAATTTTACCAAATTCTTTTTATGATACAAATATGGTGCTGATACCTAAACTGGGAAGAGTCAAAACAGAGAAAGAAAATTACAGACCAATTTCCCTAATGAATATAGATGCAAAAATGTTAAACAAAACATTAGTAAATAGATTACAGCAACTTATCACAAGAATAATACACTACGACCAGATAGGATTTATACCAGGTATGCAGGGCTGGTCCAATATTAGGAAAACTATCAGCATAATTGATCGTATCAACACCAAAACTAACAGAAACCACATGATCATCTCAATAGATGCAGAAAAAACTTTTGACAAAATACAACACCCATTCCTATTAAAAACACTAGAGAGCATAGGAATAAATAGAGTCTTCCTTAAAATAATAGATAGCATCTACCTAAAACCTTCAGCAAGCATCACATGTAAGGGGGACAAGCTAAAAGTATTCCCAATAAGATTGGGGGTGAAACAAGGATATCCATTATCACCACTGTTGCTCAATATGGTACTGGAAACGTTAACTTTAGCAATAAGAGAAGAAAAAGAAACTGAAGGTATTAGAATACGCAAAGAAGAAACAAAGCCATCACTCTTTGCAAATGACATGATATACTTAGAGAATCCTAGAGAATCAAGTAAAAAGCTACTTGAAATAATAACTTTAGCAAAGTTGCAGGCTATAAAATAAACCCACATAAATCACTGGCATTTCTACACATTACCAACAAAGCCCAACAACAAGAGAGAGAAAGAGAAATTGCATTTAAAGTTACTATAGACATTATAAAATATTTAGGAGTCTACCTGCCAAAACAAACCCAGGAACTATATGAACACAATTACAAAACATTTTTTACACAAATAAAGTCAGTCTAAATAACTGGAAAAACATCAGTTGCTCATGGGTAGGCCAAGCTAATATAATAAATATATAAATAATAAATATATAATATAATTATATAATTATAAATCATATAATATAATTAAATATTTATATATAATAAATTATAATAAATATAATATGATGAAGCCCAGCAGCAGGGTTGGAAAATTATTTGAGGAGGTCTGAGTTATAGAGTTGATGTCAGTATGATGAGTTTCTGGAGATCATGAAGGCCAAGAGAGTAGCCAGGTAGTAAATGAGGCTTCTGAGTAGCCCATCTGCCTTTCTTCTCCTTCATTTTTTAAGCCTGAACTATATTTTCCAACATACATTTTACAATCTTCCTTAATGCCACCATTAAAATTAATGAATACAAAAGTATATGTTGACTTATTTGAAGGATCTTGTCCAATGGTTCATAGAATTTATTTCTTTATCTTCAGCAGCAGATGTTGTTGCATAAGCTTCAGCTAATTTAAAAGGGTCAATTTTATATCTGATAAATACAAAGTTTATTCGTAGCAATGTAGAGCAATGTTTTTAATGATTTATTTCATGATGTACAAACTGCAATTACTATAGTAAAAAAAACCTTACAGTTATAAATAGATTCTATCATAATTGATACAACATATCTAGGATTATACTACATTTCTTATGTTTCAACTTAAAGTAATTTAAAAGACCAGTATTAAATATTCTGAAAATCAGTACTGTTAAATAGAAACTGACCCTTGGCTATAAGTATGGATAGCAGTTATTGCTATAAGAAACAAATAAATAGACAAATGACAATATATTTAACATAAAATTGTACAAGCTAAAAGCAAGGTATAACTAAAGTTACCAAAGAAGGGATCCTTGCTAATGTTTAAATAATTCCCCTACCCCAATATCTTCTTCCTAGCTCAATGTTACAGAAAATAAAAAATGTATCCCATATTTTTATCTATATCCCATTGGTAAATTTAGCATATCATGACAGATAAAATAGTACCATTCTCTTGGGTAAGGTCATATACCTTGGCTACATTTTTTAAAATACTGTACAGAGACTGAGATTCAAAATCATTTTTCCCTCAAAATGTCCTATTGTATGTCTATCTAAAACTAATTGTGGTCTTCCATTTTAGAAAAGTAGAGAATAAGAATTTACCAAGTTAGTATTTCAAGAGAAAAAATATGTGATGATTTGGAAATGACTAGAACTTTGAAGGAAGATACAGGAAGGAGTGAGAAGGCAGCTCTGGCTAGAGTAAGAAAATCAAAGAGTTAGCACTAAAGTTCTCAGCTAAGTCATAAGACAGTTGAAGAAAAAAAAATTAAAAAGAATGTGGCAGTTAGGTGGCACAGTGGATATTTCCCTGGAGTCAGGAGGACCTGAGTTCAAATCTGGACTCAGAAACTTACTAGTTGTGTGACCCTGGGCAAGTCACTTAACCCTAAACGCCTGCCCTTATCCCCCTCCTCCCCCCAAAAAAGAATATCCTTAACTGGGAATATTGTCCTCAAATAATGCAAGGACTTTGAGAGAAAAGGTAGTAGGACCAAATCAGCCAATTTAAGAAATCTGAGATTCAGATAATGATCTGATTCCCAAGAAGTATAAACAACTAATAATTATATTTATACATGACCAAAAACCATTTCTCAATAGAACAGTAGCCAATGGATACGAATAAATGTTTCTCCAAAGAGCTTTAAAATATCAATACTCATAAGAAACATTATTCCAATCAGCTAACCAATATACAATCAACAAGCACTTCTTAAGGGTTTACTATATGCCAGGCACTATGCTAAATACCCAGGATACAGAGGAAAAGTGAAAACATTGCCTTCTCAAGAAGTTTACATTCTAACGGGGGAGATAATATGTAGATATGGAAACTAAGAAAGATAACAGGAACAGAATCTGCAATTTCAATGGTATATGAAATTCCTGCATAAGTAAATTCTATCAATTCAGGTCAGCATCTGCACAATTAATAGCCTTGGTTTCCTAGAGAAGTAAGAAGTCAGTTGCCCAGGATCACCCAGCAAGTGTGTTTCTAAGATAGGATTTGAATCCACATTTTCCTGGCTTTAAACTCTCTATTATTCCCAGCTGCTTCATATTCATATTACAGGTAATTTCATATTCAAACAGGTATATACAAACACTTAATAATAAGAGAAATACAAATCAAAAGAACTCTGAAATTTCATCTCACTACCAGAAAATTGGCAAAGATGACAAAGGAGAGGAATAGTCAATGATGGAGTGGTTGTAGAAAAACAGGCACAAGGCTGGTGGAGCTGTTTGATCTAACCATTCCACAAAGCAATTTGTTATGCAAAGAAAGTAATTAAAATGCCAATGCCTTTGATCCAGATATCCCAATGCTAGTCATTAGCCCCAAGGAAGTCAATAATAAAAATTATAAACAAAAAATTTATAACAGCACTATTTGTAATAACAAAGAACTGGAAACAAAGTAGATGCCCATGGATTTGGGAACGGCTAAACAAACTATGGTACATGAGTGAAATAGAACATTACTATGCTAAAAGGAACAATGAACATAAATAATTCAAAAAAGAACAGGAAGACATATGAACTGATGTACAGTGCAATAAGTAGAATCATGGAAACAAGATACACAATGACTACATTAATGTAAATTGAAAGAACAACAAAATATTTGAAACCGAATACTGTGAAATTATAATGGCCAAGCTAAGATCCAAGGAACAGATATAAAAATGTTCCTTTCTTCACTCCCTTCTACTGCTTTATAGAGGTGGGAGAGGGGAAGGGGGACACTTAGGGGAATGGAACTGTACATAAAAAGTGAGACTTTTTCGTTGTGTTAGTTCTGCTGTACTTTTTTCCCCCTCTTTTTTATTTTTTATTATAAGGGAAGGCTCTCTAGGAGGGGGATGGAAGTAAATGCAGGTGACATAAAAACTAAAGTAAATATTTTTAAAACAAAATAACAAAAAAGAACATATAAGTTAGCCCAGTCCATTGCCCTCTATACTCTAGCAGTGGCTAGAGTAGCAGGTGAACCAGACTGGTTCTTTAAAGAAGTAGTCCCTCAACCTCGTTCTGTGGCCCCAATTATAAAAGATCTAGCCTGGAATGTAAATCTATCAGAGAATATACCTAACCTCTGACTTTCTAAAGGGAAGAGATCCTGATCAAAGTGTATGGTCCGTGAGGAGGCAAAATGGAGTAAAATTTTTTATCTTTTTAATTTAGAAGCTCTGTTCTTTTATCTTTTGGTTTTATTGTATTTTTTGATCCATGAGTATTTTCTTGCATTTTAACCCTTGAATCACTGAACTGGCCAAGGTTAGGCCTGGCCCACAATGCCTGTTGTACAGTTAGATATGAACTTAGGGAAAAGGGAAAAACAAAGAGATGTTTCGGTTTGCACAATAATGCTCTTTGCTATATGCAAATGCTTAAGTCTACTAGATGCCACAATTAAGCACATGACCTGCCACATACAGCAATATAAATAGACGGTAGGTACGATAACAGAACAGTTTGGTGTAAATAATGACAGGTAATTGGCAAGAGGGCAGCAACCCTTTAAATATATTTCTGAAATAATGATATCAAGTCAATGAAAGAAAAATAATGTATGAAAATCAGATCTAGATAAAACTGTTTAGAAATTCATCTAAATGTAGTTAAGATATTAAAAACACAAAGCTGTATTTAAAATAGTTTGAAACCTCTAAAAATATTATGATTTAAGAATCATTTATATCCCATATGTATCCTGTTTTGTAAGTATGCCTGTTGTAATATTACCCTTTGATAATTTATAAAAGGCTTCAGACCTTTGGAACTGAATCTCTTAAAGAGTTTATAGTTTCCAAGTGGAAGTTGCTCTTAATGACAACTAACAAAGTACTCCTTATTAAACTTCCACTCTAGTTTTAAAACGATGCAAAATATATTTTTAATAACATAGCGTCCACAAAAGCTACACTAGCTAAGTAACTGTTCACTATGTCCTTTTAAACTACACTAAATCAAGAAAAATTACCAAACCGTTTACAAAAAAAGACATAAAATATTTAAAGATGATAATTTTTTAGGTAAAATCATTTTGTAGACCTCAAGATTCATCAGCAATATTAATTAGTTAGGGCAAGAGATCATCAACATTTTGACAGTAAGCACAATTTACTTTACATCCTTTACTAACAGGCAGAGATAAAGCAGATGTGAAATGGAAACAGAAGAAACTCAGGTGAAAAAAGCAGTTTAATGTAGCAACTTGAGTGCTGTTCATCTAATCACTTTTCATAGATGTCATGCCTGAAGCATTTTAAAACTTCACGTATGTAAAAACTCTTTATTTTTATCTTACTTTGGGCTTAAAAAGAGACAGCGACACCTCTGGCTTCTTACATGAAGTTCCTGTCAGATTTCTAAGAAGCAGAAATTAAATCAAAAGAGACTTTGCTGGAACAGGTGTGTTTTAAAAAACAGTACCCAGAGTATCTAACACATGAATAACATATCTGATAGATTTGTCTGTGACCATTTCTCTATTTCTGTTGAGGACATAGTCTTTCTTCCAGATATGAAAACAGATAAGCAAGGAGTCATCCACAATTCTTTAATCTCTTCTACCAATCCCATATTCAGCCAATTGCCTGTTCTTGTTGATTCTACCTCTACATTTCCTGCATATTTCTCCTTTTTTCCAACCATACCAAAGCCACCATAATTCAAGCCCATATCACCTCTTACCTGTACTGCAGTTATACTCTCTTAATTTATCTCCTTGCATTTAGCCTGCATTCTTCTGAATCCATATTCACATAGCTACCAAATTATATTCTTAAAGCAGTATGGTCTAAACATAATCACTCCCCTTTCCAAGGTCTAATAGTTACCTACTGCCCTTATGAGAAAATGTAACATCCAGTTTGGAATTTAAAGCCTTTCACAGTCTGGCCTCTTTTTTTTCTGGGCTGATTACATATAGTCCCCTTTACACATGCTACCTTTCAGTCAAATGGACAACTTACTGATCTCTATACATGTATTTCTTTTCCTACCGCTTTGACTTTAAATAGGCTGCCCCTCTTTCCTAGAATACTCTCCTCACTTCTGCCTCTTGAAACCCTTCATTCTCTTCAAGGCTAAGCTCAAGTTCATCTTCTGCAAGAGGACTTTCTTAATTCTCCTAGTTATTAGTACTCCTCCACTTACTTGGTATCTATTTTGTCTATGTTTTAATTTGCTTATCAACATAGATGTTGTTCCCTTCCTCAGTGTAATGTTATGTCCCTGAGGTCAGTGGCTGTTTTATATTTGTCTCTGTATCCCTGCAGCCTGTCACAGTCCTGGCACAAGGAAGTTGCTTAATAAATGCTTGTGGAATTCAATGAATTGCCCATCTTTCAAGAATCAGGTTCAATGTCACTTTCTCCATGAAGTATTTCTTGATTTTTCTACCCTAAAATTATCTTCTTCTTTCCCTGAATAGCCATAACACTTTAACTCTCTTATTGCACTTTCTTTTTCTCCTTTGCACTGGAGTATATCCATTATCCTTACTAGAATATAAGCTTCTTATTGACAAGGACTGTGTCTTATTCATCTTTCTATTCCCCAAAGTACCTAGCATACTGCCATGTAGAGAGAAGCTCAAGAAATGTTTGAATGAATAAATTTATGAAAAGTTTCAAAGACAGATATTCCATTACCAGCATTAAATATTTATTGAGAATCCACAGAATATGCTGCACAATATTCAACACCTTAGAGTTCACAGTTCAAGTTTAACATGGTCTTTTCTCTAAAAGAACTTACAATTTTGTGAAACAGCTTATAATTTAGTTTTATTTGTATTATGTAAAGAGCTTAGTGCCATAAAATGATGCAATAATGTATAATTTGCTAAGAAAATTCAATAAACTCTGATGCTCAGTGCTACACCTGTTGCCAATTCTTAGACTAGCTACCTATGAAATTCACAATCTTCCATAAAAACTTGATATTCTGATGGCTAAAATTACTGTAAGGTAAAGAAACAGTTAAATAGCAGCAAAAGGCTAATTATACTGGGCTAATTTCCTTTTGTCTACAAGAAAAGAAAGTTTTCTTTCATTGACAGACTGAGTATAATAATATGTGAATTATAAGATCAAAGAAGCAAACTGTATGTTTTCTAAAATATGAGCTGCCTTCACCAAGTTTTGTACTTACTGTATCTAAAAGAGCTGTGTGAAGGGATCAGCATTAAGCCCAAAGGACAGGCAATGCACAGCAAGAAAGAAAGCAACTCCCTCGCGTCTTCTTCAGGTCACTACCAAGGACCATGTTAGCAGATCCACACCAGACCCTTAACAGGCAGCTCTGCTGCTACCAGTAATTAGCTTGGACAGCTCTGGCTCCAAGAGTAGCAGCAAGGCTACACCATAATGAGCTCAGCTGGGATTAGCAGGACAGGGCAGGGAACCAAGAGAGCTGAGGCATTCTGCATTGCGTATGTATCAAGGAGATCAAACAAGGATGGCTGGCTAGGTTATCCCCTCACCACCTCATTCCAAAAATGAAGCACGGCAGTGTGTAAAATACAGGCTAATGAAGAGCGACATCTCCAACAGATGAGAGCCACATTAATTAACACAATCCCTAGATCATGTTATACAGTTTCTGTTAGTAGTAGCAAACGTACAACTTGTCACTGCATTATGAAAAAAGCCAGTGTTTTTTTTTCTTTTCTTTTTTCTTGGTAAAAAGACGGTATAATCTTCAAATTACATAAGGACTCTCTCTAGTGGCCTTCAAGCCACATAAAAACCTCCCCAAATGTTTCTCCATGTACATATTGTTGAAAAAAGAAAACTCACTTTTCAATCAATAACTTCTGGTGCTCCCTTTTGAAATATGTCAGCTCGTTCCACAGAGCATTAGAATTTTCTTGTAGGAGCTGCTGGGACTCTCCTCTCTTCATTTGTTTGTTTCTGTCAGTCCTATTTCATAATCAAGATGTTTTATTATTTTTCTAAAGTTTAAAATCTAGAAAAACTCATACATCTTTGAACTTTAAAAATCCATCAGATATATTCCTAAAAGGTAATATGAATTCAGTTTTGATTGGATAGTACTTCAAAAACCTGGTATGTTTAAATTAAAGATCTAAAATAATTTCATAAAGCTGGACTGCTGGTGTGAAAGCAGAGCTCTTAATATGACATATGGCAGTACTGGGTCTATCTCTCAAATTCTGCCAGTAGAGAAAATGTACATTGTAGGGATGTCACAGTCTCCAAGAAAGGTTATAAGCCATCAACTAATCCAGCATATGTTGCCAACAAATCTGTAAGTGGTATAAATGCCCAGTCTTAAAAGCAAGCTGTTAGGTATTCATATTGGAAAGTGAGCCGTTACATTATCAGGGCTTTGAAAAGTTAGGTGCTTAGAGTAGTAGAATCTACAGTTATTTTACACTTTGTTTTTATTCAGGTAAATTTGATAATTTTTTTTATCCACCAGGAGAAATCATTAAAAAGTAGCATAATCAGAAGAATTTTCTCTATCAATGATCCAACTTTAACAATAGACAATGAAAATTTCCATTTGAATCTCAGTTTTCAAGAGATAAAAATCAACTCTTGGTTTATAATTTGGAAAAGTGCTGCACTGGCCAATTTAGAAATGTTACTTCTACATACAAACAAACAATATGCACCATTAACACTGCCCTGAAGGATCTCTTGCCAAAGAAGAGACTATAGTACATTTTCTGTGCTCATTCAGTCCTTTGCCCTCTGTTGATACTGTTAACAAGGGAGCCACTTACGACTAACTGAGATCTGAACACCTGTTCACAGAAATTGAACTGAGAGCACCAATTCATTCAGATAGCTATAGAACAAACCAATAGATTGTTAAGATTTTCAACACATACTATGTAAAACAAAATTTTAAACTGTTGACTGTAAGTCTTACATCACATATGCCTCTTGTCTTCATATTTTAAAGTTCTGAATTTTAATTTTGTCCCTAACAGGTATTGTTATAAAACTAAATATTCAATCATATGTAATATGTTATTAATTTAAAATAATATATTCTAGTTAAACCTATCTACAGAGATACTAAAAGGTAAAATAAATAATTTCCAGTTGTTAAGCATCATCATACAATTTGAAAATACTAAAGTGAGCATATGTACTTTGTCATGCTCCATATCTACTTAGATTCATATGAAAAAAAATCTATCAAATAATTTTACAAAATCCACTAAGAACACTTAAAATGCTGTTGTATTCCATTTAATATTCAAGGAAGGTATTTTTTATGAGCTACGTAACTCACTTGCTATACTTTTCTTCCAACTGTTTTAATTGCTCTTTTACTGCTCTGTAGTTGGTCTGTAACATCTGCAGCCTTTCTTTGCGTTTTTCATGGGCATCTCTTAGCTCATCATTTTCTTGGATCTACAGAACACAAAGAAGTAAACACAAAAGTATGGTTAAAGATATTAATATTATGTTTCAAATAAAAACAGTATAACCAAGTTGCAATTTAAAACAACTTATTAAATAACTATAAATGCACTTTTATTTAACTAACTTAAGTAGAAGAATGAGAAGTGTTCTCATCAGGTTAATAGAACTGGTTTGTTACTTAACACATTTGGTTGGTAATTAAGTCATCCACCATGTTTTAAACAGTATAAGAATTTGCTATTTAAAATTGTTAAACTGTTTGAATTAGAACCATGACATAATTAGTTATGTTATAGAAAATTTTTCTAATTTGTCTTAAGAATTTGTCAGTACAAGAGACCTTGATCCAATATTCTTCCTTGTTGGAAACACATTAGCCCAATTCTTTAATCTACAGATTAAAGTCTAGACTGTTGTAAACTAGAAAATTAGACATGGGTAGTTTTCCTCTACAAATGAAATCCATCAATTAGCAAGTACTTATTAAGTGCCTACTAGTTGCCAGGCACTGTGCTAGGTACAAGAGATACATAGAATGAAACAATCTACTCATTATAATTATACTCTAAGGAAAGAGACAAGTAGACATAAAAATACATGCAGTATAACTGTAAAGTTAATAAATACAAATATACACAAAGTAGTTAAATACAAGGTAGTTTGCGAAGAAGGCACTAACAGTTAAAGAGATTAGCAAGGGCTTAATGTAGGAGTGGCCTGAGCTGCCTTTAAAAGAGAGAAGATCTCTATGAAGTGGAAGTAAAGAAAAAGTTCATGACAAGAATGGGAAAAGGCCAGTGCAAAGTCACAGAGTTATCAAGAGCTGGAAACTCATTAGCTATGTAAAATAATGCCAAGATTATGAACCAGAGAAACTGGAAAATATAATGGTGTTTTTGACAGAAACAGTAAAGTCTGTAAGAGGGAGGGTTTAGAGAGGAAGACAATGAGTTCAGTTTTAGATATTGAGATTAGATGTCTTGGAAGAGGCAGAGACAAAATGGCAAAGTAATAGAACAAAGTACAGCAAGTTCCCACTCCACAATACTCCTCCAAATAGATCTAAAAAATGTACTAGACTGAATCCTGATCAGGAAATCCAAGAAAAAGTCAGAGGGAATCGTTTTTCCAGCCTTGGCCAGTATAATGTGAAGCTAGGTCTGTGGACACTGGGCATGAGGTCTGACCAGTAGAAAAGCCTGAAGAGCACATCAGCACTCAAGAACTAAAAGACAGCAGAGGCAAGAAAAGGGACCAGACCAATTCCAGGGCATAGACAACTCAGGCAGAGTAAAGCAACATGCGACAACTGGCAGCTTTGTCAGTCACTACCCATTTCCAGGTCAGGGATGACTGAAGCCTGTAGGGGAATGACCAGGGCAGAGATCTCAGACCAAAGAGGACCCTGCACTTCTGTCACTCTGAACAAGCAGAACTTTTCAAGAGGCTGACAGGGGCTAAGTACAACAGCAGTCTCTTGAAACTCCAAAGAAGGAAATCCACAGATCTCTTGCTCAAACGCAAAACCAGGTCAAGAATTTGCAGAGTTCTGATCACTTAGCAGCAATTAAACTTGCCCAGTGTCAGATCACTTTATCACCACTGAAAGCTTGCAGTTCTGCAACCTGAGCTGTTCCTGAGGTCGTGGAATAACTCAACCCTTGATACCTCCCAAAAAACAGCAGAAGGACTAACCCAGATACTCCTGACAGAAGTGCACAGAGCCTGGTCCCAACACAAAGTACAGTCAGGAAAAACACTGGGAAAATGAGTGAACAAACAAAAATGAATATAACATTTAAAATCTATTATGGTGATAGGGAAGCTCACAACATAAATCGAGAAGAAGAAAATGACTCCAAAACATCAACAAGCAAAGCTTTAAAGAAAAACACACATTGAACACAAATTTAAATAGAAATCCTGGAAATAATGAAACAAAAGCTTAAACAAGAGTTTAAAATGTTTTTATACAAGAAATAAGAGCACAAGTGGAAAAAATGAAAAGAAATGAGAGCTATGCAAGAAAGAATTTGAAGGGGTTATTAATAGCTTGGAGAGAAAAAAAGAGGCATAAAACTTTGATCAAACAACAAAACACCCTAAAAACCAGAATGGAGCAAACAAAAGCTAATGACTCCATGACACAGCAAGAAATGTTAAAACAATGTCAATTAACTAAAAAATAGAAGAAAATGTAAGCTCTCTTATAGCAAAAACAACTCAAAACAGGATCTGAAAAACAAAACAAGGTGAGAACACTTTAAACATCACTGGATTACTTTTTGCAAGCCATGAACCAAAAAAAGACATTATAATTCAAGACACCATAAAAGAAATTTTTTCAGACTTCTTAGAACCAGAAGACAAATTGGAAATAGAAACTATCATTTACTTCCTAAAAGAAACTGAAAACTCTCAGAAACATAATAGTCAAAATCCAAAGTTTCCAGGTCAAAGAAAAAAAAAACCTGAAAGCAACCAGAAAGGCAGAATTCAAGTACCAAGAAGTTAGAGTCAAGATCACACAAGATTTAACAACTACCTTTATAAAGAAGCAGAGAGCTTAGTGCACACTGTTCTAGACAGCAAAAATGTAGGCTTATAGCCAAGAATAATTTATCTGGAAAAATTGAGGAGAAGAATGTATCTTTAATGAAATAGAGGACTTCCAGGTATTCCACATGAAACTACTGGATTTGAAAAGAAAATGGAAGCAGAGTTTAAGTGACATGCCCAACAGCACACAGTTAGGAAGTATTC
This sequence comes from Phascolarctos cinereus, assembly GCF_003287225.1. NCBI lineage: Eukaryota > Metazoa > Chordata > Mammalia > Diprotodontia > Phascolarctidae > Phascolarctos > Phascolarctos cinereus. The sequence continues at coordinate 106,583,750 of NW_027555847.1, forward strand.
GAGAGTAAATTTGAACTCAGAATTCCTGACTCCTGTATATTCATTACCCACCTAGCTTCCTCAAAATACTACAAAATTTGACCACACAGTTACATAACTCTCAAGCACTGTCTCCCAATGTGAACTTGTAACTAGAAAGAAATAATCATCTTTTAATGATAATACCAATATGACTGCTTAGTTGGACACTATCAATAGTGTTCTCTTTTCTTAGTAACAGTAACAGTGTCAAATTCCTTCCTTTCCCTCCCTCATGTAAACACTTGAATAAATTTGTGAAGTTCTTATTTCAAGAGCATACAAAACTCTACTAGACTATTTTGGGAATGCTTTTGGAAGGGGATTACATTCAATTATTTAAAATAGTTATTGAAAGTGAAGTGTATACAGTGGAATGGTCCAGGTACTATTAAACATGACAGTCGTTACATGAAAAGAGTACAAGAATGAAATTTATCAATGCTCTTTGACTAAATATTATACTTATTAGAGAAAGAAGACATAAATTAGAGTCAGAGGACTTCACATGGCACACAATGAGTTGGGTGGTTCAGAGCGTTTTTAACAAGGAATTGTCAAGTACAAGGGTCAGTAGACCTTTTTCCGTACAGCTCACCAGCTAATAATGGTTCCTACGTTTTACTGTATTTTTAAAATACAACTATTTTATTGTATTTTTAAAATATAAACATTCTATTGCATTTTATAATATATTTTTATTATATTTTAAAATATAAAAATAATTCTTAGCTTACAGGTTGTACAAACACAGGGAGAGATTTGGCCCTTGTGCCAGTGGGCCAACCTCTGGTCTAGTAGAAAGAGTAATGTGCTAAGGTTCATAACATGTAGTTTCAAGTCCACTATACTTTAATGCACCTCACTTTCCAATCTTCAAAATGAAACTGTTACCCTCATGTTAAATGTGTAGGAAAGTTTAAAATAAGTATAGTAATAGAGACTAGACCAGTAATTTCATTAGTTTAGGGAACTCTAGAGGAGGAAACCCACTACCAATGCAGATAAGCATTTTCTATTCAACATATAGTCTTACATACAGAATGCATAGCAGTTAAATGAATTGCCCACAATCATATTGCCTTTATGTGTCAGAAGAATTTGAACCCAGGTCTTTTTGGCTTCAAGTTTAGCTTTCTATACACTGTTTTAAATAATAATGAGAAAACAGAAACTATCAAATAAAGTAGGAATAAAAAAGAATAATACTTCCAGACGTCACAGCATGCAAGGTGCCCCAAAATGTCTTACTTTTGTTTTAAGTTATTAAAACTAATAATTTTTCTAAGCTTTAAACTTAAAACTGCAGTAAGATTTAGAGGGCATTTTGTATTACGGAGTAGTAATCATCAAAATCTTTTGTTACTTGTTAAAAAAAAAGTAGATCAATGGAATGGACTAGACAAGAAAGAATCAGAAATAACTGAACTTAATAACCCAGGGTCCAATAAACCCCTAAACATAGACTACACAGGAAAGAACCCTTTCCCTGATAAGAATTGCTATGAACACTGCCAAGTGGTCTGACAAAAAACTGAGATGGGGCAACCTCTTTAGCTTTTTGGTTTCTCTGCCTTGTCTCAAGTACTTCCTGACTGCAGTCTATCCACTACTTATATGTCAAATTAATCTATCTAAAGCATGAACTGATGTCACCCACTATTCAGTAAACTATGGCTCCCTATCACCTCCAGGATCAAATAAAAATCCTGTTGGGCATTCAAGATCCTTCACAAACTGGCCCCCAATTTACCTTTCTGGTATTCTTTTGCCCTACTTCTTTCCACTCACTTCAATCCAGTGACACTGTCTTCCTTGCTGTTCTTCACATAAGAAAAGTCATCTCCTGATCCCAAGAGTTTTCATTAGCTATTCCTTACACCTGGTTCCTGGTTCTCAAGGCCTCTATCAAGTCTCAGCTAAAATCACATCTTCCATGAGAGGCCTTTCCTGATTCCCCTTTTTGCTGATAGTACTTTCTCTCTGTTAATTATTTGTGTGTATATATATATGTGTGTATATATACATATGTATATATTTATGCACATATATGAATATATGTAAGCATATATATGCACATATATACATATTGTTTTTGTACAATATGTTTCTGTTGTCTCCCCTATTGACTGTGAACCTTTAAGAGTGGGGACTGTCTTTTGCCTTGCTTTGTATTTCCAGTGCTTAGCACAGTACCTGGAACATAGTAGGTGCTTAAAATTCTTATTAACTGGCAACTTACATCATACCACAATGTGACCAAATACTAAAGGTTATACAATAAGAGAAGGAAGGAAGGAAGGAAGGAAGGAAGGAAGGAAGGAAGGAAGGAAGGAAGGAAGGAAGGAAGGAAGGAAGGAAGGAAGGAAGGAAGGAAGGAAGGAAGGAAAGAAGGAAGGAAGGAAGGAAGGAAGGAATGGGGGAAAGGAGGGAAAGGGAAAAGAACAAATCCAAATCTAATACCTCTTACTGTTATGGTTAAGGGGTGAATTCTTCACCAACCAAGGGATTGTTTTTATTCGGTTGTTTCAGTCATGCTTGACTCTTCATCACTCTATTTGGGATGTTCTTGGCAAATATACTGCAGTGGTTTGCCATTTCTTTCTCTAGCTCATTTTACAGCTGAGGAACTGAGGCAAACAAGATTAAGTGACTTTCCCAGGGTCACAAAGATAATAAGTCTACGAGGCCAGATCTGAACTCACAAAGATGAGCTTTTGTGACTCCAAACCCTGCACTGTACCACCTAGCCACCCCAACCAAGGAACAGAGGTTAAAAAAAATCTTTTTGACTTCACAAAACTGAAAACCTTTTGTACAGACAAAACAAAACTGGGATAATAAGAAAGTTTTTGCCTCCAGTGTTCCAGTTCTGCAACTATGAACCATAATCATATCGACTCTGTCATGATTCTTATGTGTGTTGTGTCAATCTACCGCCCTACAGCCCCATTCACTACTTATAACTTTCTGGACCAAATAACCCCCCTAACCAACAGTGTCCTAGGTGTGTTATTTCTCCCTTTAGAATGGAAGCTCCTTGAGGTCTTTTTACTGGAATCACTACTTCTTAACATAGTTCCTCAACTGATAGGTTAATAAGCATTTTTCACAAATTCATTCATATTAAGATAAATGCCAATCAAACAACTCAGAGGTTTTACTTTATGTCCAGAAACCTGGGAAAGATGACAAAAGAGGCAGAATAGTAAACACTGAAAGGGGCTGTGAAAACAGGAATACTAACAAATTAGTGGCAGTGCTGACCAACTATTCTCGGAAGCAATTTGGAATAATATAAGGAAAGTAACTAAAAGACACATGGTTAAAGACTTACATGAACCGATGCACATAATACACACAATGACTAAGGCAACATAAATGGAAAGAACAACAAACTGATCAAAACTGAAAAGAAGAGATATGAAAAGCCATCTACAATCCTTATTTATAAAGTTCAAGAAATGTGGAACATTACAGATGTTACAGAATTTTTCAATGAGTTGATTAATTCTGCTGAATGTTAGAACCTCTCTCTCCAAGCAGATACGTGCACGTTTAATAATGTTTCTAACATATTTGGCTAAAATGCACAAGTAGATATTTTTTCTTCCACATAAATCTAAAGCCCTTTGGCTCCACAATGCCAAGTAATACTTTATCCATAGCAGATATTTAATAAACATTTCTTACCTCAAATTGAATTTAAACCTTCTATGAGGAAGAGCAGTATGTAACAGTCATTACTACAGGTTACATTGAACTAGGAATCACTGAGGAATTTTTAAAAATCAGGTCTGATTACATCATTTCCATGCCCAGAAACCTTTAGTGACTCTATAATTTCATATTATAAACAAAAATTCATTACTCTGTTACTTAAGCTACTTAGTTTGGCTTCAACCTCTTTCTTTTCCTTACTCCTTTCCCTCACTCTATACTCCAACCAAAGTAGAATGGTAGTTCTTTTACCTTATCAAGCATTTCCCAACTTATGTCTCTTATTATGAACACCCTTATTATGAATGAATTAATGAAAAATTATATGTAAAGTGCTTTACAAACTTTAAAGTGGTACATAAATGTTAGCTATTTATTGTTGTTGTTGAAATACTGCTCTTCCATCAAAGACCTAGTAGCTCACATGCCAATCTTTCCATGATATCTATCCTATCCTCAATTAATCTTATCTCTCTAACATTTTCTTAAAGCACTTTTTATCATTCCATTGACCTCTCACAATTTACCAACACAGCAACTATGTCTATTGTGTATATGATATTTGCCTCTCATCATACCCACTTCTGTCGGGGAAAGATTTGAAAAGAAAAAAAATTTCTACAAAAATCTTGAAGAAAGTATTTCAAGGACAGTTGGGATCACACAAGACTGGGTAGCTTCTACTAAAAACCAGTAGAGATCTTGAAAGAAATTATGCTAAAAAAAAAAACAAGAAAGATAGGCTTAAAACCAAGAATGACATTCTGTAGAGCTGGATGTAATCCTAAAGGAGAAAAATGGAACCCCTTCAATGGAATAGTAGACTTTAAGTCATTTCTTAAACAAAGGCCAGACCTGAGAAGGAACTGTGAAATACAAACACAAATCAAGAGACACAGAGAAGTAAATTTATTTGAACAATTGGAAGATGCTGAATGATAACGTAGTGCTAACATTTTAATAAGGTAATAAGCATGACAGTTTTGAAAGTAGAATATGGAATCTACTATATATTTTTATAAAAAGAAAAGGTTATAAAAGGGAAATTTATAGTTTTATATACTTTTCTTTTTGTGTTGCACTATGTTTATGGAAATGCTCTCTCTCTCTCTCTCTCTCTCTCTCTCTCTCTCTCTCTCTCTCTCTCTCTCCAGTTCACAATAAAATAATTTTTAAAAAGATTTTATGGAGATAAGAAAACAGACATATGGCTCTATCTATAATCTGTCATCTTCATTATCTTATTCCTTTAGTAATACTATATCACTGAGATACAAATACCACTTTCTACCTACAACTGACCTTCTTCTTCAACCTGCTCTCCCACCTCCCACCAATGTCCCACTCCAAATTTACTCATTCCTTCCTTGTGCACTCTGGAATGCCCGCTATATAGCGAACAAACTTGCTTTCATCTAAAACCCTTTCCTTTCTCACTGCTATTCTCTCACACTCACTAAGAACTGGCTCCCTCTGGCTACTCTATCCAGTACTAGCTGTATTTTCAGTTATACCTGCAACTCACCAGTCACTGCGGAGTTGCTTCCTATTAACACTTCCTGACTCTGCTTCTACTACTGTCACTCAGTGACTTCTCTTTTGAAGTTCATTCAATTCAAATTCTTGTTGTTATTATCCAGTCACTTCCAATTGTGTGAAACCTGCGACACCATTTGGGGTTTTCTTGGCAAAGATACTGGAGTGGTTTGCCATTTCCTCCTTCAGCTCATTTTACAGATGAGGAAACTGCAGCAGAGTTGAGTGACTTGCCCAGTGTCACACAGCTAATAAGGGTCTGAGGCCAGATCTTAACTCAGTAAGATGAGTCTTCCTGACTCCAGGCTTGGCACTCTATCCACCGTGCCATCTAGCTGCCCCCAATCCAAACTTATCACCCAATTAAGATTCGAGTGGCTGTTATCTGGGAGAAGTAAATCTTATTACTTTCTCATTGAGTTCCGTGCCTCGCTCATAGTCTTACTCTCTACCCCAACTCCTGTTCACGTGATATGGGAGCTTCACTTTGCAGTTGCTCAATCTACTCAATGCCCATGATCTATTCCTCCATTCCATCTCAACTACACACACAGATGGTCATATCTTCAATCTTGCCATCAGCCACAAGTGTTCACATGCCATAATGGCACTGGTGGCAAGTCCATCCATGGGAAGAAATTTGTTGATGAGAACTTCATCCTGAAGCATACTGGTCCTGGTATCTTGTCCATGGCAAATGCTGGACCCAACACAAATGGCTACCAGTTTTTCATCTGTACTGCTAAGACTGATTGGTTGGATGGTAAGCACGTGGTCTTTGGCCAGGTGAAAGAAGGCATGAACATTGTGGAAGCCACAGAACGTTTTGGTTCTTGGGATGGCAAGACCAGCAAGAAGATCACCATCACTGACTGTGGACAACTCTCATAAGTTTTTTGTTTTTTGTCTTAACCATCAAACCATTCCTCTGTAGCTGGAGAGAGAACCCCCAAACCCCTCTGCTCTTATACTCTGTAATCCTTATGCTCTCACTTGCTACAATTCTCTGGATTTCATTTCCTTTTTCCTTGCACAAGTCTGGCTAGACAACAGAGTTAAGTTTATGATTATGAAATAAAAACTAAACTACAAAAAAAAAAAACAACTTATGCTCATGATCTCCCAAATTGCTATCAGAACATCTCTTATTATTCCCTTTTCCCCTCTGCCTTGTGATTCTCTACACTATTCATGAAACATGAAGCATTTCTCCTCTTATCCTATTGCCCTACCAATTCTAAACCTTCAATTACTCCCAACATCTGCTGCCTTCAGAAGCTGTGACTGTGAGCATTAACTGCTTGACACATAGTTAATATAGGTCATAACAATGGAAAACTACAACTTTTTCTTTGCCTATATGCTTTATGGACATTAGGATCACTTAGCCTCAGTGACCCTATAAAAGATTCCTATCATTATAACTATAACATCAAATGATGTAAAAATTACAATAATCACAAAAGGATACAAGTTGAACCTCGTTTCTGTCATTAGTCTTTTCATATATTTAAGAAATAAATTCACAAATATACATCATACTACAGAGTCAGAAATAATTAAGAGGTGTAACAGTAAACATAGAACCAATGCACTAAGAAAAAGACAAGGAAAACCAGCTTTATTCTGCACAAAAATTTCCTTCTCTAAAGCCTTCCTTGGACATCTCATCCTAGCACAGCAGTGAGGACACTGCAGCAAGGCAATGCCTTTGTATGTCCCTAAACAAATTGCTGACTCACTACAGAAGCTACTCCAAACTTTTTGATCTGTCTTCAAGCCTCTCACGGCACCCTTCTCCTCAATTTGTCAACTAAAGGTGGTGCCTCACATTTAATTGAAAAAAACTGAGGCTAATTGCGAAAAGTTCCTTCTTTCCCCTTCCTCTTCATGTCATTATCATTCAGATATCTTCCCCTACTATTTCATACTTCTCCCCTTACTCATGAAGAAATGATGTTTCTCCTTGCCAACGCAAAACCCTCAAAATGCACCTTTGATCATATTCTATTCTGTCTTCAAGTAGACTGCGACATCAACTCCACTCTCTCATTAATCTTCAATCTCTGTCTACTGATTGCTTTCCTGGTTCCTACAAATAAGACCACATTTCTGCACCCTTTCAAAAACCTTCACTTAATCTAACCATGCCTGCTAGCTATCATTCTATGTCTCTCCCCCCTTTTATGGCCAAACTCCTTTAAAAACGCTGCCTACAATTGGTGCCCCCCTTTCTGTCTTCTCACTTCCCCTATAATCCTTTTGCAGTGTATCTTCAGACTCATCATTTAACTGAAATTGCTCTCTCTAAAATTACCAAATCAAATGGCCTTTTCTCAATTCTAATAACTTCTAACTTCTCTGCAACCTTTGACACTATCATTCATTCACCCTTTTTTTTTTGGATATTCTTTCCTCTTAGGTTTTCACACCATTTTCTCCTGGTTTTCTTCCTACACGCCTTATCATTCTCAGTCTCTTTTACCTTCTTTTTAGGTCATATCCACTTTTAGGTCATATCAGCATGGGTGTTCCCCAAGACTCTGTCCTGGTCTCTCTTTTCTTTTCCCTCACAATTATCTCACTTGGTGTTCTTAATCAGCTTTCATTCAATTATCATCTTTACACAGATGATTCCCATTTATCCAGCCCTAACTTATTCTCTCCTGACTCCTAGGCTCACATCATTATCTACCTATTAAACATTTTGATTTGGATGCCCTATACACATCTGAAACTGAACAGGTCCAAAACAGAACTCATCATCTTGTCTCTCAAAACCTCTCTTTTTCCATACTCTCCTATTATACTCAGGAGTACCACTATCACTTCCAGTCACCAAGGTTCATAACTTCTGTGTCATCCTCAATTTCTTACTTGAACTCAACTCACAAATACAGTCTGTTGTCAAGTCTTATCATTTCTATAAAAATAACTGAAGATTTCTTAAACATAAGAACAACTTATACCTAATATCAACATTATAAAAATGAATCATTTTAAGGACTTTGTAAACCATGAAAAATGAAATAAGCAGAGCCAAGAGGACAATTACAATTCATACAATGATAACACTGTACAAACAACTTTGAAAGCTGTAAGAGCTATGATCAATAAAAAGGCCATTAATGATTCCAGAGGACTAATGATGAAACATACTATCCATTACAGAGAGGCAGTGGATTTAGGGATGTGGAATGACATATACACAAATATCTCTCTATCCATCTATCTATATTTGTGTACAGCCATTGAAAGAATTTGCATTGCTTGACCATGTGTATTTTCTATGAGAAACCTTATTTTTCTTTTCTTTTTCTCCCAATGGGATTGGACAGATGAGAGGGAGAGAAACTAGAGTTCTGCTAATTTTTAAAAATAGAGAAAGGGGTGCGTATGCCCCAGACATGAAATGTTGCATGAACATTCGAGAGGTCATTGTACATTAGTTTTACTTAACTGCTTTACTCCGTTACAAGAGACCTCTCATGAAGTGGGAGTAATCTGCAAATGCTTGTAATGTTTAAAAAACACATTAATAAAACTCAAAGTGTAAAAATGGGAAGGAAAAAGAAATCATGATGATGACAATGATGATAATGATGACAACGACAAAGAGCCCTATAACCAGATCATAGGGGGATCATATGAAGTTACACAGGAGGTTTTGCCTGGAGAAGAGAAGACTCAGAAGGGAGAATGATAACTATCTTCAAGTATCAAAGAACTGGAAACATTTTATTTGCTCCTACCAGTCAGAATCAGAAGCGAAAAGATAAAAGTTGAAAAGAAACAATTTTAAGATGAGAAAAAACTTTCTAATAATTAGAGCTATCCCAAATTAGAACGGGCTGACTCTAGAGGAAATAGGTTAATCCTTATTAGTGTTCTGCAAGCAGAGGCTGGATGATAAGTTGTGGGTTGTGTTGTTGTGATGATTCTTTTTAATGCTATGGAGGTGAGGGGAATGGGGCTAATGACCTCTGAGTTCTCTTCCAACTCTAAAATTCTGTGATTTTGTGATTTCTCAGTATACTTTTGACTCCTCTAATAGCCTACTTCAATACTTCAAAAGATCTGTGATTAGGGTACTCCCAGAACACATCACAACCTTTATATTCCACAGTAGATAATGTCATGAGTTACTATGGCCAATATATGCACACAGACATACACACACATTACCATCATCATCATGCCATCACTGGTGATAAGCCTCTTTCGCCAATCTAGCCTTTATTAAGCATGTACTATGGGCCAGGCCCTGTGCTAAGTGCTGGTGATACATTAAAAAAAAAACCACACACTCCTCAAAAAAGTTTTTCAAACAAGTCCCTGAATTAGCAGAAATTTTGCTAGGTTTGAAAATGATGTACTTCACTAGGATGGTACCTTGGCACCCAGAATAACCTCTAAGTCAATAATCTTGGAAAGGATTATGGATGCTATCCTGCTTATCAAAATTTTTTCCTAAACTCCTTAAATTTACAGACAAAGTAATTGCAACCCAGGGAGGTTAAATGTCTTTCCTAAGGTTATAATACAGAACTTAAATTTAGTTTTTATACCTCCAAATTCAGTGCTCTTCCTATTATCTTCCTTTATTCTATACTGTCATCCTTCATACAAATCATGTGGGGAAAACATGATGGGAACATGGACTTCAAAGAAAAGAGAGAGATGAAGAGAAGAGAATTGACTGAAGTCGTACTTGAGTTGCCATTCAACCTTCAGTCCAGAATAAATAGTTTGAGCTCAGATTTCTGGAAGAGCTATGTGGGTGTGAATCACTTCCATAGTTTAAGGGCAAAAGCAAGGACTTACAAATTCCCAGAAGGAAAATTATTGCTTTATTAAATTCCTAAAAGTCTCAAGATGTTGTACAAGCAAACCAAAATAAAAGAAATACTTTGAAAATTCTGTTTGGCAGGAAACCTACAAGCATCATGCATTGTCCACAAACAAACTAGTGCTATATATTTAAAATAGGATAGGAATGCCCCCTAAGTCGTAATGTTTTTGTAGAATGTTTACCTTTATTCTGAATTAATACAAATTACTATTTAAGTAGTATCACATACAAGCTGTTTTATGACAGAGTAATAATTATTGATTGATATTATAATATGAAGGCATGTTTTAGTTCCTGAAATTATATCAATGAAGTCCAAATCAAATATTTTTACCTCAACAGAATATTAAGTTCTGAATAGGATGAATTCAAATCTTCTGTAGTACCAAACACCTCCTATATAATTTAATAAAATATTACTTGATGTTCAAATATTCAATAGGACATTAAGTTCTGGCCTATAGGGATAAATGAAGAAAGAAAGGAACACTGGCACTCAATTTTACTGAGCTAAATCACGACCCTTTTTCCAAAAATGCCTTAAATACAGGGATAAAAAAATAAACCCAAGATTTATGAGTAATTATTTCCTGTAAGAAAGGGAATTCAGCAAATATATCTTAGGGAATGTCTCCAAAAAAGAGCTGGTTATGCCTGACTCTTTTTTTTTCTTTCTTTCCTTAAAAACAAAAACAACAAACAAAATACAAAAACAAAAACTGGGTGTCTTCTACCCAGGCTGGAATTGCAGTGGCTACTCACAGGCATGATCCCACTTGGGTGATTGCTCCATTTCTGACCTGGTCTGGTTCACACTTCCTTAAGCTGGCTGGTAGCTCCCAATTCCTGGGGGCTCAATATATTGGTGATATGACTTAGTAAAAGATTCATTTGGCTTTGGCACTACTGAAGCTCAAAACTACCAAACTCAAATTAGCCTCAGTCTCCCCAGTAATACAGCTATTGCCTAATTCTAACAAAACAAAAATGTACTGATTTAAATATAACACATTTTGACACACATGAAGAGTTTGTAATAGCAAAAAAGGAAATTATACTTGCTTGAATTTCTGATTGAATAATTATCTCTATAGCTTAATTGGAAGGAAACCAAACAATGAGGAGGCAGCCTGGTGTAATAGAAAAAGCACTGAATTTAGTCCGAGGACCTGGACCCTATACTTATACTGAGTAAGCCTAGGAAACTCATGACAACAGTTTCTTTATCTGTAGAATGAAGGTTGGACTAGATAACACGGAAGATCTTTTTGACCTCCAAATCTATTTTCCTAATGCTCTGTAAATGTGGTCAATAAATTTTCATTTTTACATGTTTTCAATATAAATTGTTTTTAACTTTCTACAAGTCTTGTTCCAACACTTCCTTGCAAAGTAGCATTGACCCTGACTCCTCAAAGCCCATGCCAGTGGAGTACAAATTCTAGCAGTTTCTACCAAGCCACAAAAGATTTGAGTATGGCATGGGGATTGTATGATTTGAGTAGCAGCTTAATTAGGGGAGGCTTGTCACCAAGTTGTCTGAGAGATACTGAATTTTTCCACTACACAGCAATTCTTAAAGCCTATCCATTAAATCAGAGAGGGTTTATAAACTGTACCAATAGAGGGAGAAGAAATATATAAATATAGATACACACATATGTGTTTTCATATATATATATATATATATGTGTGTGTGTGTGTGTGTGTGTGTGTAGTGTATGTATATATGTGTGTATGTATATATGTATGTATGTATGTGTGTATATTCTCCCTCTATAGGGAGTTTACATGTATGTGTGTGCATACACATACAAACATATACATATATAAACATGTTTATATATAAACATATGTGTGTGTATACATATCTTTACTTTTATACAGTATAAACACTATGTCTATATCCAGGAAATTAGAAATAAAAATATTTCCCACTAAAACCTTCTCACATAATGGAAAAAGTGGACAATCTACATTCATTTTTACTAGCATCTAGCATTTTTTCTTTACTGTATGATCCTTAGAACTCTTAAAAATGAAACCAAGTACCTACATTTTACTCCCAATAATTCAAATACATAATAAGATATAAATGCAGTATTTTACAAAGTGTATATTTGCTTTGGTATATCTTTATCTCCGCAAGGTTAACACTAAAGAGTTTTTTTTTTTTAACATTCACCTTTAGCTGCAGTGTCTTCTCTAAGTTTTCAATCTTCCTTTCAGCAGCTTTAAGCTTCTTGAGGTCCTCCGAGTCTTTAAAACACCTCTTTGGGGACAGAGACCTTGAACGTTTCACAGGTGGTTCCTCGAGAATAAAACAAGGACATGGTTGAACTAGTTGGAACACTGGATTATGAAAGACATGCAAAATTAAAGAACAAGTAATTTTGAATACTAATAATGAATTATAAAAAAATCCTGCATGGAATACCAGAGAAATAACAAGCAGAATTACCACAGTGCTACCGCTAAAGGTTTCTCTGTGACTCGTTAATGAGAATATTCATTTACATTTACATTGTTTCTTTCAGAATAATGATGTCCCATTAGGGAAGACTAAAGGGTTATAGACTCAGAAATGCAAGAAACCTCATTACAAAGGAGGGGATGGAGGCTGGTCTAATTGCTCTATAAGGGTCCAAGGTTACACTTGATAGGACAACCAGAAACAAGAGGGAAAGGATTTTTTTTCCCTTTGAAATAGTTTAACACACTGTGAAGTTGAAGGAACAATATGCTTGAGGAATATAAATACAACAGACAGTAGATCTTATACCATAATGACCATATGGTCTTTAACTATAATGTGGCTAACTAGAGACAAGAATATGTGTTTATATTATGTACAGCTTCATACAGCAATCTGGAGAAGGAATACATGAAAGCACCACTATTAAGCTGGGCAGCATCTTGTTCATACTGCATGTCCTCATGAAAAAAAGAAATAAAGTTCCATTCAGAATATTCCCTCTCATTTTTTAAATTTTTATGAGAAACAATGAACTAGCCAGAGGTATTTTTTCAACTTCAGTAACATACAAACAAGCTAAAATTATAAAACTCTGAATTAACATTTAAATGTATTTTATCATTATGGACTTGTCTATACTCAAAAAATGGCAAAAGCCAACTACTGTAGTTATGTCAAATGAACATTTTCTCAGAAAACTACAGCTTATTTTAGAATAAGCAAATAAAATGCCACCTTAGATCTCTGGGTCTAATAGCTATTATCTAGATTTTTGTTGAGCTTATAGGACAAATTTGCAAATGCTAAAAGCAGAAATTATTTGTATTAATAAACATCTTAATCTCATTGTTTTTATAGAAAAATGTATCATTATCAAAGTAATATATTTTGATTAAAATAATTAAGCAATACAAAACTGGAAGAGAAGCATTTTGAAACTCCTTATTTTGAGGAGAAAAAATAGTTTTATTAACTGATCCAGAGACAACATTTTTACAATGTAAGATTGTTACACTGATATTTTAATTAGATTAAAGTTTCTAATTATCTTTGAGGTAATGCCAACACACGCGATGATTACTTTAAAAGGAAAACAATGATAGGAACATTTTTACATGAGGAATTATACTATTCTAATTTCTCAATTTCTTCATTAATTACAATATAGAAGTTCCTCTTTGTATCTGTGATGAGGGGGAAGTTATTGAATATTATTTTACTATATGTAAATAGGGTAGGGAGGTAGAGAGAAGTTGTGATTTGATTTGTTTGGCAATTCCCTGGGAGGAAATGCCTTCTACCAATACAGATCAGCAATTGTTCAACAACCTATAATATTATGTTTCCTTGGACACTGAGTAGTTAAATGACTTGCCCAGTATCTCACAACCAGTTAGGTGCCAATGGCTGGGCTTGAAGCCAAGAGACTTCCTGACTCTAGGGCCAGCTCTATATCCACAAACTATACTACTTTTCAGATGTAAAATATGATATCTAAATGAAAGATTAGTTATTTTGATACTGCTTGTTTTTAAAATACAGATGACTTTCCTCTTATCTTGAGATCAAAGGTGTTGAACAGTTGAAATGAATGTATCAAGCTTGACCAGCATTACATCTACTACTGATTTTTAATATCAATAAAATGTATGATCACTTTTAGGGAAAAATAAGCATACGGGTCCTCAGTAAATTATATAAAACCTGATAAATATTAATTTTTAAATGTATAAATAAATGATCCTCTAAGTAATTTATGATATTTTAACAAAGTAAAACTCTCTACTTTCTACTTCAAACTGATTAGTTACTTTAGCGAGTCTTTAGAAATAATTCCTTTAAATAAGCTTTTCAAATAAGAAGTAGTAAATAAAAATTTGTTTTGTGGAGTTTTTTTGACCTTCCCCCAAGCAAAACTGTTTGACTGAAATCATCATGGCATATACACTATAGTAAAACTACTCTACCTCATGCATTCTTCCAGCTCCTGAGATGATGCTTCCTATGTGAATACTGGTAGAGGAATTCTCTGATAGTTTAAAATTTGCTATTTTCAATTTCTCCTGTAAAAAGTCAATTTCAGACTGTTGTGACACCATTAAGGTTTGTAGACTAGATAAGGATGACTGTTGAAAATCCTATAAAAATAATAGGTATCAAATTATTTTAAAATAATTCAAGCATTCAAATCAGTGGAAAGTTTAAAGAAGGCTCTACTTACTAACAATCCATTTTCCCCATTAGGTGCAAAGATTAAACAAAACTCTAATATTCCAAATGCAACATTTTCTCAGACCTAAGTTCTGTGTAAATAGTTTTCATAAATAATATCATCAAAGAGGTTTACAAACACATAAGAAGGAAAAATCAAGTGGAAAACACGTTTGCATTATCCATACAAGTAGGAATCATTTACAAATGATTTCCATTTCAAGTTCATGATTTAAAATTTAAGAATTTTCTACAAAATGTCAGTCTATTATCTGATTCTTATGAGTGACAAGTATAAGAATATAAATCCAGAAAATAAACCAATAGATTGTTACTCTACAACATACTGTAAAATTATTTTTAGTGAAATACTCTGCTCAATGTGTTATTTTAACATTTATTTTTCTGTTAGATAAACTACTTATAAGCCTCAAATCTTAATATAAATCTTTGAAAAAATTTTTACAGGAAACCTAACAATGCTTAGGGCATTCTCAACCAGTCATATCTGAGATCATTAAAACCCATGAACATATACTATTTCAATATTTTCCACTGACATTTATATCTCACAACATATTTATTGAGTGATCACAGAAAACAAAAAGATGAGTAGAACAAAAATTTCATTCCTTGCAAGAAAAAAAAAGCCTCATCCCTTGATTCTCTTATTATTAGGAATCCAATATTCATAAATTTGCATTTAATTAAAGGTTTGGCATATACCATAATTCTCAATTTTTATTTCTAAGGACCCTGATATAAAATATTCAATTCCTTTTGTGTCACTATTGAAAAATATCATTTATTTCTTACTTTGTTGACAAAATACTCTAAATTCTATGAGATCATTTCTTATGAGACCATTTTTGATTTATATTGTTAGAGTCTAAATCTCTCAAGGATACGAGCATGCCTGTTTCCCATAGCCTTGTAATTTAATAACCATTTTTCTCTCAATATTATTTATACAAGAGGCAGTGTTTTATAGTGGAAAGAGAACTGGACTTAGAAACAAGATCTACCTTTGATATATGGTGGCTGTGCGATCCTAGGTAAGTCAATTTATCTGTACTCTAGGTACTCTCTAACACTAAAAGTTGCCAAAAAAAAAGTAACAATTTTCATTGGTAATGAAAGCTTCCTCATACAGCATTCCACACACCAATGAAATCACAAGTCTAGTCACTATCCCTATTATTTATTTATACCTTGTTATGAAATGTTCACCACCGTTATTACTTTATTCCTAATTTGCTTTGTATATCAAATTATAAAGTCCTTGACATTCAAAGCCTTTTGATACCTTTCTAAATTATTTTCTCCCTTCTACTCAACTCATGCAAACCTCTATATTCCTTATTCTTGGATTTTTAAGTGCCACATACTGTGTTTGCAAATATTTCTCTACTTGCTGGTTTGCCAAGCTAAACAAATCTTATTTCTAAAAACATTTCTTTTATGTTAACCTTACTTGACATTTAACATTTCCAAACAGATCATGATCTACAGAGTGTTATTATCCTCATTATGTTAGCAAATAAATTTGAAATGACTTTTCTTGAGTCACACAAAAACCTGCAGTAAAACTGGAAAAATAAAACTTTTCACAATATATACATAAAATATATGACATATTACATATAGTGATTCTCCACGTTCTAAGATATAATTTTCATTCAAATAAAAAGCTTTTAATTCCTGCACTGAAGCTTCCTCTGAGATTTCATCATGGCAGATAAGTGACCTTGGGTTATACCACTGGGATACAGGCACTGGCAGTCTACAAATCTGTAAAGGTTTTAAGTACTAGGTGGGAATGGATTGTAGACCTGAAAGACTCATCAATAGAGTGGACACTGAAAATGATTTTTTTAGCAGCGCAATTCACAAAGAAAGTCTACTAAGACACGGAGAGTTTCCAAACTATATTAGTAGAGGAAATATTCATATGATATAAGTATGAGTTCTTCAAATATTAAAAAGTAAATAATAAAGCATATGAAGTTAAGACAGCCCAAATGCTACACTGGCATCCTTCCATGTTAAAAATAAAAAAAAAAATACAAAAAACAACCAAGAGTTCTTAACAGGGGTCTTTGAATTTCTTTAAAAAAATATTTCAATAACTATATTTCAATGTAATTGGTTTTCTTTATATTTCTATGTATTTTATTTTGTTCATTTTAAAACTTTATTCTGAGAAGGGGTCCACAGGCTTTATCAGAATGAAAAAGGAGTCCATGACACAAAAAAGGTTAAGAATCCCTGACCTAGAGGAAGAACCCAGCCTATTGGTAAATCCCCCAGTAGGAAATTTATAGCACAATATGGAAAAGAATCGCATAAGATAAAAAGGTATAAGTGGATTATGGTTCATAATGCAAGTACCCACCTTGATGAGATCAAAGCTCCACTAAAGCACCGCCATAAATGTGAAGACATGAGAATAATGAAAATGTAAACAGTAATTAAGAAGTCTGGGTTGTTCTTGTTGTTGTTGTTTTAATGTAACTGTGGGCTCTGTCAAATGAAAAAAACTGAGGATTGTGGATTGTGGATTTAAGCAGCATCTTATTCTAAAGACCTCATTAATGAAATCTCTAAATTGAAAAACAAGATGATTAAACAAGCTAAAATGTCCATATATAATAATCACAACAAATTTAGAACAAAAATTTTGAATGGATTGTTGCATTTCTCCCTTAAGAGCCGAAAGCCTAATTTATCTGGCATAGAGGTATAAGAAACAAAGAAAGCCAAATACTTTACCACTACTCAGTACTTTTTATTAATATAAAGAAAGAATAAATTATACCTTTATGTTATTAATTTTATCAAAAAGATGGTAAGCAAAGAAGATGTGATAGACAACATAAAAAATTAGAGTCCATTAAAATAGACTGGACAAGAATAACTACTGACATATAGTCATTTCACAATTAGCTGTACATTTACAAGTCACATAATTAACTAGTCAGAACAAAGGTCCAAATAAACATTTAACTAAAAGAATGAATGAAAATGAGGAAGTTATAGAGTGTGATTACAGCAGCTCCAGTTCAAGCCACTGAAACAAGCTATCAACTGAAAATGTAGAGAAGACGTTTCTATTATAAATTCTGGGAGAAATGTAACCAATTATGAAATTGTCACAATAAAGAGGAGACGCAAAGATCCCACAAATTACATCTTAGCCACTAAATGCTTAATGTCCTTACCAAACAGACACAAATCAAATCCAACCCTGGCTTACAGCACATTTGTAAAACACTACAGAAGAGAGTAGTTAAAAGATTAAAAGTAGTACCGCATTATAAAACAACAAAAAGTGGTTGATAAAAAATAACAATTCTGTGGAGATTTTTGCATGAACTCAGGTAAGACAGATTATACCAAAACAATTTAGATGAATTATAAGGAGAACAACAAATAGATGCAAAATGGAATAGATCTACTAGAATTTTTTACAGGACTCTAGATTCCCATTGACAACAATAACAGAATTCCCCCCCCCATTGTTTTTTATGATCATGAAGAAGTAAAAACTACTTATAAAAAGTGACTGGGAGGACTGCTGATTATGTCTAAGTACACACAAAAGATTAAGAGAAAAAAACCAATTTAAAATCAGTCAAAATTATCTCATGGAGGGTAGACTGAAGTCTTTCTTTATCCCTTTTAATGTTAGGTCTTTCCCTTTGAAATTATCTCCAAGTTTTCCTACATGTATATATCTTATTTGTACATAACTATTTGTATATTTCCTTGCCCTTCAACCATGAGATGTTTAAGAAAAAGGCCTGTTTTTGCCTTTCTTTGTTCTCTAGTGCTTAGCTTTGTTTCTGGCATGTAGCAGGGAATGCTTGGGTACCTAGGTGGCATAGTGGACAGAGTGCTGCACCTGGAGTCAGGAAGACTTCCTGAGTTCAAATTTGGCCTCAGATACTTACTAGCTGTATGACCCTGGGCAAGTCACTTAATCCTATCTGCCTGAGTTTTTTTATCTGCAAAATGAACTGAAGAAGGAAATGGCAAACTACAACAGTATCTTCGCCAACAAAACCCCAAAAGGGGTCACAAAGTGTCAGACACAACAAAAATGACAAGAACGACAATAAATGCTTGCTTTCTTAGCTTGACCTGAGAATATGAGAGATCATAAATGGGTATTTTCACTGAAAAAAAGGAAAAAGAAAAAAATTAGAAACTACTAACCAATATTCCTGTTATCTCAAGTTCATGCAACTTACATATTAGTTATCTAAGTAAATATTGAGGACAACTTTGATATAAACAAGAGGAGAAATGGGGCAGATTTTCATAGGAAATTTTGCACAGGAACCCTCAGAGAACCAAAGCATTTTGAGTTAGATGGAAACTTAGAGATCATCTATTCCATATTGCCTAATTTTGAAACCTGGAGAAGTTGATATTTGTTCAAAGTAACACAAATTATTAATATGTGAAAAATCCAGGATCCAAATCCAGCTCCTCAGAATTCAGATCACCACACATGAAGATGTTTTTCATGATGGTCCTGTACAAAAGGTCTCAATGAAAGAAAGATATACAGTCAATGGCAAAGTTTCTAAATCCTTCTATTCACAGATGACACTGTGACATGCTATCAAGTCCAGTACATGTTCCAGGCAAATCCATAATAATGCCCCTGGAGTTAACTGAATAAGGAAAGTTCAGGATAACATCAAGGTACTGAACCTGGGAGACTGGAATAATGGTGCTGTTTCCAAAGAAATTCAGAAGAGGGGTTGGTTTTTTGGAGGAATGAAAAAGCACTCTGTCAGAGATATACTGTGTTTGAGGGGCAAACAGTTTGAAACGTCCAACAGGCAGCTGTTGATGCAGGACTGGATTGCAGGAGAAAGACTTGAGATGGATTATAGATCTGACAGTCATCTGACCCACCAGATCTGATGAAGTCACTAAGAGAAATAGCATATAGAGAGAAAATAGAAAAAAGGCCCAAATCAGAGCCTTGGATTAGATCAGAAAACCAAGAGAAAATAATGTCACAAAAACCCAGAAAGAAAAAAGTTATAAAAATCAATAACATTACTCTCAAGGCAGGAATACCCAAAACTATAATGTAAGAAAAAATATGAATATTGCAAAAGATAACTCTTCTAGGAAATTTAAATAGGAAGGTACTGATTTCTTTTGTTGGATTATGCCTGTTTGTTGGAAGGGAATGCTTTTATTTCTGGGAGGAGGTAGAATTAGTGGGTAGTTAGAGTAATACAGAGAAACAGTGGCATATAGGAAACATTAAAAAAAAGTAAATAGAAGAGAGAAGAAATAAGTTCATAAGACGACACAGACACACTGAACAATTTTGATATTACCATGTTAAATGTAATATGCATAAAAATAAATTGTACATAAATTCAGTTTAATATACCATCTCTTTTTCATTGTTCTTTGCATATTGAAATGCTCGTGTTGTTGTTTGTTAAGGTCATACTAAAACATTTTTTTAAATGCTTAAAGAAATTTAAGTGGGAGGGAGATAATTTTCAGGTGAGGAGAGGAGGAACCCAGGAATCAGAGAAAGCATTATGGAGCAGGTGATAATCTGAGTGTATCCTTGAGGAAAAAGAGAAATTTCCAAAGGTGGAGATGGAGTTCGTCAGACTAGAACAGACAGGCATGAGGAATATTAAAATTAAAATTAAAATAAAGACATCAAGACAGCAGAGGGTAGGCCAAATATTGCAAATGGATACTGACATAGGCTCAGAATTAACCAGCAGAAGATTAGGATGATTTTGGAAATAGTGTAGTATTTTGAAAGATCCCATACAACTTGCAACTATAAAATCACTTTCCTTTAACATAATTTTTTCCTAGTTAATGTTATATGGCACTAAATCATAGAATACTGTGACATCAGAAAAATTAGAATTATATGCAGTCTGAAGGACAACAAAAAGCTAGAAACTTGTGGGTTTTAAGTGGGCAAGAACACATTATTAACAATGATGTTGAGGTAGTATGTGGTATAAAAGCTATTATAAGGGATATGCATGACCGGAAAAAGAAATGTTAGTTATATAGTAAAAATGAGAATGATTCAACTGGTATATTAGTATCTCTGGGACACTAACAGAAAAAAAAGGTAGGCTTTCAGTCATTTAGTACAATACCATCCCTAAACCAACTTGGAAGATATAGATATATATAGAGATATATCTATATATCGATATATATCTATATATATATATCGATATATATAGATATATATCGATATATAGATATATCTCTATATATATAGATATATATATATATATAGATATATATGAGAATATACAGATAAGAATTAAACAGGATGTGAAGGAATGGATGAATTGTACTCTGGGTAAGTGAAATAAAATAAAAATAAAATTACTGCTCCTTCCAATTTCCCGTGTAACCAAAGCCTTGTCTGTATCTTGAGATCAAAGTTATAGAAAATGAGAATATTATGTTAAGCCATAAACAGAAAGATGACCCAAGAGTGAATCTGATAAAGAAAATGTACAAAGTTTCATTTTATCAAAGGCCCAAGACATGAAATAAACAAATTTGTCATCATCTATATGGAAAAGTTTTTAGCTTTTTATTATGCTCAATGATTCATTGTCTAATTCTAGCTTTAGAGTACCTTTTGAGGAAACCAGGTACGGTATAGGATTGTCTAGAGGCTTCGTTTACAGTCAAAGGACCTAGGATCAAAGGCCACCCATGGAACTTCCCATGGAATCATGGATGAGGCCGTTGGCTCATTCAATCTCCTTGGATTCATTTTCTTATCTCTAAAAAGAAGGGGTTTGACTAGATGGTCTCTGAAGTCCCTCAGAACTCTATATCTATGATCTTAAAATAGAGAAACCCGTAGTGTTTTTACTATTAATTTAATTAATAAATCATTCATTTAAAATTAAAATTAAATAATTTTTCCAAAAAACTAATTATGACAGAGTCACCTACAATATAAATATTGTAGTTATATGACAATATGTTTTGGCAACATTAAATATTATCTAGTTACATAATAACTGAAAAGATCAATACATATGACCAATTTCTTATGTTACATGGCTTTTTTATGTTGACTTTCCTTTTCTGTTAAATGAGTTGATTGGATTAAATAATCTTCAACTATTTTGTAGCCATAAAATCTTATGATTCAAGTTTACAGCTATTAATTTTTAATGTTTTAGAGATATATTGTTTTTATATCAAAGAAAAACAAAGCTCACTGCCCCATTGAATAAACTCTCCCTTATGACAAAAAGTAACTATTTAGCAAAAACATCCCAAAAGATAATGGTTATCTAACAATGTTTATAACATAACATTCTGACCTAATTAATAGTCCCCTACTTCATTATCATAAGAAAGTGATTTGACTCATTATCTGTTCTCCATGATCTTCTTTGGATTTTTCATTTGTTCATTTACTCAGAATTTAACTTCCTTAAAGTGATTTAATTATGCTGTTGAAGTAATAGCATAATGAGTTCACTTTAGAGCTGGAAAGACCTGCCCTGGATTCAGAATATTTTGCATCTGATAATTTTCTGATTGTGTGACCTTGGGTAAGTTATTTAACTTCTCAGTGCTCCAGGCAAATCTCTAAGATTGTAAATTGTAAAGAACTGCTGAACTGTACTGGCAGGATTTTCCTCATCAAGATTTCTCTGTATCAATGAAATCACAAGTTCAATTCCTTCCCTTGGCTCTATTTTTCTTTTGATTCTACATATTTCACACTTTGTCATTTTAGACAGATCTTTCCACATTTCTCTCACTTCCTCATAATCAGTATTTTTCAGTAAACAATAATATTTCATTATTTTCACGTCATAATTTTTATATACACCTACTTTATTTCCACTTTTTTTGCTACCACAAAGAATGTTGCTATGAATATTTTGGCATATATTAGGCCTTTGTTCTGTATTTAATTTTCTTGGGACATAAACCCAGAAGCAGGCACACCCAGTCAAACTTTAATCACTTTTCTTGCATTCTTTTAAATTGGTATTCAGAATATGGATATACCAGCAGTGTAATGTTAGTACACCTGTCTTCCCACAGCCCCTCTAACATGAACTATTTCTGGTTTTTAGTCACTTTTGCTAATTTGAAGTGCAAAATAAAACTGTCAAAGTTGTTTTGATTGTAATTTTTTTTCATTTAATTGATCTGGAACATATTTTCATGTCATTATATATAGTTTGTAATTTTACTTTTGAAAACTATTCCTATCCTTCAACCAATTAGAGATTGGTCAATTAAACTGATAATTCTAAATTCTAAAACTACCTAATGGATATGAATAAAACATAACTGTTAAAATAATTTTTAGTACAGACATCGTATTTTTCAGGTAAACACTAGATAATATTTTCTGTAAATTTATAGGAAGAGTTTTAAATTTTTCTTTTTTAATTGAATAATTAAATTGAGGTTAAAATTTAGGTTAGGTTAAACACCTACATCACATAAGGCTTCTAAATCCTATGACATCTCAGTGCCAAATAAGAATCAAAGTTAAAGGCTAGAAAGAATGAAGGAGTACAATCACAATTATTAAAAAGGGTAAGTATTTCGTGTTTCAAAAATTCAATTCAATCCAATTGAATACATAAAGAGTCCTTGATATCAAATGAAGCTTGCCAATAATAAATTCTACTGAAAAAGAAAAACATATTATTTTTAATCAAAACCAAAAATGATATATGATAAAATAGGTAGGTACTTTTGCCACAAATCTTCATTAATGATGCATATTCACTTAGACTAGGTTTAAATAAGATCTTTAGTAATAATTATGGTACAAACTTTCAGATTATATCATCAATTAACATTAAGTTGGCATAAGGATAAAATCAAACTAATTTTAGTTGCAATTTGTTTCAAAATTATATTTGTACTAGTTATGTACACTTTTTACTTATTTGAACTCATAAAGCTTTTAGCTTGCAAAATTGCATTTAGCAGTAAAAACAGTTTTTCTTCAAAATATTAAATTTAATTTATATACATAAAGATGAAATTTTACTATGAATAGTGAATGTGTCCCAGTGATTTCTTTAGAACAAAACAGACTAGTACAAATTATTCAGTAAAATGAAGTCTATCTTATTGACACCAGTAGGAAGAAAAAATCTTCAAGAAGCAATAAAATGTGAAGGTTCTGGTTAGTAAAGGCAAAAATCACATTCCACACTTTATTAACCCCTTCCTTTGTATGTAATGCTTATTCTATGATCTATAATATACCAGAGCTAACAACATTGATTTATACTCCCATCAGAGAGATGACAAGGGAATTTTACTTATAACAAGAATTGACCTAAGACATGTTAAACATGCAAATGAAAGGTTAACATTCTTGCAGCTGAATAAAATAAGTGAGTGTTCACTCTAAAATATACATATTTTCTTATACTAATTAGGAAACATTATCAAAAGGTAGGTTAAGTACTTCCAAAGGTGTATGTTACCTACATCTGCCTTGCAGTATACCAAGATTTTAACTGATAATATTAAGAAATTAAAATGCCTTACGAAATACTGACTGGATTACTATAAAGTAATTTTAACATTGAAATGAAGAGACTCCAAGATTTTTCTTAGAAAAATAATCTTTGAACTTTAAATTTGATGACTTTAACTAACAGGGTTTAATTGTTTCAAGTTTTATAAGATGCTTATAAATCCTAAAATGTGTCAGAATTTATTTTGAATATTTCTGATCCAAAGATCATAGAGTTAGAGCAGATATAGGGATTTCAGAGCCCATCTAGCCCAAACCCCGCATTTTACAGATAAGTTGATGGAGAGATTGAGTTAGTTTCCCTAAATTAATTTTTTTTAAAAGCTGGAATATGAACTCAATCCCTTACTACATATTAAGGCCTCTTCCTATTATACTACAATCCCTCTCTTAATGTATATCTGTATATAAAGTCATCAAGAATTATGTCAAAGATCAGTCTTTTATTTCTTTGACAATTTTCACTACAAAATTCTGTGACTTACAGGATAGCTTTGTAATTAACTGAGGGAAAAAGGCATTGTAAATTTTGTTACCATATACTTATGTCACAAGTAAGAAAACAAACCCTGTTCACTAGTGGTGTAAGCTAGGGACTATGCTTGTTATGCATTATCATCTCTATACATTAGAACCTCAATCATACTGAAACAAATTCACTAAAGTGTGGTTTTCAATCTGCTAACTATGCATTCCATAATAGCCTGTAATTATTAAAAACTGACAAGAAAGCTACGCCACCTGTGTTTATGTGAAGCCAGGTAATGAAAAAAACAACAACGCTGTCATCACCTCTCAATTCCTGATTGCATTATCAAAACTGTAGCCGAGTTTGGCATCTGGGTGTGACCTTGTTAACTGCTAGGGTAATTAAATTTATCCTATTGGGAAAAGGGATGATAAATTATTAGCAAGAAGATTTTGTTCACATTTTATTAAATTGGCCTGTCAAAGGGTTGGCCAAATTATCAAGGGCCTCATTTATTGGAGGCCAGCCATATTGCCACATCTGTTACAATTATTTATAATTTCAGCAGTTGAAAACCAACTGAGTTAGGCATCCGCCATGTAAAGTAATTTACAAATTATCTGATGAGGGAGTGTTTTAGCTTCTCCCTCATTTCTAGCCAGCAGAAAGCCGCGCTGTAATTACAGAACACGATTAGGTTCTTTGGGGAACTTATCTTGCACTCATAGCCATAGTAAGATGCAGCAAGAACATATGGAGGAGCTTGTGCTTCTACTCCCTGAAGCTCGTGACCCGCCTGCCGCTGAGCCCTTGAGTTGAATTTGAATGAGAGTGCCATGGCTAATGTTCTACACATGCACCATTTATGCCACAAAACAAATCGGATCACTGTTAATTATGAAGCAGCTATAATCAGGCCTTCACATCTGTGTAATGTGAAGCGCAGTAGGCTGTATTCCAATAATGTATGACTACCTTTGGGTCGCAAATTGCGAGCCATATTGCCTCAGTAGTAGTTACTGAATTCAAAGTAACTCCTTTGATAAAAGCCCATCACAAGGATATTTTTATCCAGCTTTAAAAAAAAAAAGCATACAAGCCTTTCTTTATCAGCTATTGACCAGAACAGTTAAAGCATATGGCACAAGTTCATTAACGAACAGCACACAGCACTCTAATTTAATGAAACCACTTGAGCCATAAAAATCAGATTTAGTTAATTCTCTCCTTCACATTTTTCATTTTTTTGTATATAACCTAAATTCATATTCTATTTGACATTAAAAGAGATGTTATAATATTTTTATTTAAATTTATAATTATCAAAATTTTGTCATAATTCAAAATCTTAAGGAAATACAAAAAATAAAGTTTCTTTGGCATATCTCAAACTTAATTTAATCTTAATTAATAAAGCATACGCTATTTGTGTTTAGAAAATGAAGTCTGGCAGCTGTATTCTAACAAAAAAAAATACTCTTTATTCCATGAAAAATCTTTCAGTAGAAAAGCAACTAAACAAGCTGTACCCAGATGGCAAACCAGCTACAGTTTAATTAATCCACTAAAAGCCATTCGGTTTTCAGTAAGGGTAATGTAATTTTGAATAATTGTAGAAAAAAATCACTAAAACGTTCTTAAGTTTTATTATAGCGGCATGAGGAATGCCACTACAGAGTAGTTAAAGTTGACTTTCTGTTTCCATTATATATGCTAAATTTTTATATTTTAATACCTTCCCTATTTTACCTTGCTTGGAGCTTAAAATTAATTTTGAATATCAAGCACTGAATTAAAATTTTAGTTAAAGTAAAATTGAATATTTTTAGTTCAAATGAGTTTAAATAATGTCATTCTACACAATTGGGTTTAAAGTTTGGTAATATATTGAGAATGGAAAGAAGTACATTATTAATTTCTTTAAAAGAAAAATAATTTTTTTTAATTTTAAAAATAAATTTTATTGTTTAACATGAGATAAAATATAGTATAATTTCCAAAGATAAAAGTTATTTTGTGAAGCATATTTCTCCGAGGTTGATCAAGTTCTAATCCTAATAAATATTTATTTCATGTATAATATATAACTGAAATTTTATAAATTTTAATCTTAAAATGTGTATGTCAGCATTTTCTCTATGGCTACCCATACTGATAGGTGAAAATACAACTAGTAACATTCAGTTAGGAACAACAAAAAATAACCTTACCCCTAAATCCATAATTACTAAGCTTTAAAAAAAAAGAATTTATAAAAGATGTTATACTAAAATCAGTCATTTTATACAAATAACTTTATATTTATAGATTATGTTTTGCCCCTGAATATCTGAAAGTACAAGATTCTATGAACCTGGATATTCAAGCAACAAGTAATTTCTTTTCGTGTCACACACTCTCTTAAACTAAATAGGAAAATTGGTACAAAATGTAAGAACAGAAGGTTAGAGGCCTAAAGAAGACAATGACTAAGCCAGACTAAAATGGATAGAAAGTAGTAACTATCGAATCACACACACACACACACACACACAAACTCACTCTCTCTCCCCTACACATTCTGTAAATGAAGAAATACTCTCTCTCTCTCTCTCTCTCTCTCTCTCTCTCTCTCTCTCTCTCTCTCTCTCTCTCTCTCTCTCTTTCTCTCTCTCAAAAGCACAAAATTTTCAACCAGGATGCCACAGTCCCTTGACAGATATTACAAAATTGCCTGTCCTCAGCTCTCTTTATTTAGTATAGACATTTTGCTGACATTCAGGAAGTATTCAGGTCTAGGTACCCTATGTTAGTTAGGACACTGAAAAGCTGAAGCAGGCTTAGAAAAATGAGATCAGAATAGTGAGAAGACTGACAAAAGTACCAGGTGAGGAAATTGAATATATTTAGCTTAATGAAGTAAAAATATGGATAATAGGATGACTTCTCTCAAGTATCTAAAGGATGTCATTTTTTCAAATGCATTATTTCATAAGGCAAATAATTACATTTGGTCCCTGATGAGAGAATGAGGAGAAATGAGTAGAAATTACACAGAGGCCATTTGTAACCTTCCTGACAATCGTAGGTATCCAAAAGTTGAATGAGCTGACTCATAAAAGAGCATGCTTCCCATCAGTACAGATATTTACATGGAATGTGGATGACCCCTTGTGGAGGATACTATACCCCTCTCAGGTCTCTGCAAAGAAACTGGACAAGCTGAC
Organism: Phascolarctos cinereus; assembly: GCF_003287225.1. Lineage (NCBI taxonomy): Eukaryota > Metazoa > Chordata > Mammalia > Diprotodontia > Phascolarctidae > Phascolarctos > Phascolarctos cinereus. The sequence goes on from NW_027555847.1 coordinate 106,611,806, forward strand.
CTGTAAGATTCTTAAGTCATTGATCTTATCCTATTACTACTGGCACTGTAGTAGTCCAAGTCATAATCAACACCAATACTTAAAAGAATGAGCAAAGTTAATCAGCTCATGGTGAAGAAGCCACGCTGGCTTAGTCAGCATTAGAGATTAGACCTTCCCTGTTTCAAGCCAATTCTGATTCACTGACTAGGTAAAGTCTGTCCAGAAGATGACGCTCTAGAGTCTAAGTGGAAAATTAAAGGACAGGAAAAGCTTGAATTTAAGAGAGGACCAGTAGATTATAACAGTTTCAGGCAGGAAGTCATGTCACAAATTCAAGATGAAAGTGGACTATAAAAGAACTTACTGTTTATTTTTCCACTTGGCTAAAACTTCTCTCTCTCTCCTTTCTCTGTCTCTGTTTCTCTCCTTGACTTATATGCAGTGAGTAACAATGTCAATGTGGATATGTGTCACTTATTTTTGTTGGGCATATACAGAGAATATCAACAGTTCAATTAAAGCTTTAGAAGTATTTTTTAATATTACTTCCTTGTCTGCCATTTTACATTTACTACAATAGGTGGACACAGAGTATCTACAACAATTTTGTTTAGGGTTCCATGGTTTATAGTGGCATGTCATAATTAAAGTCCTAATATAATGCTTCATGAGATGCAGCATGATGTAATAAATAGAGAACTAGGAAGACTGTAGATTCAAGCTACGCTTTTAACAAATACTAGCTATACGATCCTAAGAAAGTCACACCCTCTCAATATTCTAGGCAACTCTCTCAAACTATAAATTACAGAGAAGTTTGGAAGGTTACAAGGAACTCCTGGCATTGTTGGAGGCAGTATCTTCACCTATGAGTTGCCTATACCTCTAAATAAAATAAAAGGTTCGTTTTCTATCCGTATTCCTATGGTGTTTCATCATATTTATCACAGGGTATGCTGATAGGATACAAGCTTGAACAGTACCTACCAATCTGGAAAAACTCCAAATACAGGCCCTGTTATCTGTTATCTGAAGGCTAGCCAATCTAATGCAGAGAAGTTCAACATCAGAAGGCTGGCCAAAAGGCAGCATAACATTATTCAAATTAATAAAGACTTTGCTTTGCATTTTGTTATGTTCAAAGTGAACTGTCCATGGAACACAGTGATTACAAAAATAAATCAAATCAGGTGATCAAAGTATGTCAAGGAAATCAGTCAGAAAAATTTATACATGGAAGGATGTAGGGAGAAAAGAACTGATGCTGAGTGAATAGGTCAGGGAGGCTACTAGAGACTGTAGAAGTTAGAAGAGTCCATTGACAAGTTGTCAGGAGGCCAGACACAGAAGGCATAGAACCAGTTGGCAGAAGACTAGGGAAAAAACAGAGAGAGGTCCAGAGAGTTGAAAAGAGGCCAGGAATTTGTTTATATATGAACAGGAAGAAAGAGATAAATCCAAAATAAAAGGAAGAGAGATCAGAGGTCCGTTCCCAAGAAGTCGGATCAGTTAGTGAACCAGAGAATATACAGAAGGCCAGAAATTTCTACAGAGTATTTAAAAGGCCAGCAAGCTATATCCCAGTAAATAAAATGCCAAAAAATGAAACAAAAGCCAGGCTGCTATTCCTAAAGTGACATGATGAAAAGATTGTACATAGGAATTATTTGGCTATCCAGAGGGAACAGCCAATAAAGAAGTATCACACCAATAAACTTGGCAAACATGAAATAATTATAAGTTTAGAACTTATTTAATAAATTATATGGCATAGAAGGACCTTTCTAAACAAAGACCTTCCTATAATTTTCATCATTGACCTTCTGACTTAGTAACATTATATTCAGAACTTCATTGTGAATATAAAGGTCTCAAATGGATAGAATGGGCACATAAGAGTAAATTGCTGATTATTTAGACAAAGATTGTCCAATTTCTTAATTTTCTAAGTAATCACTTCTATTTGATTAAATTCAACAAGCATCTGGCATGTTAGTGACTAGTGCTAAAGACAAAAAATGAAATAGCCCCTACCTTCAAGAAGCATACATTCTCCTGGTGGAATCTAAACCCATTTTATTTTCCTACATGATGAGATTGTTTTCATCCACGTTTTAATTAAACTCTACTGGAGAAGGCAGAGAAGGTCTACCTCCTCTATAATCTTCTCACCAGCAGTCTGACTGCCTTTCTATCCCCTGCCCTTGCCTCCATGTTCTAAAAGCCTGAACCATGCTCAGAAACATTGTTCCTGGATAGGGTATGTCAATCTACTCCCCTGTGGTCCCATAAAACATGCCTATAATTTTACAGAACAAAGTACATCTCCCAGGTCACCACTCTCCTTGTGTTTTTCCTCCATTAAAATGTAAGCTCCCCAAGAATAGGGGTTGTCTTTCCTTTTGCATTTCTCTACCAAACACATATCATAAATGCCTTTCATTCATTCATTCATACAAAAATTTTCTCCCAATAGATGCTTTCTAATCTTATTTTACGTGAATAAAATTTGTTCATGCAAAACTTTTTCAATTTTGTGTTATCAAAATTGTCTATTTTATCTTTTGTGATTGCCTCTCTCTTTTTTTTGGTTAAAAATTCTCCCTCATTCAATCATGAAAAGTATCTAGTCTAGTTGTCTTCTGATTTTATTTATTGTGGTATTATCTTTAATACTGAGTTCAAGTGCTCTTCTATTGCTTATTGTGGTTTATGGTATAAGATAGCATTCTAAACCTAATTTTTGCCAAACTGCCTTACAGTTTTCCTGGAAGGGAGTTTTTCTCCAAATAATTTATGATCACAGATTTATCAAACAGTAGGTTATTAATTTTCCCTTATCTAGTTTGCTCCAGTGATCTACTATTATATAACCAGTTCTAAATAGTTGATGATTACTGCTTCATAATATAACTTGTAGTCTAGAAGTGGTATTCTCCCATAATTCCTGTTTTTTTCTCTTATTTCTCCTGAGGTTCTAGATCTTATGTTCCTCCAAATGAACTGTTGTAATTTTATCTAGCTCTATAAAGAAACCACTTAGATTGTTGATTGGTATCGCACCAAATATGTAAATTAATTTATACAATATCATTACTTTTATAATGACCTAACTCAAGCATGAGCAATTGAATAGCTGCCTAATCACTTGTCATTATTAAATCTTTAAATCATTTCTTTAAGACTTGAATGATTATGGAAAACATACTATATTAAATAATAATCACTTTATGTATTTGTTTCAAACACTATTCATTTCTTTATTGATTCTCATCTATATTTTGTATATATTTATATTATACGTGTTGTTCCTTTTATAGAATGTAAGCTACATAAGGGCAGGGGCTATTTCATTTTAGTTTGTTATCCCCAAGGCCTGGCATAATACCCAAGACATAGAAGATGCTTAATAAATGATTACTGGTTGACTCATTCTTTGGACCATTCTAAGTAAATTGCCAAAGTCATCAACACATAGGGATAATTTTTTCTCTACTTTGCCAATGTCTGATACCTTGATCAACTTCTCTTGTTTTAACTGTCATCACTAGCATTTCTAGAATGATATCAAAAAACAGTAGATGAAGAGGTCAGATGTGCTTTATTCCTACATTTACTGATCAACCAATAAGCATTTCTTAAACACCTACCATATGCCAGATACAGTACTAAGAGTTAGGTACACAAAGAAAACACCAAAAGATTGTCCCTGCTTTCAAGAAGCTTATATGTAGTTTTATTTATGATGTCTTGAAATACAGCTCTGGAAAAAACCGGGCTTTGATAAAACCCACTGGGACTCAAATAGAGCTATCTGACCATGTCTTAAACCCAAATCACTCTGGCTCTCACTGATTGGCCAATAACAGGTCCCAGCCCAAACCTCACTTGGTCACTGTTTGAGTTTTGATGGCTCAGAGTGAGTGTAAATAGCAATTGTTTCTGTTCTGGCCAGAAACCCTAAGGTTCTTCCCCTCCAAGATTGACTCTTTTTTTAAGTAGGTAAAAGAGGCCTTTTTTTTGTTTGTTTTTTGGCCTCATTTCTTACCTAGCCCTAATCACTGACTGAGTGTTGCTTCAGACTACCTGAGACCAGGGAAAGACCTTAGCTTAAAAAGGCCAAGGTCTCATACTGTATCTGGGGTCATCTCTAGTTGTTCTGATCTATATCTTGCCATTGGACCGAGATCGCTCAGGAGGAGAGAGTGAGGCTCATGACTTTGCACAGCCATCCCTCACTTAAATCCAATTCACTTGCAGTCAAGACATCACCTACCTGATATGTCATTGGTCCTCTTCAGAAAGAAGGGCAAACAACAACAGTCTGTGAGTCCAATGGGAAAATCTTCTAGTCTTTTCCTTATTGAAAGCAATTCAGTTTTAGGTTTTAGACATGGACTTTTATTCTGTTAATAATGAATCTTCATTTGCTTATGACATTTAAGCATAAATGTGCATAATGCTTATAGATTTTTCTAAATATGTTACATGTTCATGTTGTTTTTGGTGTTTTGTTTTTAATATTGTGCAAATTATTTTCCTAATACTAAACAATTCTGAAGTCAATCTAACTTTGTCAAAATGATTAATTTTTGATATATCACTATAACCTTTGTTAGGATTTCAATTTTTTTGCATGTTCATTAGCTTTGCTGGTCTATGGTTTTCTTTTTTTTTTTTTAATCTTTTCCCAGTTTCAGTATTAACACTATATATTTGCCCTACAAAAGCAAAAAAAAGTTATCCTTGGGATCTAATCAGCTGACTTCTTTGAATCAGTTTCCCTTTAGTAGATTATGGTTTTATTTACATGCTTCCTGGTCATTTAAGAGCATAAAAAGTCCCAACCACATGGAATCTTGGCCTTTTCAACTATGAAAATATCTGAAAACCACAGGAATCACCACACCCCTGCCATGGTAATCAGACACATTTCCAAAGATGCTATTACCAATAATATTGACTATAGAACTAAATGCCATTGCATCATTGCTATAATGGGACTATAACTTCTTGTTAATTGTTCAGTGACATAAGTCACTGAATGAGAGTCTCATGTCATCTCAATATTAAATCGGAACTAATAAGTTAATGGTGGCAAGCTTGTCCCAAACAATAGTATATAATTTTTTAATTAAATGAAATTTATCTCTAACTCAATTTGGACCAGAGATTTTTTTCTCATGGTACTTCTCCTACAATTTGTTAAATTTTGTCTTCTGAGAATGAGCTGTTAAAGATATCTAACTCATTTTTAATTAATTTGGGGAGTTTATATTTTTGCTACTTTCTATCTAAACTCTATGAGGAGTTTTGCTAGTATATAACTTGTTTAGTAGACTGGGAAAATTACATGTATTTCTCATCTGTTGAGATTTCAACTGCTTCATTCTTAATTTTAGTAATTTGATTTTCTTTCTTTTATATTAGATTGGCTAAAGATCTTAATTTGTTAGTCTTTTAAAGAACCAGCTTTTAGTTCTATTGATAATCTTGTAGACTTCATTAATAGTGTTCATTTCATCTACACATTATTTGTTGATTTTCTAAATTTAAAAACTTCATAAAAATTCATTATGGTCTGTAAAAATTTTAATATTTCTTCATTCTTTACACTTTAACTGTGCTTTTGCACAAGTTCTTTTTTTGTAATAGTATAGGTGGTGTTGGAAAATATAGATATTCTAGCTTTAAATTCTCCAACATTTTATTCAGATCATATTTTCCTTTCTTTACTTTCAGTTAGAATTGTCTAGCTCTGGAAAAGGAACACTAAAGACTGACAATCATGTCATCACTTTTTTTGTAATTAATTTTTCCTTTATGAACTTAGATGCTATGTCATATGGTACATGTGTATTTATTGATTCAGTGGTATGGATCCTCTAAGTACACAGTATAATTTCCCTGATTACTTTTCCTCATATAGGTTGCAAGACCTGACTTTTCGAAAATAATTTTGGCATGGCATATTTTCTTTTAGTCTCTCCTTCTATGTCTGCATTTAAAAATGTGTACGTGTGTGTGTGTGTGTGTGTGTGTGTGTGTGTGTGTGTGTGCGTGCGCGTGTGCGTATGCATGCCTGTGTTTTCAGGACATCACTCTCTCCTGGTTTTCCTCTTATCTATCTGACTGCTCCTTTGCTAGATCCTCATCCAGAATATGCTTCTAAATATCAATGTTCCTTAGGGTTCTGTCCTTCCTCTTCTTTCTCCTTATTTATTATTTCACATGGAGAGCTCATCAGCTCCCATGGATTTAATTATCATTTCTATGCTAATGATTCTCAAATCTACCTATCCTGCCCCAGTTTCTCTGCTGACTTACACTCTTATATCTCCATCTGCCTTTCAGATATCTCAAACTAGATGTCTAGTAGACATCTTAAACTAAACATATCCAAAACAGAACTTATCATTTGTCCCCCTAAGCCCACCGTACTCCTAACTCCCCTATTACTATAAATGGCAACATTATTCTCCTACTCCCCCAGACTTACAACTTATATGCCATTCTTTACTCTTCAATATTTCTCACCCTCCATATCCATTCTGTTGCCAGGGCCTATCAATTTCACATTTGCAGTATCTCCCAAATATGCTTTTTTCTCTCTTCTGACACTGCCACTACTCTAGAGCAGTCCCTCATTATCTCACATCTCAATTAGTACATTAGCCTATTGGTGAGTCTGCCTGTTTCAAGTCTCTCCCCACTCCAATCCATCCTTTCAGTCACCAAAGTGATTTTTCTAAAGTGCAACTCTGACCGTGTCACTTCCCTACTTAATAGGAATGTCTCCCTACTGCCTCTAGAATGAAATGCAAAATACTCTATTTGGCATTCAAAGACCTTCATAATTTAGCCCCCTCCTAACTTTCCAGTTTTCTTACACCTTACCCCATAATGATCTACTGACACTGGCCTCCTGGCTGCTCCATCAACAAAACACTCAATGTCTCAGATTCAGGCATTTTCTTTGGCTTGTCCCCCATGCTTAGAATACTCTCCCTTCTCATCTCTGCCTACTCACACCTCTGGCTTCCTTTAAGTACTACTAATTTCTCATTTTTTACCAGAATCCATCACCAACTCCTCTTACTTCTAGAGCTTTCCTGCTTTTAATTAATTCCTATGTACCTTGCATATAGCTTGCTTTATATATGTTTGTTTGCATTTTGGCTCCCCCATTAGATTTTAAGCTCCTTGAAGACAGGGACTTTTTTGCCTCTCTTTGCATCCCCAAGATATGGCACAGTATCTGAAATATGGTAAGTGTGTAATAACTGTTTATTTCTTGATTCACTGACATACAGAACACTGGTGGTTTTGTTTTCTTATCCATTTTTCTACTTTTCTCTTATTGGATTATTTAATATATTAATCTTTAAAATGTGGGTTTATGTTTTCCTCTACTTGCTTCTTTTGTATTGATTTTATCACAATCTTCTTTAAAGATAATAACTTTTCCCTGCAATTAGCTTATACAACATTCCTATATGAGTTACCTCCTTATCCCCTCTGCCAATATTTATCTGTCTTATCCCAAGTTCTTTGAATTTGATTAAATTTATTTCTTATTTCTTTCTTTCCACTTATCTATTTCTCCCCTTCTTTTGAACCTCCCCTTTCACTGTCCCCTGTTCAGTATGATTCAAAATCTTCTCTCCCTGAACATTCCTATAGCAGCTAACATAACTTAGAAGTCTTCTTCTAAACCAAGAGCTTTTAAATCTTTTGTGACATGGAACACTTTGGAAGGACACCTACAAAAAATAACGGTTTTAAAAGCATAAAACAAAATACACAGAATTACAAAGAAAGCAACTATATTGAAATATAGTTATCAAGATATTTTAAAAGTTCATTAACAACACGAATCCCTGTTTTGAATCAAAAGTGGTATGCCTTTAAAGTGGCACCCTTCTCCTACAAAGAAAGGTTATAGAGACACATAAGAAAGGTTATAAGACACATAAAGTTGGTACTTTGCATTAATATGAAAGATGATGCTAAACATCTTTCTTTCCTTCAAACTAATAATGATCACATTGTGAATTCCTAATTATTTACTAAATAGTTCAAATTCCCACATTATCAGACAAATTTATAGTTGAATATCACAAAAACATTTAAAATATAAATGATTTTTAATTTTTACATACTATTTGAGATCATCTAAACTATTAATTCCAGCCACTAGCAAAATATAAAGGCAGCTACAAAGATCTATGGTATTTAGGTAAAGCTACATAGAAACTGTTACCTAGAAAAATAAAAAAAAACTTAGGAGAAGATATGTTTAGTGATTACTGATACGAATACACTTCAATGTTTGTTTCTAAAGAAATACATCAATCTGGCCTAACAATGTCAGCAGCAACAATTAAAAATGGGCACTTAAATTAACAATTCAATTAGGAATTTAGAGCAAAATATTAATTAGCAATAATTATGAATTTAGGGATCCCTACCATTTGATTTTCCTACTCTCAAAGTGCTCTATCAGACATGGGAAATATCTATCAAATAACAAACATTTAAATCAAAGTGAAATGGAGTTCATTTGGATTTGATTTTTTGGGGGGTTGTTAAAAATTTTCTTGAGACAATCCCCAGGAAGAGAGATGGAATTCAATGCCTTATAAAATTAAGATTACTAAACTTGTGTGGTTTCACAGAAAGAGTATTAAACAAACACTCAAGAGAGCCTAGATCAAATCTCAGTTCTTCCATTAGTTATGATAGAGTCATAAGCCATTTTACCTCTTCTAGTTTCAGTCTCTTCATGTTTAGAATTAGAAGGCTGAAATAGATGGTTTGACTCACTTACATCTCTAATAATCCATTATCTATGACCTAAATGTCTTGATGTCCTGAAAAGAAAGGAATACTATTCAAGCTCTATTGAATGCATTAATAGGATAAGAAAAAAATCAAGAAAATATATTTCCTTCTCATATACCTCTAATCTCTAAAAAGAGAAAATTTATGGAATTAAATTTGCATTTTATAACATTTTGAAGGTTGTTATTAATGTTCATAACCTTCCTTTGAATATTAATTATAAATAAGTGGCAATTTTGTTTTGTTTTCAATGCTGAAATTTCTTTTTGGAATTCGAAGGGAGAATTGTAATTTAATTAGCATATATTTAGTTTAAAGACAACTTTTGAATTCAATGATGTAGTTAAATATGAATTGAAAAGAAGAAAAGATTAAACATTTACTTTTAGGGGAAGACAGTACAAAATATGTTTGGTCTTTAACTTTTTCTTATCGGAAGCCAGTAAGAGATAAAAATGAGAAATGTTATTTCAGGTTATAAAATATAAAATTATGACATCATACTTTCAAAATATAGTTGTATTTGTGAATCTATAAATTCTCAAGAGAAATAACTGGTAGAAAAGAAAAACTTAAATCCATAGTGGCAAACCTCACTGAAAAAAACAAAGAACAACTGATTAGGAATAAAAATATACAGAAGTAAAGGACAATCTAAAAAAAATGTGATCTCCATAAAAACAAAACATTTTCATCTAGAAGACAGTGTAGAGACTACTTAAAGATTATTGACCTCCCAGAAGAACATGACTATTCAAAAAATCTGAACATATAATGTATGAAATACAACAAACTGCCTAGAATTTCTGAACACAGCAAACAAAGTGTCAGTCAAAAGAATCCCCAGATCACCTTCCCCCACCCAAAAAACTCTAAGAACTGTAGTAGTTAAATTTAGTAGTTCCAATGACAAACAACAAATAGAGTAAGAGATAAGAAGAAAGATTTTCAAATACAAAGGAAAAAAATTCAAACAACACAAGATTATTTTTTACCCACCAGAAACTGCATTAGGAAATAGAATAATGTTTTATGATAGGCAAAGGAGCTCAAGATGCAACCCCACTGTGACATACCCTACAAATCTGACCCCTACTATTAATGAAAAATATAAGTACTCAGTAGGATAAAAAGGTGTTTTTACAAAGAGAACCGAACCTGGGGCAGCTAGGTGGCGCAGCGGATAGGGCACAGGCCCTGAAGTCAGGAGGACCTGAGTTCAAATCCAGCCTCAGACCAAACACTTGACACGTACTAGCTGTGTGAACCTGGGCAAGTCACTTAACCCCAATTGCCTAAAAAAAAAAAAAAGAAACAAAGAGAACCAAACCTGAACAAATTATGAACTTATCAAACACCAAAGAAAACAGAAATACAAGATAGAAACAAAACAAACAAAAAAAGCAATATAGCAACCAAGAACAATATCAACAAAAGACCAAAAGAGAGATCATTAAGAGATTTCTTTCAGAAAATGAGTATGGAACAAAGGAGAAAGCAAAACTCAAAAAAAGAAATGGATAAATAGTCCAGCCACATCATAGACTAAACTTGACAATATTCTACCTTTTTCTGAGCCAAATAGTGGCGTAATCCCTCAAATAAGGAAGGATAAAGCCCAGAAATAGAAGTCTACCAGACAGCTAGACAGAGAAACAGAGACAGACTCATATGTAAATGCACTATTACATATATGTAAACATATATGACTATAATCCATTCTCAAATGTATAATTGGTCAAAGGAAACCAATAGTGCTCAAAAGAATTATAAACTATCAACCATAAGAAAGAATGCTCCAAATCACTGATAATAAGAGAAAAACAAATCACAACCACCCTGAGTTTTCTCCTCCCATCACACAAATTGGCAGTGACAAAAGATAACAACAGTAAATATTGGAGGGATTATGGGAAAATAGGCATACGAGTGCTCTGCAGTAGAGTTGTGAATCGGTACAACCATCTTGGAAAGAAATGACGTATATGATGAACACAGAGAAACATGGAAAGATTATACGAACTGATGCACAATGAAGTCAACAGAAGCTAGAAAACAATAAACACAACGACCACAGCAAACAAAAAAAAAGCCACCGACAAGAAAAGACATAAGAATTTAATGTTGCAAAATTCAAAGAACAAGCCTGAATCCAAAGAAGAGATGTGAGAAAACATCCCACCTCACTTCCTTTACTTTTGGAAGGTGTATGGTAAATCGCATATATTTTCAGACTTATTCAACCTATTGATCACTTATGATCATTTTTCCTCCTTCTTATCTTTAAAAATATTCTTTGTTATAAGAAATTGTTCTCAGCATGGAAGGAAAGGAATATGAAGGGGGAATATGGTAATATGAAAAAGACATTAATAAAAACTTATTTATTAAATTGAGAAAAAAGTTAAGTTATTTTCCATTCCTTGGAAGAGAAATATTATGCAACATGTCTAAGGACACAGGTAGTTCACTTCTGAAAATCATTTAGCTAGTAGATTTTTGACCACATATTACCATTAATACTCCTAGTGGTAGCTATTCTATGGGGGAAACTCTAATGTTACATTTATTTTCCATGCCTCATAAAATGTAATAAAGTGAAAAAATTCTTAGTTGGGAAGAATCTGAAATCATATTAAACCAGAAAAAAATCTTAACCCAAAGTCAAAGAAATCAAATTTTGAAAAATGTTTGATTACCTTATGGTGCTTCCTTCATCAAGAAAATTATCAAAACAGACACAAACTACTAATCTGCTTTATACTGACGGTAACTACAACTAACTGAAGAATAACACATATGCTACCAAAAACTATACTGGATAAATTAAGTATTCATGTAACAATTTTGTGAAATATTCTTGGGAATACAAGGAAGCTACCTTTCATTTTTTAGTCTAGTTCCTATTTTATGCAAGTATACTTAGATTTTTAAAGTTCTAATCAAAAGTGACAAATAATCCAAATCAATACAAATAAAACTTTTAAAAACTGGCTCTCACCTCTTTCACATTATTTAGAAAAGGGTTATGAGTTACTAAGTGTGAAGTTTTTTCAAGTTCATCAATTTTTTCTGTCAGCTGTATGATATCCCGGTCTTTTTGAACTAGTTGATCCTTAAGAGAAAGAATATTTTTCCGGAGCAGAGACTCAGTTGCTTTCTGTGCTTCAAAATTAATTTGTAATTCATTGTAAAGCTGTTTAAAAATAAATAAAATATTTCATCATATTAAATTAATAATAAATCTAAAATAGACATCATTTGCCTATGAGGTATCATATTAGGCAATATATTTAAAGCATAATCCTTGCACTCAAAAATTTACAGTTTCATTAGGAAGATAAAGACTTATGCAACCATACAAGATACTTCAAAACTGAATACAAGATTAATTGCTGGACAAAAGGTTTTGACAATAAGTGTTCTTATTAAGGCCACAAAGGATATATAGACTACAGACAGACTGCATGGAGGCATAGAGAAAGATGGGAGGGAATTCCAGAAGATTCACAGTACAAAGTATATTTGGGGGACAGTGTACCAGAAAGCTAGAGTAAAAGGTACATATTGGGGACATAATGGAAGATAAGACTAGAAAACTTCCCTATTATTGTCGAGAGCAGTACTATCTTTCCAGTCCCTCAGGCTTGTTAGGTCTAATACTTGACTCTTCATTATCTCTTACCCCCCATATCCAATGTGTTGCCAAGGTCTATCAATTTCAAGTCTGAGCCCCTTTTCTTCTCTGACACTGTCACCACTCTAGTGCAGGCCCTTATCACCTCATGCCTGTACTGTTACGTTAAATAGATTGGCTGGTCTCACGGTTGCAAGTCTCTCCCCACTTTATTCCAACCTTTCAGTCACCAAAGTGATTTTTCTAAATCACAGATCCAACTATGTCTTCCCAATAGTCGCTCTGTCACCTCCAGGATCAAATACAAAATGATCTATTTGGCATTCAAAGTCCTTCATAATCTACTCCCCCTTACCCCCACTCTTCTAGTCTTCTTACACATTACTCCCCACCATGAACTCTTCAATCCCGTGAATTAGCCACTTTGCTGTTCTACAAACAAGACACTCTGTCTCTTGACTCTGGACATTATCTCTGGCTGTTTCTCATGCCTAGAACACTCTCCCTGCTCATCTCTGTCTACTGGATTCCCTGGATTCCCTTTAAATCCCAACTAAAATCTCATCTTCTACAGGAAGCTTTTCTGTTGATGATTTCCTATTTATCCCATATATGACTTGTTTGTACATATTTGTTTGCTTGTTTTCACCTCTATTAAATTGTGAGCCCCTTGAGAGCAGGGATTGTTGTTTTCCCTTCTTGTATCTCCAGCACTTTGTACAGTGCCTGGTACACAGTACCTACTTAATAATTGCTTAATTGGCTGAGATTAAAGGTCTTTAATAACACACTTAAGAAATCTGAACTTAATCCCATATGAAATGGGGATCCACTCAAGATGTTTAAACAGTGAGGTTACAAGTTCTACTATGTGAAAGATGAATTATTTTCTTTTTGAGAAACAATCACATCATCAATAACATAAAAGGGCATTCAAACCCTGGCAACCTGTACAAAAGGACAGCAAAATTATGTACCACATGTGTATCAACAATAAAAATAATTTTTGAGCTCTGAACTGTACTTGCCAGGCAATTTTAGTCAAAATAGTATTGGCAACTGAATGCTATCCTACCTATTTATACTGATCTACTAATTGGAAATTAAAAATATAAATTTATGGAAAATCTCTGGGCACAATTCAGTTTCAGCAGGTTACAGGAATTATACATCTTATTTACAAAGCAACTACTGGCCCTAAAAACAGTCATCTGACTTAAGAGCACTAGTGCAAGACCGGTGACTGAGACAGAGGTTGATCGCAAAAGAAAGTTTTCTGTGCAAAGAACTACTGCTGCTGCACCCAGAGTAGCTAACAAGAGAGTCATAGCTCCACCAAAAGCTAGAGCTTACCTGGGCAACGACGAGTCAGACTGATTACCTGCAGGTAAACAACTTTTCAACCAATAAAAGAGATGAAATAATGTTATTAGAGCCTTGGGCTCCACTTTTTCCTCCAGCTCCTAAAAAGCCAGGGTTCTATCCCTACCATTTGAGCTCCTTTATTATTCCCCGTCTCCATCATTGTGTACTGCTTTATTTCTCTACACTCCCTTCCCTATTAAATGCAGTATAATCTGTATTTAAGTTACAGAACTAACTAGAAAATGTTTTTATCAGAACTATAATAAATATTTTTGTAAAGTCAAGAATATTAGTTTATGAATTATAAAGAATTTTGCGGTATAAATATTCTTTATCTTACCATCAAGAGAAATGCCTAGAACCTTTTCTAAACACAACTAATGCAATGAGATTTTTCACGAGGAGATACGAAGGGAATGGAAAGAGCTGATAGATTCATGGCTAGATGAAAGGATTAGAGGGAGTCAGAATGAAGGCTTGGGTTGTATTGGGGACTTGAATGCTGTGACTGTCTTCTGTACTAGGTTCTATGAAGCAGAGGAAAAGGTTAGATAGAACTAGAGCAGAGCAGCAGGGGCTAAGTTGGCGATGCTTACAGCATCTAATAACACAGGTGAATCAAAGAAGAGGTCAAAAAGCATGCAAGTCTCCTATCCTGACAACCTCATAACCAGTGAATGGGATGCTGTTAAAATACAGAGTTTGGCCTTAGGTGTCCAAAGTGAGAACACTAATTATCATGATTTTGCTGTGTAATGGCCGGCAAAACAGATAGTTATTATTCAGAAACTGATGATACAGTTAATAATTAATTCTCTTTTTTCCTCTTAATCTTCCTTTACAAACTTGACTTCTGGCCATTTCATTAGGAACAACCAAAATGTATATACAGAAAAAGGATATAGACCAAAGTGAGCAATTTGCTAGTATTTCTTAAAGGCTTTGGCTTCCTCAATCAAAATGAGGGAGAATGGGGCAGATTAACAGCTCATATTAATGTATTATTTTACATTGTTTCATCCTGAAACCAACCCTGTGAGGGAACTAGAAGTTAGTGCCATTACTCCTATTTAACAGTTGCAAAAACTGAGACTGAAAAAAGTTTAGTGACTTGGCCAAGGTTGAAGAGTCAATAAGCTAAAGAGATGGACTTTGAATCAAGTCCTGCGTCAATTCCAGAACACCACATTTATCACAGAGGTCCCTCCTAAGTCTAAAATGTTATATTCCAAGGAATTTAATATGTGGTGAGAGAAAAAAAAAGTTTTTTAACCAAAAGTCAGGTTTCTAAACTGTATGTAGAATTCAAACATTCATGTTAAGATGGTCCTCTATTAAAACAGCCAAGGAAAACAGAATTTTAATGCTGTCTGCATCTTCCCATCAGTCCCCCACACAGGTTCTACACAACATGATGGAGACCTTTTCCAGATCCCTTGCCATTGGATAGGGCTGTCCACTGTATATACACAAACATATAAATACATATATTTAAATGTATGTATGCATGTGTATATACATATATATATATATAAAATACGTAAATACATATATGTATGTGTGTGTGGAGGTATATGTGTGTGCGTGTGTGTGTGTGTGTATATTATATATACATATATCTTGCTATTTCTCCATGATCAGAGTATAATCTTCTCTAATTGTACAGTACATCTCTGTAATGATCATGTTTCAAGCCTCTTACAGGCAGTTTTTGAATGCATCTTATTCACAAGTGATTGACAAAGAACTTTAAACATTCAGATGCTATGGTATTCCTGGACTAGCAGAGATATAGCAAAACTGGAGGAATGTTACTATTAAAAATATAGACCTTAGTTTCAGGGAGAAGTTTTAACCCCTTGGTGTTTCCTGTGTAGATTAAGAGGCCAAATGTTTTTGGAATGATCATGTTCCTTCTTTAAGATGGTCCAAATAATTCTGAGGCCTATAATTGGCAAAATGTTATCTGAAGATAGGGATATTTTGAAATCCTATGCAGAATGCAGAACCCTTCTTCCATTTGGATTCAGCACTGCCCAGTCTCTACAACCCAGTCAAACACTTTTGCTGAACATATTTTCCTGTCTTGTGCTTTATTTAACATTAATAATCAAAGAGTTACTGAACAATTATTACTGATGTTATATCCTTTAAGGACTTTTGTATAGTTTTCACATAAGCATGAGAAACATTGTTCAACTACTCAATTAAACACTTATTAATCATTAACTATGTGTCAGGCACTGTCAACAAACATTTATTAAGTGCCTAATGAATATAAAATAATGTTATATATGCCAGGAATACAAAACATAAACAAAACAGTTCCTGTCCTTAAAAACCTTAGTCTACTTGTGTGATGCAATTATTCACATAGAAGCAATACCAAGTGCACACAAAGTTATTTTAAGCAAAAGAAAGTACTAACAAGTGGGGGCAAAATGGGAAGGGAAGATCAGGAAAGGGACACTTAGGTTGTATTTTGAAGGAAGACAGGGATTAGTAAGGTGGAGGTGAGAAATGAGTGCAGAATTCCAAATGCTGGGGAAAACTTGTGCAAAGGCCATAGCTGGCACACAAGTTTGCCTGGAACAGCGTATGTGAAATAGAAGAATATGACTAGAAATATAGGTGTAAGTTATGTGAAAAATAGTAAATGCCAGGGCTGAGGATATTTTAACCTAGAGATATGAGGAAGTCACAATATTTTTGAGTACAAGTATGACACAGCCAGAACTACTTTTTAAGAATATCAGTCTCATTGCTACACAGAAAATAGATTACAGAGGGAAAAGACTAGTACTTTCAAGGTAGAATTTTACTCTACTAAATCAATTGCTTTTTTACAGTTACCAATCAACAAGAAAGCTGAATGCATTACTGGAAGGATGAGTTTTGCTACAGAACATCATTTCTAAATAGTTGCCCTGCTACTCTCCAGCTCTCCCAGTAAGTCAGCAAGAATTTATTAAGTGTTTACTATGTGCCAAGCTCTGTACTAAGTATTAGAGGTACAAAGAAAAGTAAAAATATTCCTTAATCTCAAGGAGCTTACAATGTAATGGAGGAAACAACACACAAATAACAAAATATTTATAAAATATAAGCAAAGGAAGGAAAATTTAGAGGGGAAGTCCTCCTGCAGAAGATGATTTGAAAAGAGTCTTGAAGAAAGCCAGGAAAACTAAGAGCTAGAGGTGATGGGACAGAGCATTCCAGGCAGGATATTGCCCTACACCAGTGACGTCAAACTCACATAGAAATGGGAACCATTAAACCATAGATAAGGATCCCTGCAGGCACATATGGATTTTAAAAACAATACAGTAACATTATTTGTGTTTCATTGTATTTTTATTTATCTTGTTAAAAATATTTCAATTACATTTTTATCTGGTTCAGACCACACTGCTGAGGAGGATTTGACTTGCATTGCAGAGGGGTATGTGACACCTTTGCTCTAGACCTTGACATCCAGATATACGCCCCACTTCCAACATTAAGGAAAGAGACAGAGAGGGGAAGTTAATTTTCTCAATTTTGGGAAGTACCTGGAAAGGAACTGCTTGGATTGAGGGATAAGTTAATTCACATCTCGGCCCCTTCAGCCAGCCCTAAACTCTCAGATCATGTTTCATTCTGAAATAAAATGACCACAGTTCCAATCCTGTCTCCAACACTAATGTGACTTTGGGCAAGTCACTGAACATCCTGTGACTCAGTTTCATAGGACCACTGAATCAAAGATCTAGTCTAAAGCTAGAAAGAATGTTCATTAGAGGTCATCTAGTCCAATTCTCCTTTTAGTTCTCTTTTAGAATCAGTTCTTCAACTTGTTTAAAATTGGGCCATCTCCAGTAGGGAGTTTTTAACATAAATATTTTTATTTCATTCCTGGTGCTTTTCCCATCTTTGTTTTCCTTAGTGCTATTCTTACTTCTTCAAGAAATGTTTCAATGACTATGATGTTAAGAGTTCAAATACAGTGCAACTACCAAGCAAAATAATTGTGCGGATCAAATGAAGTAATATTTATAATGTTTTATAATCTTAAAGCATTGTATAAATGTTAGCTATTATGATGATGAGAAGGAAGAAGATAATTCAGTCATATCAAGCACTAGTCTCTCTTCTGAGCTTCAATTCTGTATCGCCAACTATAGACTAGACATTTCAAGCTGGACACCCAAGAGATATCTCAAATTCAAAACACGCAAAATGGAATTAATAACTGTTATTCTAAAACCCGCTCCTTTTCCTTCCAAACTTCCCTATTTTTGTCAAAGGGCTGTTATTCCAATCTTCTAAATTCATAACCTCAGTGTTATCACTTCCTCAGTCTCCTTCACCCTGCATATGCAATCAACTGCCAAATCTTGCCATTTCTACCTCTCTTGAATTTAACAACTTATATCTATTTACATAGCTATCACCCTATTTAAGGCCCCTATCAGCTCTTACTTAGATTACTGGAATAGCCTCTCAGTTGGATTCTCTGCCTCAAATCCTTGCCCCTATAGTCCATCCTCCACAGTGATGCTATTTTCCTTAAGCACAGATTTGACCACGTCATGCTCCTACTCAATAAACTCCATTGGCTCCTTATTACGTCTAGAATAAAATACAAACTTTACCATCAAGCTTCTAAAGCCATAAATAATGTGGCCCCCATTTATTCTTCTAGTGCTAATATTTATTACTCCATTTCCAGCACTTAAATGATCTGGCCAAACTGACCTCTCAATTCTGCACAAATATCACACTCTCTTGTTTTTGTACCTCTTTATTATTCCAAACCTAGAATGTCTTCTTTCCACCTAAACTTCACAGAATCATTCTTTTTCTTCAGGATTCACCTCAAAAACCACCTTTAAAAATAAGTTTTTCCTGATCCTCCACTTGCTCTCTCCCTCCCTCCCAAATCACCTTGTATTGAACTACTCTGTACTATTATTCATATATGTGTGTGTGTGCTTATATATGTAATTATTGTACATTAGAATGTAAATTTGTTGAGAATAGCAACTATTTTATTCTTTGTCTTTGTATCCTTAGTGCCTGGCACATAGTAGGTAGTTAATAAGTGCTTGTTGACTGATTGACTAATCTTTAACTTTAATTGGTATGTAGTATAATATACAGGGAAACAAATTAAAATAAATATTTAAAGAAAAATGTCATATTTATTATTTTATTTATAGACATTCTCCTACTTCTCATCAAAATAGATAACAAATTCCATGACTAAAAACCCATATCTGCATACCACTGGAAAAAAAATCTATGATTTAACACACTGTTAATATTCAAATTATGTAAGCTAACATTCTATCAAAATTACAGCAACCCATGTCTTCTAATTATCATTAGGCACATAAAAGTAATGAAAATATATATTTAGCAACCAAAATTTTCTGGATGGTCTACAGAATATGAATACTGACATGTTTGTACTCATATTTAAATTCCACATAGAAAGACTGACTATGGAACTGTGGGAAGAGGACCAAAAGAAAATCCATAGAAGGAAAATAAAGTTCACGAAGGCTATTTTGTTTCTTCTTTATCAGGATGTAAAACCTCTGGATAATTATTCTGTGGGTAAATTTGTATGTGAGAGAAAAGATATGTCAATTCTCTATGGAAGTATGACTCAATCCTTCCCTGTGCTCAAAGTTAATCAAACTGTATCTCAATTTAATCTATTTTGTCCCCTCAGCTAGTCACAGTTACAATAATTGGATATCAAGTGTGAATGGTACTCTGTATACATGTTAAAATATCAATTGCAGCAGATTTAAAGGGAGGTATAAAGTGAAAACATTTAATAAGTGCTTGTTAGAGGAAACAAAAACAGGTGTGAAAATTCTCAAATTACAATAAATTAAGAAGACCTGGAACTCCAGGCTAGCATAAATATAATACCATGGAGAAATCTGAAGCAAAAGAGAAAGCATACAATGTTATTTTCTATCTTCCCTTATTCTAACACTGACAAAATGGGGACAGTCTAAGCATTAGCTTTCTACTTAAAATTTAAAAGATTGATCTTATTATAATAATCATACCATGAAAACATTTTAATGAAAATATTCTCTAAATGTTAATTTAATCTTACTCGTGTATTCAAATATCTTAGAAAAAGATCCCAAATACACAAATATACAATGGACAACATGCAGTAGGGTCATAATGGATACTAAAGTTACATAACCACAATGTAACAGCATGTTAAATAGCCTTCAACTCTACACAGGCCCCACGAGAGATTAGCTAAAATATTATATGGAGCCTCAACTAAAATTCTTGAAAACTTATTGTACACACAGAAAAGTCACAATAATTATTAAAGGTTATGAAAATTAACCATATAAGAAAAAATTACAAGACTCTAGCTCTATTATTCTGGAGGAGGCTAAAGAAGTACAGGAAAAGGAAATCTCAGTAAGAAGAAACTTCAGATGTCATCTAGTTCGACCCATATCTAAATAAGAAACCACAATCCTTGTGTGATGACTAACTTTGATAGACTTAGTTCTTCTCAGCAATGCAAGGATCTAAGACATCTCCAAAAGTCCCATGATGGAAAATGCTATCTACATCCAGAGAAAGGACTATGGAGTCTAAATGCAGATTGAAGTATACTATTTGCTCTCTTTTGTCTTCTGTTTTGTTTTATTTCTTCTTTCTTGTGGTTCCTCCTATTGGTTCAAATTCTTCTTTACAACACGACTAATATGAAAACATGTTTACTAGGCAAACATATGTAGAGCCTATATCAGATTGCACACTACCTTAGGGAAAGAGCAGGAAAAAGAGGGGGAGAAAATTTAAAACTCAAAAGCTTATGGAAATGAATGTTGAAAATAAAAATAAAGTAATTAATGATAACAAAAAATAATATTGTTATCCAAAAAGAAACCACAATCTTTCTCTGAATACCTCTAGGTATCCTCTAGGAAAACCACCTCATGAGGTAGCTCACAGTATTGGTGGATAGCGCTAATTGTTAGAAAGTTTTTCTTTTATGTCAGATACAAATATGACTGTCAATAACTTCTAAATATTACTGTGAGTCTTGCCCTCTCTACTAAATAAGAGAAAAGTCTTTTTATTATTCTGTAACATAGTCCTTCAGATACTTGAAAACAGCTATTAAACATCCCTAGGTCAAATACCCTCGGTTCCTTAAATCAACTGTTATATGATAAAAACTCAGGACCTTCCATCATTTTGGTCTCTTCTGATGCCAATTTATTAATGAAGTCACCTTAGCTCTTTTTGGCTGCTATTTCATCCTATTGATTCATATTGAGCTTGCAGTTCATTAACATTCTCTGGTCATTTCCAGACAAACTACTATCTAGGTATGACACCCTTAATTTTGCCTGTGAAGCTGACTGAATCCAAATATAAGACTGTATTTATCCACGTTAAGATGAATCTCATTAAATTGTACTAACCGGGTAATTTTTCTTAAGGGAAGATCTGACCAAGTAACTGACACTCAACTAACTCCAGTTATTTCCTATAGAACTCTAACAAAAAATTATTAGCTGTTCAGTTTTTAAAGTCCTACACAATCTAGACCCAACCAATCTTTCCAGCCATATTGAATACTAGCCACTCACCTCACTCTTGTACTTTGTTATACAATCAAATAGGCTTTTTCTATGTTTCTCACACATGCCACTCCATCTCAAATCTTTATGCCTTTACACTGGCCATCCCCCAAACCCAGAATGTGCCCCTTCCTTACTTCTACTTCAGAGTCCAGATCTACAATAATAGTTAACATTTATATTATGCGATGTAACTGATAAGCTAAGCACTTTACAATTACTTTCTTATTTGATCCTCAAAATCATCCTTGAAGGTAGATCCTACTATTATCCTTTTACAGATGTGGAAACTGAGGCAGAAATTAAATAACTTGCCTAGGGTCACACAGCTAGTAGGTGTCTGAAGCCAAATTTGAACTCAGGTCTTCTTGACTCAAGGCCCAGTGCTCTATCCACCAAGCATTATCTTCTCCGGGAATTCCTTCCTAATCTCCTCAACTGCAAATATCTTCTCTATCAAATAATCCTGTATTTAACTACTTTGCATATATTTGAATTTATTCACTTATTTATGCTGTATATTTATATTTGTAATTATTGTCTCTCCATTAAAATATGAGCTGCTTGAGAGTAGAGAATGTTTCATTCTTTGTACTTGATCCCCAGTGAATAGCGTAGCATCAGATATATAGTAGATACTTAATAAATATTTATTAAATTAAATTTTTTCAGTCAACATAAACTTGCTTTTTTTACCTCTCACCCCTCCTTCCAATTGAGAATGAAAGAAAAATAAAATGCTTTATACAAATATATATAGCCAAGCAAAACAAATGTCCTTATTGGTCACTCCCAAAAAGAAAAGATTAGACAGATAGATAGATAGACAGACAGATAAGATGTATATATAGATATAGATATAGATATATACACACACATATGTGGGTATAAATTATGTGTGTGTATTTCTACACTGAGTTTTTCACTTCCCCATCAGAAAGTAGATGGCATGTTTCATCACTAGTCTTCTGGAATTGTGCTTGGTCATTATGCTGATCAGAGTTATTAAATCTTCTGAAGATGTTTCTCTTTACAATAAAATTGTAATTATGTAAATTGTTGTCCTGGTTCTATTCACTTCACTCTTCAACAGTTCATACAAGTCTTCCCATTAATTATCCCTATCATCATCTCTTAAAGCTCAGTAATACTACATCACATTATTCAATGTAATTTGTTTGGTCATTCCCCAATGCATACAGATCCTCCTCAGATTCCCATTTTTTGCCACCTCAAAAAAGGGATAAATGTTTTCGGAAATCTTTAGAGTTTGTTTTGCTTAGGACTAAGACCTCTCTTAATTTGCCCTCCCTTTAATTTCCCTTTTTTCCCTTCTCTTTCACTCCTATTATTTTATTGAGTCAAATGTATTTCTATATCTCACTGTGTGGATATCCTTTCCTCCTCTGACCAGCTGAGATGAGAGTGAGGTCAAAGTGTCACACATTCCCCTTCTTTGTTTTTATACAACTCTTGCCCATGATAAAAATATGAGATAATTTTCCTTTAACTTCCCTATTTTCTCCCCTAGTATATTACTCTTTCCCTTCCCTTTCCACTCTTAAGATTTCCAAGATGTAACAGAAACATTTCCAGGCTTTCTGTCTAATTAGACTACCTCTATGATCTCAGATGATGATCGGGTTTAGAAGGAACAAATATATCATTTCTCTATACTAGAATGTAAATAGTTTACCCTTCTTAAGTCCTTTAGGGCTATGCATTTATATTTACCTTTTTATGTTTCTTTTAATTCCAATGCTTAAACTCCAAAATTTCTAAGTACCTCTGGTCTTTATCAGGAATTCTTGGAATTCCTCTTCCATTTTTTGCCCTATAGAATTATATTTAATTTTGCTAGGTAAGTTATTCTTAGCTATAAGTCTATATCCTTGGCTTTCTGTAGTATTGTACCCCAAGTTTTCCACTCCTTTATAGCTGTGGCTGCAAAAGGATGTGTGAGCTTGTTTGTGGCTTCTTGGTACTTGAAATCTTTCATTTTCTGGCAACTTGTAGTATTTTTTTCTTTGACCTAGAAGATCTGGTTTTAGCTATAATGTTCCTAAGAGTTTTCATTTGGGATTTGTTTGTTTGTTTTAGGAAATAACTACAGATTTTATTTCTACTTTGCCCACTGGTTCTACGATACATGGTCTGTTTTCTTTTAAGATTTCTTGAAATGTGATGTCAAGGTTCTTTTTTGGCCATAGATGTCAGGTAGTGCATTGAATCTTTTTTCTCCTCAAACTGACCTCCAGGTCAGTTGTTTTTCTTATAACTTATATTTTCTCCTATTTTTCAGTGTTTGAACCAGGCACTGAATTCTTCTGGAGCAAAGGTAAGGATTGGTACTCATAATGTTAAGTGTTGTGTTATTCTAAGATCTCAAGTATAGTTTGGGCTAGAGTGCCTACAAGCTTTCAATGCTCCTCAAATGGGAAAAGGACAAAGTTTAATTGCTGGCCCCCTTAACTGAGCTTTGTAAATTTCTGACTTGCGTTTAGGTGTATAGATTTCTGACTGGATTTAATCGGTCTGTAAATTTTTCCACAAATTTCTGACTTGGGTTTAAGTCTAAGGCACGATACACTGACACTGGTCTCAGCTACCATTAGACAGCTAGAACTGCAGTTCTATCTCCCTTTGGGCTGGGATTTCTGCCCTGCATATTAATCAGTAGAATTCAGACAAGGTTAAAAGCTGAAACTTAGACTTCACTCCACTCTTGGGTTTGAAGGCACAAAACTACTGAGTGCTTCTAAACTTGTTAATCTCAGTACACAGTCCAGGTGCCATGATTGCCTCTTACCCTGGATCACTGCACCTGGGCATAGGAAGCCCTCCTACATCTTCAACCTGGAACTGGGTATGGAGCAACAAAGCTATTAGTTGGGACCTTTTTTGGTTCTCTGCATAGGCTTAGGCCTCTGCTGGACCTAGCCTAAGTATACAGCCTCTCCCTACTGTAGAGTGTTCTGAAAGGTATAAAAACCTCTCTGTCTGTCTCTGCTGACTTCAGTTGGAAGAATCACACACTGTGACTTTTTTTTTTAATATATCCCCATCATTCTTAAGTTTGGTGCATTTTCTAGATGTTTGGAGTTTTTGGAGGGAGCTCACTTTACTCCTTCCTGCTACTCTATCATCTTGGCTCTAACTTCTCTTAAGCTTGTATAAATTGTTCAGGTTCTGCTCATTGCTCTGTGAATCAACTTTTACTATGTAGGATTCTGTGAAATTATCTCTTTTTTCATTTCTCACATGATAAAATTTTACATTTATTTATCATTTGTCTAAGAGAATCTAAGACCCCACTCCACTTTCCCTATTCCCACAGATTCTTATTTTCTTTTCTTTTTCCACCCCTTCTGATACCTCATTCAGGGTAAGGAAGGATTTTTTATTTTTTTTTTTTATTTGTGCCTGTTTTCTCCCTGGCATTATCCTGTCCTCTCCACCAAAAGCTACCCTTAATTATTTCGTTACTGAGTTTCATGTTTTTCTGCACCAAATTGTATGTTTGTATGTATATATGTGTAAGTTCAACACTCTTTCACCTATTTCAGGTAATTGAGGCTCATATGATACCAACTCTTCTTCTTAAAGACTCCAATTATGAAAAATAAAAAGTTCCATCACTCTCTTCCTCTTTTTACACTACTATATTCTTCTTTTCATACTCCCATATCCTTACTCCCTTCAAACCTTCAGAGCAGAATCAATCCACCTCTTTTTTTTTTTTTATTTAATATCCTCAATACCCTTTAAAAACACTAAAGATCAGACTTCCGATTCCAGGAGTCAAGATGGCTGAGTAAAAAGTAAGTCACTCTCATCCCCTCATATCAGCCTCTGAAAGCCCAGAAAATATTGCCCCAGGGAAAACCCTAGGGCAGTTGAACCAGATAAGAAACATGTGTGCAGCAATCCAGTAGCCCAGGTAGCTTGAGGGATTAACTGGAAAGGCCCCTCTTGCCCTGGGGGAAAGAAAGGGAGCAGTATTGAATAGGGGGCATCCCAGCAAGCTAGCAGAAAGCCCCACCTCAGCATACCAGGAGGAGATGCTGAAACCCAGGTGGTGGAGCAGGCAAACACCAACACCTAGTGGCCCTAGTGCCTTAGAAAGGGATGGGGAACTGGTGGAAACCATCTCAGAAAACCACCATGTGCCTCTGCATTCTACAGCACTCTCCCAGTGCCTCAGCAAAACTCTGTAAAGCATTCCAAGGGGCCCCAGGCAGATAAACATCCTGCAACATCCATCTGAAAGGAGCTGAAGAAAACAAAAGGAAAGGAAAAGCAGGCAACATCCAGGGGCCAGACTGCCCAATCCTACCCCTACAATTCCAGTGTTCCTGATTCCAGCCCAATACTAGGTAAGTTGCCAGAACATTACAGCCTCCAACTACCAACATCGGAGGCCCCACCTCACAAAGCCAGTGACCAGGCCCAACCCCCAACACAACAAGCTTGGAATAGAGCCCTCTGCTTCCCAGCAGGACAGCTCAATCTCGTTAAAGGCCAGGAAATAAGCAAACACCATGAGTAAAAAGAAACATACCATAGATTCATATTATGAGAACTGTGAAGATCAAGGCAGAAATTCTGAAGAGGACAACACTGTCAACAAACCCACATCTGGAACCTCAAAAGGGAAAATAAACTAGTCTGCAGTCCAAAAAGCCTTCTTAGAAGAGCTCAAGAAGGATTTTAAAATCAAATGAGAGAGGTAGAAGAGTCCTTAAAAAATACAGTTGGCCAACTGGAAAGAAAGTACACTGAAGAAAATAAGTCCCTAAAAAATACAATTGGCCAAATGGGAGGGGAGGTACAAAATCTAATAGAAGAAAACAATTTGTTAAAAATTAGAATTGGGCAAATGGAAGCTAATGACTCTATGAGAGAGCAAGAATCAGTCAAGCAGAAACAAAAAAAAATGAAAAAATGGATGAAAATATAAAATGCCTCATTGGTAAAAACAACTGACCTAGAAAACTGATTCAAGAGAGATGCTTTAAAAATTATTGGTCTACCTGAAAATCACAATAAAAAAAAAAGAGCCTGGACAGTATCTTTCAGGAAATCATAAAGAAAAACTGCCCTGAAGTCCTAGAAACAGAAGATAAAATAGCCATAGAAAGAATCCACCAATCACCTCCTGAAAGAGATCCCAAATTGAAAATGCCAAGGAATGTATCAGCCAAATTCCAAAATTAGGAGGTCAAAGAGACAATACTGCAAGCAGCCAGAAAGAAACAATTTAAATATCATGGAACCACAGTCAGCATTACAAATGACCTTCCACCTTCTACATTAAAAGCTCGTAGGGCATGGAATAAAATATTCTGTACAGCAAAGGAGCTTGGATTACACCCAAGGATCAACTACCCAGCAAAAATGAGCATGATCTTTCAGGGGAGGAAATGGACATTCAACAAAATAGGGGATTTCCAAACCTTCCTGCTAAAAAGACCAGAGCTCAACATAAAATTTCATCTTCAAATACAAGACTCAAGAGAGACATAAAAAGGCAAACAGGACAGAAAGATACACTATATTGTTAATAAGGGCAAACTATCTACA
Organism: Phascolarctos cinereus; assembly: GCF_003287225.1. Lineage (NCBI taxonomy): Eukaryota > Metazoa > Chordata > Mammalia > Diprotodontia > Phascolarctidae > Phascolarctos > Phascolarctos cinereus. The sequence continues at coordinate 106,638,839 of NW_027555847.1, forward strand.
CCCCTACAAAGGAAGATGCCACATGTAACTCTTGAGAACTGTATTGTTATTACACCATGTTAAATGGGTATACATAAAGGGGGTGGATATAAATTGACTTTGATGTAATGATAAAAAAAAATCTAATCAAGTGAGTTAAATGGATCCAAGTAAGTAGATTAATCTGATCTAAGAAAATGTATTGAGAAAAAAAGGAAAGGAGGAGGCAGACAAGGGTAAATTACATTACAGGAAAAGACACAAAAACCAATTATAGCAGAGGGATAAAAGGGAGGGAGATGACCATTGTCTGAACCTTACTCTCATCAGATTTAATATAACATAATCAGATAGGTACAGAAATCTAACTTTCCCTATAGACAGTAGGAGGGAAAATGGGAAAGAAAAGGGAGGAGGGATAGAAGGAAGGAAGGACTGTAGGAGGCAGTGGTCAAAAGCAAAACACTAGTGAGGAGGGAAAAGGAGAAAGAAAAGCATAAACAGGGGGGAAATAGGATGGAGAGAAAGACAAAAATAGTAATCATAAATGGGAATGGGAATGGGAATGTGATGAACTCTCCCCATAAAAAGGAAGCAGATAGCAGAATGGAGTAAAAACCACAATCCGACAACATGTTGTTTACAGGAAACATATTTGAAAAAGAGCAACACACAGGGTAAAACCATAAGGCTGGAGCAGAATATATTATGCTTCAGCTGACGTAAAAAAAAGCAGGGGTAGTAATCCTGATCTCAGATAAAGCAAAAACAAAAATAGATCTTATCAAAAGAGATAAGGAAGGAAACTACCCCTGCTAAAAGACACCATGGACAATGAAGTAATATCATTACTAAAGATATATGCACTAAGTGGTATAGCATCCAGATTCTTACAGGAGAAGTTCAGGGAGTTACAGGAAGAAATAGACAGCAAAACTATACTAGTGGGGGACCTCAACCTCCTCTACTCTGAACTAGATAAATCTAACCACAAAATTAACACGAAAGAAGTTAAGGAACTGAATAAAATACTAGAAAAGTTAGGTATGATAGACCTCTGGAGAAAACTGAATGGGGATAGAAAGGAATATAACTTTTTCTTGGCAGTACATGGCACGTGCACAAAAACTGACCACTTACTAAAGCATAAAAACCTCACCATCCAATGTACAAAGGCAAAAATATTAAATGCATCTTTTTCAGATCATGATGCTATAAAAATTATATGTAATAAAGGGCCATGAAAAGATAGACTGAAAAATAATTGGAAACTAAATAATCTAATCCTAAAAAATGATTGGGTCAAACAACAAATCACAGAAACAATCAATCACTTCTTTCAAGAGAATGAAAATAATGAGAAAACATACCAAAATGTATAGGATTCAGCAAAAGCAGTTCTTAGGGGAAGTTTTATATCTCTAAATGCTTACATAAATAAAATGAAAAAAAGAGATCAATGAATTGGGCATACAACTTAAAAAACCAGAAAAAAGAACACATTAAAAATCCTCACTTAAACACCAAATTAGAAATGTTGAAAACCAAAGGAAAAATTAAGAAAATTGAAATTAAGAAAAATATTAAACTAGTAAATAAAACTAAGAGTTGGTTTTATGAAAAACCAATAAAATAGATGAACCTTTGGTTAATTTAATTTCAAAAAAGAAAGACGAAAACCAAATTACTAGTATTAAGAATGAAAAGGGTGAATCCACCACCAAGGAAGAGGAAATTGAAACAATAATTAGTAACTATTTTGCCCAACTATATGCCAATACATCTGACAATCTTAGTGGAATAGATGAATATTTACAAAAATATAAATTGCCCAGATTAACAGAAGAAGAAGGAAAATACTTAAATAACCCCATCTCAGAAAAAGAAATTGAACAAGCCATTGATAAGCTCCCTAGGAAAAAATCTCCAAGGCCAGATGGATTTACAAGAAAATTCTATCAAACATTTAAAGAACAATTAATTCCAATACTACACAGACTGTTTGGGAAAATACGTGAAGGAGTTTTCCCAAATTCTTTTTATGATACAAATATGGTGCTGATACCTGAACCGGGAAGAGTCAAAACAGAGAAAGGAAATTATAGACCAATTTCCCTACTGAATATAGATGCAAAAATTTTAAATAAAATATTAGCAAATAGACTACGGCAACTTATCACAAGAATAATACACTATGACCAGGTTGGATTTATACCAGGAATGCATGGTTGGTTCAATATTAGGAAAACTATCAGTATAACTGATCATATGAACAATAAAACTGAAACCACATGCTCATCTCAATAGATGCAGAAAAAGCTTCTGACAAAATACAATACCCATTCCTATTAAAAACCCTAGAGAGCATAGGAATAAATGGAGTCTTCCTTAAAATAATAGATAGCATATACCTAAAACCTTCAGCGAGCATCATATGTAATGGGGACAAGTTAGAAGCATTCTCAATAAGATTGGGGGTGAAACAAGGATGTCCATTATCACCACTGTTGTTCAATATGGTACTGGAAACCTTAGCTTTAGCAATAAGAGGAGAAAAAGAAATTGAAGGTATTAGAATAGGCAAAGAAGAAACAAAAGCTATCACTCTTTGCAGATGACATGATGATATACTTAGAGAATCCTAGAGAATCAAGTAAAAAACTAACTGAAATAATAAACAACTTTAGCAAAGCTGCAGGCTACAAAATAAATCCACATAAATCACTGGCATTTCTATATATTACCAACAAATCCCAACAACAAGAGACAGAAAGAAATTCCATTTAAAGTTACTTTAGACATCATAAAAAATTTAGGAGTATATCTACCAAAACAAACCCAGGAACTATATGAACACAATTACAAAACACTTTTCACACGAATTAAGTCAGAACTAAATAATCAATTGCTCATGGGTAGGCTGAGCTAATATAATAAAAATGACAATTATACCTAAGCTAATTTGCTTATTTAGTGCCATACCAATCAAATTACCAAAACTTATTTTATAGAATTATAAAACTGGAAAACTGGAAAAGAGTATGGCAGAAACTAGGCATAGATGAAAATCTCACACCTTATACCAAAATAAAGTAAAAATGGGTTCATGATTTAGATATAAAGGCTGATACTATAATCAAACTGAGAGAGCAAAGAATAGTTTACCTATCAGATTTATGGAAAACAGAAGAATTCATGACCAAATAGGAGATAGAGAACATCACGAAAAGGAAAATGGATAGCTTAGAGTATATTAAACTGAAACGTTTTTGCAGAAAGCCAATGCAACTAAGATTAGAAGAAAGTAGAAAATTGGGAAAGAAGCTTTACAACCAGTCTCTCTGATAAAGGCCTCATTTCTACAATATATAGAGAATTAAGTCAAATTTATAAGAATACAAATCATTCCCCAGTTGATAAATAGTCAAAGTATATGAACAGGCAGTTCTCAGCTGAAGAAATTAAAGTCATCTACAGTTATATGAAAAAATACTCTACATCACTACTGATCAGAGAAATGCAAATCAGAACAACTCTGAGGTACCACATCACACCTATCAGATTGGCCAACATGACAAAACAGGAAAATGATAAATGTTGGAGAAGGTGTGTGAAAATTGAAACACTAATGCTTTGTTGGTGGAGTTATGAGCTGATCCAACCATTTTGAGAACAATTGGAACTATGCCCAAAGGGATATAAAATTGTGCATACCCTTTGACCCAGCAATATCACTTCTAGGGCTGTATTCCAAAGAGATCATAAAATAGGAAAAGTATTCACATGTAAAAAAGTATTTATACCAGCTCTTTTTGTGGTGGCAAAGTACTGGAAGTTGAGAGGATGCCCATCAACTGGGAATGGCTGAACAATTTGTGGCATATGAATGTAATGGAATACTATTGTGCTATAAGAAATGATGAGCAGGCTGACCTCAGAAAACCTGGAAAAACTTGTATGGTCTGATGCTGAGTGAAGTGAGCAGTACCAAAAGGACTTTGAACACAATAACAGCCACATTGTGTGATGACTAATATCGATAAACTTAACCCTTCTCAGCAATACAAGGATCTAGACATCTCCAAAGGTCTCGTGATGGAACATACTATCCACAAAGAAGAAAGAACTATGGACTTTGAATGCAGATTGAAGCACACTATTTGCTTTTTTTTTTCTTCTGTTGTGCTTTGTTTCCTCTTTCTGGTGGTTCCTCCTATTGGTTCTAATTCTTACTTACAACATCACTAAGGTGAAAGTATGTTTGATAGGAATGTATATGTATAGCCTATATTAGATTGTGTGCTGTCTAGGAAAGGGAGATGGGGAGGGAGAGGTACAAAAATTTAAAACTCAGAAGCTCATGGAAGTGACTGTTGATAATTCAAAATAAATTAATAAAAAAAAAAGAAAAAAATACTAAGGTTCTAGTGGATATAGCACCAGCCCTGGAGTCAGGAGGACCTGCATTCAAATCCAGCCTCAGACACATAACACTCACTAGCTGTGTAACTCTGGGCAAGTCACTTAACCTCAACTGCCTCACACCCCCCCCCAAAAAAAAATACTAAGGATCTGAGATATTTGTTTCAACTCTCTATTAAAATTAGATTATCATACATATTCTTATAGATGTACAAATAAATTTGCCTTTCTAGGTTTCTCTAAACTCAAGTTTGTACTTCAGTTATTACTCAGCTCTGGTTTTTCCTTCAGAAATGCTTGAAGTTCTGTGTTCTATTTATAAATTTTGTTTTGTTTTGTTTTTTTCCTGTGGCACTATACTTAGCTTTGTGGGGTAGCTTAGTCTTGATTGTAAGCTTAGATTTTTTCCTTTTGGAATAATTATTCCAAGATCCCTTCTGGTTTTTAATAGAAGCTGCCAGTTCATACATGATCCTGGTTTGTGGTTCCTTGGTACATGAATTATTTCCTTCCTGATCCTTGTAGTACTTTTTTCCTTTGATATGTGAGCTCCGGGTTTAGACTTTCACATTTCTGGTATTTTTCCTTTTGAGGTTGCTTTCAGGAGATGATCAGTGGATTTATTCTATATTTCCCTTACCTACCCTCTGCTTCTAATAGGTCTGGGCAATTTTCATTAAATATTTCTTGAAACAGTGTACAGGCTTTTTTTTTTAATCGTGGCTACTAGTAAATCATATTATTCTTAAAAATTACCTCTCTTTTACTTGTTTTCTAGGTCAGTTGTTTTTCATATCACAAATCTTATATTTTCTTCTATTTTTTTTAACATTTTGCTTTTGCTCTAATATTTCTTGCTTTCTTAAGGAATCACTGGTTTCTTTTGGAATGTTCTAGGTTTCCAGGAGTCCATCTTTTAGGAAACTTTACCTCTTTTTCATCTGAGCTACTTACTCTCTTTCCAATTCTTTCTTCCAGGGCTCCTATTTTTCTCCTCTCTTCCTGATGTTCTTCTAGGTAGCCATTATAAATACTTGTGTAAAAATCCATTTTTTCCTTTTCAGTTTCTGCATGTAGTTGCTATAAAGTTACTCATTCTTTCCTTTAGATAATTTCTGTATTTCCAATAATTGTTTATATTAGTTAGTGTTTTCTTTGATTTAATCCTTTCGCCAACTTCAGTTATTGAATTCGGATGCTGTGGCAGCACCAGGCTCCACTCATTGCTGAGCTTATGGGTACAACAGTCATATTTGATCTTGCTTTGAGTTCCCTGGCCTACTTCACTGACTTACACCTGCTGCGATTAGATTGCCCTAGATCTTTGAAATTCAGAGCTATGGGTCTTCCAGCCCATCTCTAGAATCTCAACAGAATGTTAGGTTAGAACCCATGGGCCTGTCCTGTCTTATTCTAAGCAATGTGGCAACTTAGGGTACAGCCTGCTATTGGTCCCCAGGAATTTCATCCTATAACTTTCTCAGGGGAAGCCTCTATACTTGATGTCCATTGACAAAGCCTTGCCGGCTATATATACCTTCTTATGCTTGCATTTGGTTGTGTTACCACTGACTTAGGGAACAAGGGGTAGAGGAAACCCATGAACTTCTGGCTGACTTTCTGTGCAACTCTGTAATGAAAGACATCACGGTTACTTACTGAATTTGCTTTATCTTTACTGTTCTGCTGGAATATGTATATATATGGGAGTCGGATGGTCAGCCTCCTGTTCGAGCAGCTAGCTTAGACAGAAGTCCTGTGCCTTTCAATTTATCATTGACCCAGTTGGGATATAGGACTAGTAGAATATATACATTTTAGTTAGCTTCTTCACATAACTTCTAATTAATATCTACCAGAACTCCTCCAACTGTTCATATTCTCATCTTTTGTCTTCTTTGCTAGCTTCCTGAATGTGTAGTCAAACCTCAGAATTGTTTTGGTTTGCATATCTCTTATTAATAATGATTTTGAGCCTTCTCTCATATAATTTTTCACATTTGGATTTCTTTTCAGACTTGCTTCTTTATATCCTTTGACCACTTACATATTGGTAGGAAAGTGAGATATTACTAAGATTTAAGTTCATTCTGTTGTCCAGTCCAAATATTCACACTTTTTGTTTTTGTCTCCTCTAAAAAGCACTTATTAAATGAATAGGTTTTCACTTTATTGTTGGTATTCAGTCATTTAGTCACATCTGACTCTTCATTTCCCCAAGGATTACAGCACCTCTGTCCAAACGCATCTTCATTGTTTCCATGACTCTATCTCATTCTCTACCATCCCCATTTCCTTTTGCCTTCAATCTTCCCCCAACATCAGGGACTTTCCCAGTGAGTCCCATCTTCTCATTATGTGGCCAAATTGCTTAAACTCCAGCTTCAGTATTTGACCATCCAGTGAACAGCCTGAATTAATTTAAGTATTGACTGATTTAATTTCTTTCCTGTCCAAACTTTCCGTATAGTCCAACTCTCATAGCAATTCACTGGTACTAGAAAAACCACAGTTTTGACTATACATATCTTTGTTGGCAAAGGAATAACTCTATTTTTTAGTATGCTATCCAGATTTGCCATAGCTTTCCTTCTAATTTCATGGCTACAGTCACCATCTGCAGTGATCTTTGAACCCAAGAACATAAAATCTAATACTGCTTCCATTTCTTCTCCCTCTATTTGCCAAGAGCCTACCTTTCAATCTGCTGTGGTTGACATTTTAAAAAGCATACACAGCACACACTTGATATCCATTTATCATTTACAAAGGTAACTGTAACAAGCCTGGGAGACAAAATATATTAAACTGAGACATACTTTGATGAACTTTGGAAACAGGAAAGGATTGAGTCATACTTCCATAGTGCCTTACTCAAGGACAGAAGGCAATACAGGTATACCTCAAAGATACTGTGAGTTCAGTTCTAGACCACCACAATGAAGAGAATATAGCAATAAAGAAAGTCACACAATTATTTTTTATTTCCCAATGCATATAAAAGTTATGTTTACACTATACTATTAAGACTGTAATAGTATCATGTCTAAAACATGTATATACCTTAACTTAAAAATACTTTCTTGCTATAAAATTCTAACCATCATCTAAACCTTCAGCAAGTCTTAATCTTTTTGCTGGTGGAAGGTCTTCCCTACATGTTGATGGCTGCTGACTGATCAAGGTGGTGGTTACTGTAGCAATTTCTTAAAATATCACAAAAATGAAGATAGCAAAATTCCAAAACTGCCAGATGAAAGAGAAGGTGCTGCAAGCAGCCAGAAAGAAACAATTTAAATATCATGGAACCACAGTCAGGATTACACAGGACCTTGCAGCTTCTACATTAAAAGACCACAGGGCATGGAACATAATTTCCATAAGGGAAAGGAGCTTGGAATGCAGCCAAGGATGAACTACCCAGCAAAAATGAGCATCATTTTTCAAGGGAGGAGATGGATATTCAATGAAATAGGAGACTTCCAAACTTTCCTGATAAAAAGACCAGAGCTCAACAAAAAATTTGATCTTCAAGTACAGGACTCAAGAAGGACACAAAAAGGTAAATGGGACAGAAAGATACAATATGTTGTTGGGGGGGGTGTTTAAACCCCTACAAGGGAATATGACACTTGCAACCCTTGAGAACTGTATTGTTATTACACCATGTTAAAGGAGTATACATAAAGAGGGTGGATATTAGTTGACTTTGATGTAATGATAAAAAAAAATCTAATCAAGTGGGTTAAATGGATCCAAATAAGTGGATCAATCTGATCTTAGAAAATGTACTGAGAAAGGAGGAGGCAGACAAGGGTAAATTACATTACAGGAAAAGACACAAAATCCTATTACAGCAGAGGGAAAGAAGGGAGGGGGAGCATTGTTTGAACCTTACTCTCATCAGATTTGGCTCAAGAAGGGCATAAATAATCAGTTAGGTATAGAAATCTAACTTGCCCTATAGGCAGTAGGAGGGAAAAGGGAAAGAAAAGGGAGGGAAAGAAAAGGGGGGAAAGAAGGGAGGGAAGAAGCAGTAAGAGTAAAGGGGAAGAAAAGGGAAAGGGATAATAAAAGGGAGGGACTGAAGGAGGCGTGGTCAAAAGCAAAACACTAGTGAAGGGGGAAAGGAAAAAGGAGAAAGAAAAGCATAAATGGGGGGAAAAGGATGGAGAAAAAGACACAGATAGTAATCATAACTGTGAATGTGAATGGGATGAACTCTTCCATAAAACAGAAAGGATTGCAGAATGGATTAAAAACCATAATCCTACAATATGTTGTTTACAGGAAACACATTTGAAAAAGAGTGACACATACAGGGTAAAGGTAAAAGGCTGGAGCAGAATATATTATGCTTCAGCTGAAGTAAAAAAGCAGGGGTAGCAATCCTGATCTCAGACAAAGCAAAAGCAAAAATAGATCTAATCAAAAGAGATAAGGAAGGAAACTACATCCTGCTAAAAGGCACCATAGACAATGAAGTAATATCATTACTAAACATATATGCACCAAATGGTATAGCATCCAAATTCTTACAGGAGAAGTTCAGGGAGTTACAGGAAGAAATAGACAGCAAAACTATACTAGTGGGGGACCTGAACCTCCCCTCTCTGCACTAGATAAATCTAACCACAAAATAAACAAGAAAGAAGTTAAGGAGGTGAATAGAACATTAGAAAAGTTAGGTATGATAGACCTCTGGAGAAAACTGAATGGGGATAGAAAGGAATATACTTTTTTCTCAGGCAGTACACAAAAATTGACCATGTACTAGGGCATAAAAACCTCACAATCCAATGCAGAAAGGCAGAAATATTAAATGCATCCTTTTCAGATCATGATGCAATAAAAATTATATGTAATAAAGGGCCATGGAAAGATAGACTAAAAAATAATTGGAAACTAAATAATCTAATCCTAAAAAATGATTGGGTCAAACAACAAATCATAGAAACAATCAATAATTTCATTCAAGAGAATGACAATAATGAGACAACATACCAAAACTTATGGAATGCAGCAAAAAAAGTTCTTAGGGGAAGTTTTATATCTCTAAATGCTTATGTAAATAAAAGAAAAAGAGATTAATGAATTGGGCATACAACTAAAAAAACTAGAAAAAGAACAAATTAAAAATCCTCAACTAAACACCAAATTAGAAATATTGAAAACCAAAGGAAAAATTAATAAAATTGAAATTAAGAAAACTATTGAACTAATAAATAAAACTAAGAGCTGGTTTTATGAAAAAACCAATAAAATAGATAAACCTTTGGTTAATTTAATTAAAAAAAAGAAAGAAGAAAACCAAATTACTAGTATCAAGAATGAAAAGGGCGAAGCTACCACCAAGGAAGAGGAAATTAAAACAATAATTAGGAATTATTTTGCCCAACTATATGCCAACAAATTTGACAATCTTAGTGAAATGGATACATATTTACAAAAATATAAATTGCCCAGATTAACGAAGAGGAAGTAAAATACTTAAATAACCCCATCTCAGAAAAAGAAATTGAACAAGCCATTGATGAACTCCCTAGGAAAAAATCTCCAGGGCCAGATGGATTTACATGCAATTCTATCAAACATTTAAAGAACAATTAATTACAATACTATATAGACTATTTGGGAAAATAGGTGAAGAAGGAGTCTTACCAAATTCTTTTTATGATACAAATATGGTGTTGATACCTAAACCAGGAAGAGTCAAAATAGAGAAAGAAAATTATAGACCAATTTCTCTAATGAATATAGATGCAAAAATTTTAAACAAAATACTAGCAAATAGATTGCAGCAACTTATCACAAGAATAATACACTATGACCAGGTAGGATTTATACCAGGAATGCAGGGTTGGTTCAATATTAGGAAAACTATCAGCATCATTGAGCATATCAACACAAAACCAACAGAAACCACATGATCATCTCAATAGATGCAGAAAAAGCTTTTGATAAAATACAACACCCATTCCTATTAAAAACACTAGAAAGCATAGGTATAAATGGAGTCTTCCTTAAAATAATAAATAGCATATCTAAAACCTTCAGCAAGCATTATATGTAATGGGGACAGGCTAGAAGCATTTCCAATAAGATCGGGGTGAAACAAGGATGTCCATTATCACCACTGTTATTCAATATTGTACTGGAAACCTTAGCTTTAGCAATAAGAGAAGAAAAAGAAATTGAAGGCATTAGAATAGGCAAAGAAGAAACAAAGCTATCACTCTTTGCAGATGACATGATGATATACTTAGAGAATCCTAGAGAATCAAGTAAAAAACTACTTGAAATAATAAACAACTTTAGCAAAGTTGCAGGCTATAAAATAAACCCACATAAATCATCAGCATTTCTATATATTACCAACAAAGCCCAACAGCAAGAGATAGAAAGAGAAATCCCATTTAAACTTACTGTAGACATTATAAAATATTTAGGAGTCTACCTCCAAACAAACCCAGGAACTCTATGAACACAATTACAAAACACTTTTCACACAAATAAAATCAGATCTAAATAATTGGAAAAACATCAGTTGCTCATGGGTAGGCCGAGCTAATATAATAAAAATGACAATCCTACCTAAGCTAATTTACTTATTCAGTGCCATACCAATCAAACTACCAAAAATTATTTTATAGAGTTAGAAAAAATAATAACAAGATTCATTTGGAAAAACAAAAGGTCCAGAATATCAAAGGAACTAATGAAAAAAATGCAGGGGAAGGTGGCCTAGCAATTCCAGATCTTAAATTGTATTATAAAGCAGCAATCATCAAAACTGCTTGGTACTGGCTAAGAAATAGGGAGGTGGATCAGTGGAATAGGTTAAATATGCAAGACACAGTAGTCAATGACTATAGTAATCTATTATTTGATAAACCCAAAGACCCCAGCTTCTGGGATAAGAACCCACTCTTTGAAAAAAACTGCTGGGAAAACTGGAAAAGAGTATGGCAGAAACTAGGCATAGACCCAAATCTCACACCATATACCAAAATAAAGTCAAAATGGGTTCATGACTTAGATATAAAGGCTGATACCATAAGTAAACTGGGAGAACAAGGAATAGTTTACCTATCAGATCTATGGAGAACAGAAGAATTCATGACCAAACAGGAGATAGAGAACATTATGAAAAGCAAAATGGATAATTTTGATTACATTAAATTGAAAAGTTTTTGCACAAACAAAGCCAATGCAACTAAGATTAGAAGGAAGGTAGAAAATTGGGAAAGAATTTTTACAACCAGTCTCTCTGATAAAGGCCTCATTTCTAAAATATATAGAGAATTAAGACAAATTTATAAGAACACAAGCCATTCCCCAATTGATAAATGGTCAAAGGATATGAACAGACAGTTCTCAGATGAAGAAATTAAAGCCATCTATAGTCATATGAAAAAATGCTCTAAATCATTATTGATTAGAGAAATGCAAATCAAAACAACTCTGAGGTACCACATCACACCTATCAGATTGGCCAACATGACAAAACAGGAAAATGATAAATGTTGGAGAAGATGTGGGAAAATTGGAACACTAATACATTGTTGGTGGAGTTGTGAAATGATCCAACCATTTTGGAGAACAATTTGGAACTATGCCCAAAGGGCTACAAAAATGTGCATACCCTTTGATCCAGCAATAGCACTTCTAGGGCTATATCCCAAAGAGATCAAACAACTCAGAAAAGGACCCACATGTACAAAAATATTCATAGCAGCTCTTTTTGTGGTGGCAAAGAATTGGAAATTGAGAGGATGCCCATCAATTGGGGAATGGCTGAGCAAGTTGTGGTATATGAATGTAATGGAATACTACTGTGCTATAAGAAATGATGAACAGGCTGACTTCAGAAAAACCTGGAAAGACTTCTATGGTCTGATGCTGAGTGAAGTGAGCAGAACCAAAAGGACTTTGAACACAATAACAGCCACGTTATGTGATGACAATATATAACAATATTATACTGAATCCTTCTCAGCATTACAAGGATCTAAGACATCTCCAGAGGCCTCAGGATGGAAAATGCTGTCCACATCCAAAAAAAGAACTGTGGAAGTCGAATCGCTATCACTTATTTTTACCTTCTGTTGAGTTTTGCTTCATCTTTCTGATGGTTCCTCCTATTGGTTTTAATTTTTCCTTACTACTGCACTAATGTGAAAATATGTTTAATAGCAATGTAAATGTAAAGCCTATATCAGACTGTGCGCCATCTTGGGGAGAAAAATTTTCAACTGAACAGCATATGGAAGTTATTGTTGATAAATCAAAATAAATTAATAAAATAAAAAAATTAAATTAAAAAAAATTTAAAAATAAAAAAAAGGACGCCACATCAACTGATTCTTCCTTTCAAAAAAGATTTCTCTGTAGCATTTGATGCTGTTTGATAGCTTTTAACCACAGCAGAAATTCTTCCAAATTTGGAGTCAATCCTCTTAAACTCTGCAAATGCTTTATTAACTAAGTTAATAAAATATTTTTTAATATTGCTGCATGTCAGACAAAATGTGTTTCAGGGTTCAACAAGCTCAGATACGCAGATGATACTTCTCTAGTGGCAGAAAGTAATGAAGCGGGGCAGCTAGGTGGTGCAGTGGATAGAGCACCGGCCCTGAATTCAGAAGGACCTGAGTTCAAATCTGGCCTCAGACACATAACACTTACTAGCTGTATGACCCTGGGCAAGTCACTTAACCCCACTGCCTAGCCAAAAAAAATAATAATAATAATGAAGCATTAAGAAGCTTCTTGATGAGTACGAAAGAGGAGAATGTAAAAGCTGGCTAGAAGTTAAACATTAAACATTAATATACTGGCAACTGGTTTAACACTAAAAAACTAAGATCTTGGCAACCGGTCACATCACTTCCTATCAAATAAAGGGGAAGAAATAGAAGTAGTGTAAGATTTTATATTCTTGGGCTCAAAGATCCCTGCAGGTGGTGATTGCAGCCATGAAATTTAAAAAAGTTAGCTCTGTAGAAGAGAAGCTATGACCAATCAGGACAATATATTAAAAAGCAGAGACATCACCTTGCCAACAAAGGTACATATAGTTAAAGCTATGGTTTTTCTAGTAGCAACGTGTGGCTGGGAGGAAAGCTTAGTGTTGTAGAATTGACACTTTTGAATTACAGAGCAGGAGAAACCTTTTGAGAGTCCCTTGGAAAACAAGGAGATGAAATCAGTCGATACTTAAAGCAATTAATTCAAGCTATTCATTAGAAGGTCAAATACTGAAGCTGAAGCTTAAATACTTTGGCCATAATGAGAAGACGGGACTCACTGGAAAAGACTCTGATGTTGAGAAAGATTAAAGGAAAAAAGGAAAAAGGGACAGCAGAGGATGAGATGGATAGATGTATCATGGAAACAACAAACATGAAGGTGGACACTTTGGGAGACAGGAGAGGATAGAAGGGCCTGGCAAGCTATAGTCCATGGGATCATGAAGAGTCAGACATGAATGAATGACTGAACAACAACAATAAGAATGAAAGTGTTGGGAGATGGAGTGTCTTGTTTGAGGTATAGCAAAGAGGATGAGTACTTGCTGTAGATTATAGTGTATATGGAACAATAACCAAGTTCTTAAAAAAAAAAAAAGGAATGGCTAGCAACTCTGCTTAGCCAAGAGATACGGTTGGGTCAGATGTCAGATGGACCAGATGGTAGAGAACCTTAATAACAAGGAAGCAGAACTGAGATGTTATATGTTAGGAAAATCTGATTCTTAACAGAAATATTGTTTTTAAAGGCATCTATGGAAATGAGATATTACTTTTAAAAGGACTTAGAGATTTTCTACAATGTTGTACTAGACAATTCCAATGTTAAATAGCCAGATAGTAAAGGAAATTTCCTGATTATGTCAAAGGCTCATAACAGAACTTAATTTTAATTTTCTTTTTCCTTAGTTGAAATGAAGTACATTTTGTTAGATATATAATTCTTAAACCCTGAAGTGACAAGAGGCGTAATAATACTGCTGTTATCTGTCCTAGCCACATCTGGCCACATACGGAATATTGTGTTTAGTTCTAGATGACACATTTTAGGAGATCAATCTAATCCAATAAGCATTTATTAACCACCTACACTGTGCCAGAAACTCTGTTAGGTGCTAAGGATATACAAAGAACTCTGTGAATAATCCCTGCATTCAAGGAGCTTATATTTTAGGGAATGGGGGTGGAGTGAGTGAGGACACAAAATAAAAACAGATAAATGTAAAAGCTGTAATTTGAGAAAGGAGAGAACACTAATACATTTCAGAACAGGATTCTGACAAAAGATGGTACGTGAATGGAATCTTTAAGGAAATAAGGGATTCTAAGAGGCAAGGGTAAAGAGTATAGTCCAGGAAGGAAGGGCAGCCTAGGCAAAGGCACATGCACAGGCGACTGACGAATTCAGCAAATAGCAAATATGTCAGTTGGGATGGAAGACAGGATATATACTCTGTAGATTATGTACAGACAAAATAAGTCTGTAAAGGTAAGCTGTAGCCAGACTATGAAGATCTTCAAATGGCAAACAAAATAATTCGTATTTTATACTAAAGGCAAAGGGAGTACACTGAAAGTATTTAGGAAGAGAATAATACCCCCAAATTTATACCTTGGAAAGATTATTTTAACAGGTCTGTGGAAGATAGCTGCCTAGGGGCAGCTAGGTGGCACAGTGGACACAGCACCAGCCCCGAAGTAAGGAGGACCTGAGTTCAAATCTGGCCTCAGACCAAACACCTGACAGTTACTAGCTGTGTTACCCTGGGCAAGTCATTTAACCAACCCCAACTGCCTCAAAAAAAAAAAAGAGCAGAAATACCAGAAGCAGGAAGATCAAGCATGAATGTATTCAATAGTCCCAAGAAGAGAATGTGAAATGTGGTGACCCCCATTTCAATGAAGAGAAGTCAAGACATGAGACATATCTGTGGAAATAAGAATCTGGTAAGACTTGGCAACTGACCTGATATGGCAAGGTGAGAGAAGAGGGAAAAGTTAAGGAAGACTATGAGGCTGCAAACCTAGGAGACTATTAGAATGTTGGTGCCTATAATAGAAATAAAGAAGTTTGAAGTAAGAATGAGTTTAGAAAAGAAGATAATACATTCCATTCTGGATATGTTGAGTTTAAGGCACCTATGGAATTCTAGATGGACATGTCCAATTGGCAGTTGGCTCTGGAGGACAAGAATTCAGATGAGAAACTATGGTTAGATAATACAATTAGAAGTTATCTACATATAGATGATAATTGAATCCATGGATGCCAAAGAGATCATGAAGAAAATCAGTACTGAAAGAGAAGAGAATAGAGCCCAGGACAGAGCTTTGGAGAATGGCCATGGTTAAGGAATAGGATACAGATGATGATCCAGCAAAGAAGCAGTCAGACGAGTAGTAATAGAACCAGAAGAAAATGTCACAAAAAAACAAGAAGCAGAAAGTATTTGGGAAGAAGGTATGGCCAATAATATCTATAATAATAACTAATATCCAGTGGTTTAAGATTTTCAAAGAGCTTCAAGTATATTACCTAATTTGATCCTCTAAAAAACAAGTAGGTGCTACTATTATCTCTACTTTAGAGGGAGAAAACTTGGTGTCTGGGACAAGAAATGTTCTCAGCTCTTCCTGAATCCAGGTCAAAAAATCTGTTTGCTAAGCTCCCTTGCTAGAAGACATCAAAGCAAAAACTGGACAATCACTTGCGAGGTATATTACAGAAGGGTTTCTTGTTCAGACATGGGCTGGACAAGGTATACTCTAAGATATATTCGATTCTTAATACTCTATGATAGAATGAAATGGCTTCTGAATGTTATTCTATCAGGTGTATATAGGATGGAACAGAAAAGGTAGAATGAAACTAGAGGGAATAAATATGAAGCTATCGAAGAAGCCTATTATAATTCAAGGGTATATGGAATATTCAGGAGGATTAGAACCTCTGGTGTAAGAGCTTGTCATGCCCTTTTCAGACCTGCTCATCCACCTTTTGGAATCCACCTGATTCACTCATCTCTCATCTGTGACTTTCCCTGGTGGAATAGGCAGATGAGAACAATTAGTTTCAACAGCCATGAAGGCAGCTGAAGCAGGTGTTGTGGAGCACTTAGAACTTGGACAGGCATCAAAGATGCCAAAGATGCTACTGCCAGTCATTTTGACTTTTGTTCTGCCATTAGACTTTGATGACTCAGGAAGAGAAGTGAGGCTGTCAACTTTATGCAATTCTGCCTCACTTTAATCCAATTCACACACAAGTCAAGATGTCACCCATGATGTCACTGGTCCTCTTCAAAAGGCTCCAAAAGAAAATGAAAAGAGAAAATAAGTAAAACTGAGAAATGTAAGAGGTAGAAAAGAATTAAAATTATTTCTAAGGTTGTAAGACTAAGGAACTGGGAGAATTTCAATTCCATTAATGGTAATAAAAATTTGAGCAGAAACTACAGAAATATACACAGAGAGATATAATGAAACGTGTTTAATTACCTATAATTATTTGTTCAGAGTTTCTGCTTAATTGGTGTTTCAGTGTTCTATTCTATTTTAATGTACTTAGTTCCTTTAATTACTATGTTGAGAATCAGTGTGTCGTCCTGGATTTAAAATTGGCCTTAGGGTCAAGAAGAGCTGGGTTCAAGATGACCTTGGTCAAGTTCCTTAACCTCCCAGTACCCCAGGCAACTCCCTAAGACTAAGAATTACAGAACAGTTGCTGATCTGAATTGGTGGAGGAGTTCCTTTTTCCTGTATCAGTAAGAAACTAACTACTCCCAACCTGAAAACAAGATAAGAAAAAAGAAGAGTGACTCTTTAAAAAGAAAAATCACCAAAAAAAATGGCAAAGAAAACTTTTTGTGATTGGAGGAAAACTATTACAAATATTTTATACTTTTCTGGCATGTTCTTTCAAAATAAATGTTTATTCAAGATACAGAGAGCATCACAAAATATAGAATGGATAATTTTGATTACATTAACTTTAAGTTTTTACACCAACAAAAATAATGCAACCAAAATTAGAAGGAAAGAGAAAAAATGTGGGGGAAATTTTACAGCAAGTATCCCTGATAAAGGCCTCACTTCTCAAATATATAGAGAACTGAGTCAAATTTATAAGAATATGTTGTTCCCCAATTGATAAATGGTCAAAAGATATAAGCAGGCAGTTTTCAGACAAAGAAATTAAACTGTCTATAATCATATGAAAAATGTTCCAAATCCCTACTGATTAAAGAAATGCAAATTAAAACAACTCTGAGGAACCACCTTACACCTACAAGATTGGCTAATATGACAAAAAAGGAAAATAATAAATGTTAAAGGCGATATAAGAAAACAAGGACACAGATGAACTACTGATGGAGTTGTGAACTGATCCAACTATTCTAGAGAGCAATGAGAAACAGAAGTCCAAGCAGCTCAGAGATACGAAAGTGGATCTAAACTCAAAACCGCAGATGAAAATAAACTTCCAGGTGACTCTTTTAACAAAGTGAATTAATGACTCAAGGGAAAGAAATATCTCTTTTTGAAGGTCAATGTAGAAATTAAAGGAGAGAAAGGGCTAGGAAAAATAATAGCTAAAAAGGAAGAAATGGGGAGAGATTCCTATTGTAATGTTTGGCTTTAAAATCATACAAAATTGTCAACTTTAAACACAAACAGCCCAAATTTTACAAATGATTATGTTCTAAAATTTAATTTGTAAATCTTATATTTTAAATTTGAAAGGTAATTTGGCATAGAAATGATGTTGCTATAAATACCTTTGGAGTTTTCAGATCAGGCTACAGAACCTGCTTTTTTCACCTAAGCTATACCTGAAGCATAATACTGCACTAATGATTACAACAAACCTAATCATTTATGTGCAACAGTGTTTATAAAAAATGTATTTAGAATTACAACTTGGGACACCAGAAACACAATTTCTCCTTTGCCTACCCCATCAAATGTAATTGAGAACTTTCCCTCTGCAAAGCTCTCCCAATGGCAACTGCTGGGACTCCTACAACTATAAACTGCAGATGGTCAGTGACCTAGGGCAAGAATTCTGGTAGGTGAGGTCCTGGGTGTTAAACTTTTGGAGATATTTCTTCAATCTTTCTTCGATTTTTCATCAAATACAAGCCTAGCCTACCTTCTTTCCACATTCAACATGTGCTCCTTTTGACCAAAGCTTCTCATTCTCTAGCCTTCTGTGGAACTGAACACAATCTCATAACTTTTGCCTTATGTTTTCTTAAATAAAACATAGAACCCTTTTCAAATTTTGTAAGGATTTTTATTGCTTTGTTGTTCAGTTGTTTCAATTGTATCCAAGTCTTCATGAGCCCATATGAAGTTTTCTTGGCAAAAATACCAGAGTGGTTTGCCATTTCCTTCTCCAGCTCATTTTATATATGAGGAACGGTGGCAAAAAGGTGACTTGCCCAGGGTCACATGGCTAATAAGTATGTGAGGACAGATTTGA
Organism: Phascolarctos cinereus; assembly: GCF_003287225.1. Classification (NCBI taxonomy): domain Eukaryota; kingdom Metazoa; phylum Chordata; class Mammalia; order Diprotodontia; family Phascolarctidae; genus Phascolarctos; species Phascolarctos cinereus. The sequence goes on from NW_027555847.1 coordinate 106,657,757, forward strand.
ACTTGGGAGGGTATCTTCCTGACTTCAGGCCCAGCACTCTATCCACTGCATTACCCAGTCCCAGTAGCCTTTTTTTTTAAACTTCTAGTAATAACCAACAATTTTTTCTTAAAACCATACTATGTGCCAGACTCTCTGCTAGGTGTTGGGTACAAAAAGAGCAAAACAGGGGCAAGGAATGAAAAGGCTCTCTCCTATATACGAGCAAATTTCCTTTATTTTCACTTAGACCCTATAAGGAAAAACAAAGTTGCACACAGACAACTACTGGTGGGTCTTTCCACATAGAGGTCAGAAACAATATTCATTAACATTTCTGAGGAAAGCTGGGCTCAAACTATTTGTGGAATTTAATCACAATAAGTCAAGTGCAGAAATTACTTGTGAAGAAGTCTAAAGCCTCTGACAAGTAAAAAGCTTGTTGGTACAGTGAAAGCCTGGAGTCATTAAGACCTGATTTCAAATTTGGCCTCAAGACACTTACCAGATGTGTAAGCCTGGGCAAGTCACTTAAACTATTTTGTCTTATTTCCTCAACTGTAAAATAAGCACCAATGTCCCAGGGTTGTTATGAGAAACAAATGAGATAATATTTGTAAAATGTATGGCATATAGTAGGTGCTCAATAAATACTTGTTTCCTTTTTCCCTTTGACAAAGGAGCAAGCGAAAGTATGACAATCATTTAGGGGTGCTTCATAAAAGATTAGTGGACCTGTGGGAACTTGAAATAGCAGTAAGAAGATGAGTGACAGCAGATTTAGCAACCATTTCTCTCTCTCATCACCTTCAATAATACCAGTCATATCATCACAGATACTACCCTGGACTGGCCTGAAGTATGAAGCTCCCGCCTCCATGCATTTACACAAGCAATTCACCATGTCTGGAATGTTTTCCTTATCTCTGCCTCTTGGATTCATTGCCTTCCTTCTTGGTTGCGCGTAATAGTTTCTCATCTGGAAGCTCTGGAACTTAGCTATAATATTCCTGGGAGTTTTCATTTTGGATCTCTTTCAGGAGGTTATTAGTAGATTATTTCAATTTCTATTTTACCCTCTGCTTCTAGAATATCAGAGCAGTTTTCCTTGATAATTTCTTGAAAGATGATGTCTGGGCTCTTTTATATCATAGTTCAGGTAGTTCAGTAATTCTTAAATTATCTCTCTTGGATCAATTTTCCAGGTCAGTTGTTTTTCCAATGACCTATTTCACATTTTCTTCTATTTTTTTCATTCCTTTGATTTTGATTGCTTCTTAATGTCTCATGGAGTCATTAGTTTCCACTTGCCCAATTTTAATTTTTAAGGAACTATTTTCTTCAGTCAGCTTTTCTACCTCCTTTTCCATTTTCTTCAGTCAGCTTTTCTACCTCCTTTTCCATTTGGTCAATTCTACTTTTTAAGGAGTTCTTTTCTTCAGTCAATTTTTGTATATCTTTTTCAATTTGACCAATTCTGCTTTTCAAGACATTATTCTTTTCACTAGATTTTTATGCCTCTTTTACCATTTGACCTATTCTGTTTTTTTTAAGGTGTTATTATCCTCAGTACTTTTTTGTCTCTTTCACAAGCTGTTGACTCTTTTTTCATTATTTTCTTGCATCACTCTCATTTTTCTTCCTAATTTTTCCACTATCTCTTCCTTGATTTTTAAAATCTCTTTTGAGATTTTCTATGGCCTGAGACAAACTCAGATTTTTCTTTGTGGCTTCGGATATAGCAGTTTTGACTTTATCATCTTCTGAGTTTTGTGTTTTGATCTTCCCTCGCACCATATTAACTTTCTATAGTCAGGATCTTTTTCTGCTGTTTGCTCATTTTTCCAGCTTATTTCATGACTTTTAACTCTATGCTAAAGGTGGGCTCTGTCCCAAGCTTCAGGACTTTTGAACAGCTATTTCAGAGATAATTCTGGGGACCTGCAGGTTTTCAGTTCTTCCAAGGTGGTATGATGTAGGGAGAGGTATGTTTACTACTCTCTTGGCCTGTGTTCTGCTCTGTGAGTGACCACAAGCACTCTTTCCACCATGGAACTGTGAACAAGGTCCTAAGTTTACGGACACAAGCTCTTATGCTAGTGTTCCTCCTTGCCCTGGGGCTAAGACCCAAGACTGTAACCCAGATACAAATGTGGGCAATGAAAAAGAGTCCTGCCCCCAGTGCTGGCAAATGGACCCCTATAATCTCCTTCTGACCATCTGTCTAACCCTCTTACCTTCTGTAGGCTGAGAGGTCTGGAAACTGCCACTGCTGCCCCTGATTCAGTCACTCCCAAGGCCTACTACTAATTTGCTGGGACACAGTCAGCTCTCCACTCTCACACCAGTGCAACAGACCTTTCCTATTAACCTTCTAAGTTGTCTCGGGCTAGAAAATTGTTTCACCCCTTCCTTTTGTGGGTTCTGCCACTCCAGAATTTGTTTTGAGGCATTATTTAAAGTTTTTGGAGGAGTTTTGGGAGGTTGTTATGAGAAACAAATGAGATAATATTTGTAAAATGTATGGCACATAGTAGGTGCTCAATAAACACTTGTCTCTGACTTTTCTCTGCTATCTTGGCTCCATACACCCCTCCCCCTGTCTTCCTTCAATGCTCAAATGTCACTTCCTCCATGAAATCTCTGATTCCTCCAGTTATTAGTGCCTCTCCTTACACAAGTTTCCTTGTACTATATTTGTATGTAGCAGAATGTAAGATTCTTGAAGGCAGGGATCTGTTTCATTTTTTGCCGTTGTCCCAACACTTAGCACAATATCTTGCATGACATAAAAGGCACTTAATGTTTCTTAAACAGAATTGTTCAAATGGATAAGACTACCATAAATTAGTCAGTACAAGTGGAAGGAATGAGAGTAAAATTCTAATCTACCACAGAAGGAAGGAAAGAGAATTCCTGTGGCTACCATTAGCTCTAGGTGACAGTTTGAATGTAAGGAATATATATAATTTAGGAGAATTTAAGTCAGAGATTACCTATTTACTATTTAATTGTACATTAAGCTTAACTTTCAATAAATTCATCTTAGTATAACAGCAGATAAATTTTACCATAAATTGTTTTTGCTCAAATGCTTGACCAGATAACTAATAATCACATGGTATAGTGGAAATAACACTGAATTTGCATTAAAAAAATATTAATTGTAGCTCTGCTATCTCTGTGATCTTGAGCAAGCCACTTGGCTTTCTTCTGGGCTTCAGTTTCCTCATCTCTAAAAGTAGAGGGTGAAACAAAATGATCTCTAAAATTCCTTTTCAGCTTTAAGTATTATGAGCCTGTTAATCTGAGGAAAGATATGAGTCTCACTACTTAGACTGCGCTGTCATGGCTTATTATTGTCATTTAATGTCAGTGTACCTAAATTACAGACCCAGCTTCTTGAGAAGGTGACTAAAACCATTTGGGAATTGAAGATGAAAAACAAAAAGTCAGCAAATGACAAATAATTCATAGTTTAACCATGTGGTATTAAATCAGATAAAATCAACAAGATATTATGACACTAGATTAAACTGAATAACAAACAACAAACCACAAAATATTTTCCATATTACAATCTCCATGAATGGCACAACTCCTGAATCAATTCATTACCCAAAATTCTTACAAATACTAGAATATGTAAAGGATCTGTGATTTAACCAGCATAACCTATTCCACTGCAGAAACTTCTATAGATATAAATCCCAACCTAGGGAGTGGTCTGAGACACAGAGAGGTTACATAACATGGAGGATTCAGAAGCAGGATATAAACCCCGATCTTCTTGACTCCAGCATTTTTCTCCACTGTGCAATACTACTTCTGTATTTCCTAACTATGGTGAGAAAAATCAATAAACCTATTAATCCAGGATATATCAACAGTTAATGTTTCCTATTCAAGATTGTATATAAATTGGTAAGAGTAGTTTGTGCTCATACTCTCTTGTTCCATCACATAAAGTTGTAGTTCCAAATGGAATCACAAAAGGGAATTTTTTTGACAAAATCAATCCTCACATTCTATCCCACAGAAGGTCTCCTGGTTGTTAAGATAAAATCTAAGGAGATTTCATCATATCCCATTATTACATATGAAATGAAATCACCATCTTATAGTCATTTTCCCCAAGCTGCAGCATGTCCTACTGTTGTTAAATATTAAAGATTATTCTTAGAATGCAAAATTCCATCAAATCCAATGCCATTTTCCATTGCTTTATCTAGAAGAAAATTTATAAAAAGGAGGTAACAAGAGAACACTGAAATATGGAAAATCTAAATTGTCTAATTATAATACTTTTGGTATACACAGTTTATGACAATAAATGCATACTTTTTGATAGGATATACTTTCAGTTGTATGGACATCTTCCTGATTTCTCATTACTTTCTGTGTATCCATATTGAGAACATGAAGTTGATGGATCAACTCTGCCTGCTGTGCTGCGTGTTCCTGATTTTGTTGGTAAAGATTCTGCAGCTCCTGCAACTCTTTCCTATGCAAAGAAAGTGAAAGAGAAAAGCATAAATAATAATCATCTCAGTTAAGTAATTGTGTTCATCTATCATTATAGATTGAATTTCTAATTTTCATTTATATTTTGCTGTAGGCTACCTTTTATATATATACCTATAAAATATTGATGAAGTCTCTATTATAACTCTTGAAGCCAAATACTCATCAATTTTTCTTTTATAGTTTGATATAAAAGTCCTGGATCTCTACCTTCTTAATACAATTAATTTAATCCTTCAGTGTCAAGAATTGAGTTGAACTGATGACACCAATGGCTGAACAATGCCAAGACACAATCCTAATATTTTAAGAGTAGAGAAAATACTTTTGGAATTCAAACACTTGATCACTAACTTTATTGGGTTCTCTGTAATTAACTTGCTTTCTTTATCAATCATAATGTCTGACACATAGTAAGCACTATATAAAATTTATTTACTATTAAACTTCCCTAAGCACATGAATCCAAGATCTATAAAGCTATAGTCTCTCTAGTGAGGGCCAACTTCATTAACAATTGCCCAACAGATATTTCAAATGAGATGTCCTATACACCATAAGAATCTCCAATTCAATATGTTTAAAACTAAACTCATTATCTTTCTCCAAAAACTCAGAACATCCCTATCCTCCAATTTCAAGACAAGAACAATTTGTTAAGTACTTACTATGTAGTCACTGGGCTAAGTACTAGGGATACCAAAAAAGAGAAAAAAATAAACGCTACTCTTAAGGAGCTCAACATATTAATGGGCAAGAAAAAAACATGTGTGTGTGTGTGTGTGTGTGTGTGTGTGTGTGTGTGTGTGTGATGAGAAAAACACAAAATGTCTGAGGGAAAGGACTAGTAGCCCATGGCAGGGGAAGGGGGGGGGTATGAAGAAATGTATCCTTAAGGAAAGTGAGGTTTGAGCTAAGTCTTAAAGGAAACAAGCAAAGTCATGAGGTGGAGGTAAGGAGGGAGAGCAATCCAGGAATGGGAAGTAGCAGAGAATCTGGAGATAGAGTGTCATACATAATAAGGAATAGCATGCAGGCCAGGGAAGCTGGATCATAGAATGCACTGAGGAGATGCACTGATGTTCTAAAGGTAATATAGACAAGATCTGACAACAGATTGAAAATGTGAAGTGACTACTCTGGGTAAGTGGGAGGATCCTAGTCACCACAACAATAAGAGGGTAGTGGGGGGAAAGGAAGGTTTGGGATAAAGATAAACATTTCAATTTTGGACATGCTGAGTTTGAGATGCCAACAGGACTTCCAATTAGAGCTCTTCCAAAGACAGTTGTGATAGGGGACCAGAGCTCAGGAGACAGATTAAGGTTGGATATACAGATCTGGGAATAATTTCCATAGATACGATGGGTAAAGCCATGGGATATCATGAGATCTTCAAGCAAAACAGCACAGAAAGAAAAGAAAAGGAACCTGGTGGCAGAGACTGGGGGATACACAGACTTAGTGGGCATAATCTGGATGCAGATCCAGCAAAGAAGACCTTGTCACACAGGCTTAGAACTTCAGTACCATTCTTACTTGCTACATATATTTAGTCAGTTACCAAATCCTACCATTCTTTCTATATATCTCTACCATACATTCCCTTTTCTAACAGCCATCACCCTAGACCAGGTCCTTTACTCACCTCTCCCCTAAACTACTATAATAGCCTCCTACATATTCCCCCACTGTAATGCATCCACCACAGTGATTTTCCTAAAACATATGTCTGACTATGCCCCCCCCCCACCATTCTTCCAAATCAATTAACTCCAGTGGCTCCCTGTTAACCTCTAGGATCAAATATGAACTACTCTATCTAGCACTGAAAGCTTTTCACAAGCTGGCCCCATTCTATCATTCCAATCTTATACATGATGTACACCATTCTATGTACAGTATGTTGCAGCCATATGAACCTACTTGCTTTTCTTCACACATGAGACTCCATCTCACACCTCTGTGGCTTTGCCCTGGCTGTTCTCCTGTACCTGTCCCTCTTCTTCCTTGTCTCCCCCTTCTGGAATGACTAGTCTCCCTTAAAGCTCATCTCGTGGCTTCTACATTAAGCTTTTCCTGATCCCCCAGTTGCTAGTTCCATTCCTCCTAAACTACCGTGTATTTGCTTAGTATACATTCTGTGTACACTCATATATGTACAGTACATTTCAACTCCCCCATCAGAAAATAAACTTCTAAAAGACAGGGGCTGTTTCACCTTTTTCTTTATATCTCTAGCACTTAGTATAGTGTCTATTAAATTTCAGGTGATTAATAAAAGCTTCTTGATTTATAGGGTGTTTTTCTCTTTATTCTCAGCACTTAGTAGTCAATCACTCAATAATTATTTTTAAGTGCCTGATATTATAAAGAAGAGCAGAAGAAAGTCCTGGCCCTCAAATGTTCTCAGTCTAACAGGGGAGACAACATGCAAAGAATTATATACAAACAAGATAGAGACAGAATGAATGGGAGATAGTCAAATGAGGGCAGGCATTAGAATTAAGGGGGTTTGTGAAAGACTACTTATAGAAGATAGGATTAGCCAGGATTAACAGGAAGCCAAGAGGCAGAGATGAAGACAGAAGAAATTCTAGACCTGAGGGACAGATAACCAGTGCATGCAGTCAGGAGATGGGTAGTCTTGTATAGGAAATAGGCTAGTGTCCTTGAATAGGAAAGAGGTTAGTGTCACCATATCACAGAGTACATGGGGCTGAGTACAGTATAAGAAGCTGGAAAGATAAGACAGGGCCAGGTTATAAATCGGACACATAACAAACAATAAATGCTTACTGACTGATTAATTAGTTTTGGCTACTGCAACCACATGATATCACTGAGAAAACATAATTTTCCAAAATATGGTCCTTTGTATCAATAAACAACTGGATATTACATATATAGGTCTCAATATAGCTCTCAACTCAGAGTCAACACACTTAGATATTCTGGCTGTGAGGTAACAAGAAAGTTATTTACCTCTTAGTGCTAGAATACAGAGAGTTCTCTAAGACTACATGTTGCAGAACAGTTGCTGACCTACCTTGAGAAAGGCTCTTTTCTCACTGACAGTCCCCTATACCAATGAAATCACAGATTGAGCCAAAAGAAAAAAAAATACTACCTTTATATTACATTGCAAAATAAATAAATAAACGACTGTCAAATCTAAAATATTCATCATTCTGTAGCTAATCTAGGAGTGAGTTTCTCCTAGCTTTGCTAGGTCTTTAGATGACAGACATAAAGACTACAGCAAGAACCATTCCTGAAGCTTTTTAACACTTCTGCAAAACCTGCTAGTGCCTGTACCCTGCTTAGATGGCCTTTGAAAATCCAGTCAACTCTACCCAAGAATAAATCATTGGAAGACTTTTACAAAGAGTTCTCATACACAGATTCTTTCTTTTGAGTGCATTTGCTAGCAAGAATCAATGCTAGAACAAAAGGAGGAATACAGAGTAAAGCAAGTGTTAAGCTTTTAAAATGGCAGTAAGGGCCAAGTGACATGTTTATCATAGTATAAAACTATCCAAATAATCATGCAACCTTATAGAAGAGAAGAAAACATCAAGTGGATTCAGGCTTTCAGAAATCAATCTTCTGTGACAAATTGGCCTAAACTGTTTCAGATAGGATGAAATACTAGACATGGCTCAACACTACAACTTGCAGCTAACTGCAAATGCAATTTCTCATCTCCCCCAAAGGATATATTTAAATCCATAGAACATTTTATTTATCATAATTATTAAAGAGTAACAAAAGGTTTGGGTTTAATTGGGGTAGTTTCTTTTTTATGAGTCAGATGGGAAAAAAAGTGATTTTGTGGGCTTTAAGTAAATGAAGTTTCAACAAAGAAAAGAACTGTGGAAAACTGATCTTGATCTGTGTAAGGATGTGAGAGAGTGGAAGATTGTGACACAGAAGAAAAGGAAGGAGGACCACTGAACTCATAGTAACAGATATGAATCTTTGCTCAAAGGGGAAAGAAATGGACTCCTTGGGAAGCAGCTCCCTGCCCTACAGGTAATAATGATATAAATACAAATATGACATGAAGTGAAATATAATCTAGTAAGTGGTAGAAGAACAAAATAGTCATGGTTGGTAATTCTCCACTGAGAAAGACTCAGGCAGCTATTTCTCAATCTAATAATAATAATGAACAATAAGAATTTTCCAGATTGTTTTCCATATACACATATTGTATAGATTACTTACACATACACACACATACATACATACATACACCCAGGGAATACTAAATGGATACAGAAATGCACAAAGTATGAGTAACAAGGAAAGTAAGCTAGAGACACTAAGACCAAAAGATACATTTAACGTTAAAATTATGACTAAAGACGTCGTGAGATAAGATCCATAAACAGAATCAAGCTCTAGAAAGAATTACCTTATTCAAAAAGAGCAAGATGGGAATAACAGGAAAATATATTCACAAAACTATACCTAAAAAGTGATACTCTTTGAGCATACTCTTTGAACCAGAAATACATCTGATAAGTCTCTACCCCCAAGGAGATCAAAGAAAGAGGAAAATAACCCATATGTATCAAATATTTATAGTAGCTTTATTCGTAGTAGCCCGAAACAAAGAGCATACCCATCTATTGGGGAAAGACTAAACAAATTGTGGTATATAAATGTAATGGGATATTATTATAAGGTTAAAAAAAATGACAAAAGGGACAGTTTCAGAAGAAACTTCTACTGAAAAAGAGTGAAACGAGAACTATAAAAATGTACATAATGAAAACACTATACAAGAAAAATAACTTTGAAACACCTAAAGCTCTGATCAAAGCAATGATAAACAATGAGTCTAGAAGACTGAAGATGGCAAAGAGATCATAAAATAAAAATACAGAATGATATATACATATTCAGACATGGCCAAAAGGAATTTCTTTTATTGGATTCTTCATATTAGTTAAGGAGGTTTTATTCTGCTTTTCTAAATTATTCACCAAGGGAAGTGGGGAGGCAGTAGGAGGAAGAGATGACAAATGCTTATGAAATTAAAGAGAAAAATAAAGACAAATTGAAAATATGCTACTATGAAAAGTCCCAGGAACACACACACATACATATGTATATATGTATACACATATGCTATATATATGTATATATGCATATATATACATATACATATATACATTTATATATATAAAATAAGGCAATAACTATCAAAATTATCTGGTACTGGCTAAGAAATAAGAAAGGTAGATTGGTGGAACATAGTAGGCATACAATATACAGTACTAAATGATCACAGTAACCCTGAGTTTGACAAATGTAAAAATTGTTAGGAAAGCTGGAAAGCTGTCTGGCAGAAACTGGGCATAGACCAATATCTTACACCATTTCCCAAGATAAGGTCAAAAGCAATACATGATCTAGATATTAATGGAGATATCACATGAAAATTAGAACATGAAATATATTACCTACCAGAGTTATGGATAGGAGAACAATTTGTGAATAAACAAGAGACACAGAGCATCATGAGATACAAAATGGATAATTTTGATTACATTAAATTAAAAAGGTTTTATACAAATAAACCAATGTACCAAAGATCAGAAAAAGAGCAGAAAACTGGGTTGAAAATTTTATAGACAATCTCTCAGATAAAGGTCTCATATCTCAAATATATAAAGAACTTTGTCAAATTTATAAGAATGAGTTATTCCCCAATTGATAAATGAGCAAAGGATATGAAGATGCAGGGTTTTTGGGGGTTTTAAAATTAATTTATTTTGATTTATCAACAATCACTTCCATATACTTTTGAGTTTAAAATTTTTCTCCCTCTTCCTTCCCAAGATGGTACACAATCCGATATAGGCTATACATATACATTCCTATTAAACGTGTTTTCACATTAGTGATGTTGTAAGTAAGAATTAGAACCAATAGGAGGAACCACCAGAAAGAGGAGACAAAACTCAACAGAAGGAAAAAAAATAGCAAATATTATGCTTTGATCTGCATTCAAACTCCATAGTTCTTTCTTTGGATGTGGACAGCATTTTCGATTGTGAGGCTTTTGGAGATGTCTTAGATTCTTGTATTGCTGAGAAGAGTTAAGTCTATCAATATTAGTCATCACACATCGTGGCTGTTATTATATACAAAGTTCTCCTGGTTCTGCTCATTTCACTCAGCATCAGACCATACAGGTCTTTCCAGGTTTTTCTGAAATCAGCCTGTTCATCACTTCTTAATATTTTTGTACATGTGGGTCCTTTTCCCATTTGCATGATCTCTTTGGGATATAGCCCTAGAAGTGCTATTGCTGGGTCAAAGGGTATGCACATTTTATAGCCCTTTGGGCATAGTTTCAAATTGTTCTCCAAAATGGTTGGATCATTTCACAACTGCACCAACAATGCATTAGTGTTCCAATTTTCCCACATCTTCTCCAATATTTATCTTTTTCTTGTTTTGTCATGTTGGCCAATCTGATAGGTGTGATGTGGTACCTCAGAGTTGTTTTGATTTGCATTTCTCTAATCATTAGTGATTTAGAGCATATTTTCATATGACTATAGATGGCTTTAACTTCTTCATCTGAAAACTGCCTGTTCATATCCTTTGATCAATTGGGGAATGAATTGTATTCTTATAAATTTGACTTAATTCCCTATATATTTTAGAAATGAGGCCCAGAGACAATGCTTGTAAAAATTCTTTCCCAATTCTCTACTTTCCTTCTAATCTTTTGTATATAGTTTGTTTTCTATATTAAAACATTTTATTTGAAGACTTCCATAGGCTTTACTAGACCACCAAAGGAACTAAAAAGTTTAACTCCTGACCCTAAGGGCAAAGGGAAAAAGATTCAGCACTTGTGAATTGGATCACAAATCTAAAACAGAGGCTAATATATGGTACCAATTTAGGGATGTCAATGAAATGTGGACCATCAATTAACCAAGTATCTGCAGGAGTTATACCATAACAGATAAACTATTAAGTACAAGATCTACATAAATATGCTTCCAAAGACAGGAAACTAAATAAGAACTAGACTAAGAACCTGATTCTCACCAGCAAGAATCAACTGGTTACTAGTCTAGGAACAACGGTGCTAATGGTAATCATAAAAGGAAGATGACAATGCCAAGTGACAGCACAGTATACAGGCAGTGGTAAGACCTAGAAAATCTTAGAAAATAGTGGCAGGGTAAAAGGCATGAGCAGTGGTGGGAAAAGAATTTCTGACTGCCATTTCTTCCATGCCATATGAGCAATCAAGCAACCAGGGAGAAGGAAAGGTGATCCCAGATGGATTCTACTTCGGCTAATGACAGGGGGAGAAAATTAAGAAGATAGGAGACAAAGGAGAAGGGAGCAGCAAATGGATGCTTTTTTTCATTTCTTCCTTATCAATATTATTATAATTGCAGAATTCAAAATTTATTTCTTTAATGCCTACCATCAACATAGAATCAAACACCTTTCAGAATTTTAGCAAGATAAGATAGCACATAATATAACACTGATTTCAGATCCACAGTAAAAGCAATCTTCAAAGAAAAATTATATCTTGGAACAAAGATGGTACAGTGAAAGCAGGCACTCACCTGAACTCTCCCAAAATATCTTCAAAGACCTCTAAAAAAGTGACTCTGAACAAATTCTAGAGTGGCAGAACCCACAAAGACAGAGTGAGGCAGATTTCCAGCCCAAGACAACCTGGAAGGTCAACAGGAAAGGTTTGTTACCAGCTTAAGAGAGAAACATCCGGTAAGCTGAGCGCAGCACAGACCCAGCCTAAGCAAAGCCAGAACAGGCTTCCAGGAACTGAATCACCAGTAGCAGTGGTGGGTTCCAGTCTTCTAAGCCCATACACACCAGGTACAAATGAGAAGGTCAGCAAGAGGGATCTGTCAGAATTGGGTGACAGAGAAGCACAATCCAAAGCAGGGCTGCAGGGCATGCCAATTCAGCCCCTGAACCAGCAATCCAGGAACAGGCCTTGGGTGTGACTGAATTGGCAGCAGTAGCCACATTTTAGAAATTTTAGAACTTGCGGTTCCAGGAGCCAAGACGGCAGAGTGAAAAGGTAACCACTCTCACTCTCCCCTATCAACCTCTGAAAACCCAGAAAATATCACCCCAGAAAAAAACCCTGGAACAGCTGAACTAGAAGAGAGATGGGGAGCAGCAGTGCAGCAGCCCAGCAAACGGGTCTCCCAGTGCCTCAGCAAAAAAAGGGAGGCAGAAATACAAGGGGCCCCAGGTGGATAAGTACCCTGCACCATTCATCTGAAATGATGTGAAGAAACAACCTAAAGGCTTCATAAAGCCCTGGCCTAGCTGGTTCTAGCCCAACACCAGGTGAGTTGTTGGAGCCCTGCAGCCTCCAATTGTGAAGAAATCTGGAAGCCCAGGTGATAGAACAGGCAAACACCAACACCGGGACTTCCGAGTGCCTCAGTGAGGGCGTGGGGGGCAAGGGGGAGACCGGTGGAAACCAGCTCAGAAAACCACCAAGTGCCTCGGCACACCACTGCAAAAGAATCTCTCAGTGCCTTAGCAGAAACGAGGGAGACAACACTGCAGGGGGCCCCAGGCAGATAAACACCCTGCAGCACCCATCTAAAAGGAGCTAAAGAAAGCTAAAGGAAAGGAAAAGCAGGCAACCTAGAATTGCCTGAAAGTTCCAGCCTTGCTGATTCCAGCCCAACACTAGGTAAGCTGCCAGAAACCTACAGCCTCCAATTGCCAGCATAAGAGGCCCCAGCACACAAAGCCAGTGACCAAGACCTAGGCTCCCAACACAAGAAGCTTGGGTCAGTACCCTCTGTTCCCCAGCAGGAGAGCTCAATCTCTTTAAAGGCCAGGGAATAAAGAAACACCATGAGTAAAAAGAAACGTACCATAGATTCATATTATGAGAAGAGTGAAGATCAAGACAGAAATTCTGAAGAGGACAACATTGTCAACAAACCCACATCTGCAACAACAAAAGGGAATATGAACTGGTCTGAAGCCCAAAAAGCCTTCTTAGAAGAGCTCAAGAAGGATTTTAATAGTCAAATGAGAGAGGTAGAAGAGTCCTTCAAAAATACGATTGGCCAGTTGGAAAAAAAATACACTGAAGAAAACAAGTCCCTAAAAAACACAATTGGCCAATTGAAGAAGGAAGGACAAAAACTAACAGAAGAGTACACTGAAGAAAACAAGTCCCTAAAAAACACAATTGGCCAGTTGAAGAAGGAAGTACAAAAACTAACAGAAGAGTACACTGAAGGAAACAAGTCCCTAAAAAAACAATTGGCCAGTTGAAGAAGGAAGTACAAAAACTAACAGAAGAAAACAATCTGTTAAAAACTAGAATTGGACAAATGGAAACTAATGTCTCTATGAGAGAGCAAGAATCAGTCAAACAGAAACAAAAAAATGAAAAAATAGGAAAATAAAATACCTCATCAGTAAAACAACCGACCTGGAAAATCGACTCAGGAGAGACAATTTAAAAATTATTGGACTACCTGAAAATCATGATGAAAAAAAAGCCTGGACAGTATCTTTCAGGAAATCATAAAGGAAAACTGCCCGAAGTCCTAGAACCAGAAGGGAAAATAACCATAGAAAGAATCCACTGATCACCACCTGAAAGAGATCCCAAATTGACAACACCAAGAATATAATAGCAAAATTCCAAAATTACCAGATGAAAGAGAAGGTGCTGCAAGCAGCCAGAAAGAAACAATTTAAATATCATGGAACCACAGTCAGGATTACACAGGACCTTGCAGCTTCTACATTAAAAGACCACAGGGCATGGAACATGATATTCCGTAAGGCAAAGGAGCTTGGAATGCAGCCAAGGATCAATTACCCAGCAAAAATGAGCATCATTTTTCAAGGGAGGAGGATATTCAATGAAATAGGAGACTTCCAAACTTTCCTGATAAAAAGACCAGAGCTCAACAAAAAATTTGATCTTCAAGTACAGGACTCAAGAAGGACTTAAAAAGGTAAATGGGACAGAAGGATACAATATGTTGTTAATGGGGGGGGGCTGTTTAAACCCCTACAAGGGAATATGAGACTTGCAACCCTTGAGAACTGTATTGTTATTACACCTTGTTAAAGGAGTATACATAAAGAGGGTGGATATTAGTTGATTTGATGTAATGATAAAAAAAAATCTAATCAAGTGGGTTAAATGGATCCAAATAAATGGATCAATTTATCTTAGAAAATGTACTGAGAAAGGAGGAGGCAGACAAGGGTAAATTACATTACAGGAAAAGACACAAAATCCTATTAGCAGAGGAAAGAAGGGGGGGGAGCATTGTTTGAACCTTACTCTCATCAGATTTGGCTCAAGAAGGGCATAATATAATCAGTTAGTATAGAAATCTAACTTGCCCTATAGGCAGTAGGAGGGAAAAGGGGAAAGAAAAGGGAGGGGGGAAAGAAAGGAGAGGGGAAGAAAGGGGGGAAAGGGAGGGAAGAAGCAGTAAGATAAAGGGGAAGAAAAGGGAAAGGGATAATAAAAGGGGGAAGGGACTGAAGGAGGTGGGGTCAAAAGCAAAACACTAGTGAAGGGGGAAAGGAAAAAGGAGAAAAGAAAGCATAAATGGGGGGAAAAGGATGGAGAAAAAGACACAGATAGTAATCATAACTGTGAATGTGAATGGGATGAACTCTCCCATAAAACGGAAACGGATTGCAGAATGGATTAAAAACCATAATCCTACAATATGTTGTTTACAGGAAACACATTTGAAAAAGAGTGACACATACAGGGTAAAGGTAAAAGGCTGGAGCAGAATATATTATGCTCAGCTGAAGTAAAAAAGCAGGGGTAGCAATCCTGATCTCAGACAAAGCAAAAGCAAAAATAGATCTAATCAAAAGAGATAAGGAAGGAAACTACATCCTGCTAAAAGGCACCATAGACAATGAAGTAATATCATTACTAAACATATGTGCACCAAATGGTATAGCATCCAAATTCTTACAGGAGAAGTTCAGGGAGTTACAGGAAGAAATAGACAGCAAAACTATACTAGTGGGGGACCTGAACCTCCCCTCTCGGCACTAGATAAGTCTAACCACAAAATAAACAAGAAAGAAGTTAAGGAGGTGAATAGAACATTAGAAAAGTTAGGTATGATAGACCTCTGGAGAAAACTGAATGGGGATAGAAAGGAATATACTTTTTTCTCGCAGTACATGGCACATACACAAAAATTGACCATGTACTAGGGCATAAAAACCTCACAATCCAATGCAGAAAGGCAGAAATATTAAATGCATCCTTTTCAGATCATGCAATAAAATTATATGTAATAAAGGGCCATGGAAAGATAGACTAAAAAATAATTGGAAACTAAATAATCTAATCCTAAAAAATGATTGGGTCAAACAACAAATCATAGAAACAATCAATAATTTCATTCAAGAGAATGACAATAATGAGACAACATACCAAAACCTATGGGATGCAGCAAAAGCAGTTCTTAGGGAAGTTTTATATCTCTAAATGCTTACATAAATAAAAGAAAAAGAGATTAATGAATTGGGCATACAACTAAAAAAACTAGAAAAAGAACAAATTAAAAATCCTCAACTAAACACCAAATTAGAAATATTGAAAACCAAAGGAAAAATTAATAAAATTGAAATTAAGAAAACTATTGAACTAATAAATAAAACTAAGAGCTGGTTTTATGAAAAAACCAATAAAATAGATAAACCTTTGGTTAATTTAAGTGAAAAAAAGGAAGAAGAAAACCAAATTACTAGTATCAAGAATGAAAAGGGCGAAGCCACCACCAAGGAAGAGGAAATCAAAATAATAATTAGGAATTATTTTGCCCAACTATATGCCAACAAATTTGACAATCTTAGTGAAATGGACACATATTTAGAAAACTACAAATTGCCCAGATTAAGCGAAGAGGAAGTCAAATACTTAAATAACGTCATCTCAGAAAAAGAAATTGAACAAGCCATTGATGAACTCCCTAGGAAAAAATCTCCAGGGCCAGATGGATTTACAAGCTAATTCTATCAAACATTTAAAGAACAATTAATTCCAATACTACATAGACTATTTGGGAAAATAGGTGAAGAAGGAGTCTTACCAAATTCTTTTTATGATACATATATGGTGTTGATACCTAAACCAGGAAGAGTCAAAATAGAGAAAGAAAATTATAGACCAATTTCTCTAATGAATATAGATGCAAAAATTTTAAATAAAATACTAGCAAACACAGATTGCAGCACCTTATCACAAGAACAATACACTATGATCAGGTAGGATTTATACCAAGAACCCACTCTTTGAAAAAAACTGCTGGGAAACCTGGAAAAGAGTATGGCAGAAACTAGGCAGAGACTCAAATCTCACACCCTATACCAAAATAAAGTCAAAATGGGTTCATGACTTAGATACAAAGGCTGATACCATAAGTAAACTGGGGACAACAAGGAATAGTTTACCTATCAGATCTATAGAAAACAGAAGAATTCATGACCAAGCAGGAGATAGACAACATTATGTAAAGCAAAATGGATAATTTTGATTACATTAAATTGAAAAGTTTTTGCACAAACAAAGCCAATGCAACTAAGATTAGAAGGAAGGTAGAAAATTGGGAAAGAATTTTTACAACCAGTCTCTCTGATAAAGGCCTCATTTCTAAAATATATAGAGAATTAAGACAAATTTTAAGAACACAAGCCATTCCCCAATTGATAAATGGTCAAAGGATATGAACAGACAGTTCTCACATGAAGAAATTAAAGCCATCTATAGTCATATGAAAAAATGCTCTATATCACTATTGATTAGAGAAATGCAAATCAAAACAATGCTGAGGTAGCACATCATACCTATCAGATTGGCCAACTTGACAAAACAGGAAAATGATAAATGTGGAGAAGATGTGGGAAAATTGGAACACTAATACATTGTTGGTGGAGTTGTGAAATGATCCAACCATTTTGGAGAACAATCTGGAACTATGCCCAAAATGATACAAAAATGTGCATACCCTTTGATCCAGCAATAGCACTTCTAGGGCTATATCCCAAAGAGATCAAACAACTCAGAAAAGGACCCACATGTACAAAAATATTCATAGCAGCTCTTTTTGTGGTGGCAAAGAATTGGAAATTGAGAGGATGCCCATCAATTGGGGAATGGCTGAGCAAGTTGTGGTATATGAATGTAATGGAATACTACTGTGCTATAAGAAATGATGAACAGGCTGACTTCAGAAAAACATGGAAAGACTTCTATGGTCTGATGCTGAGTGAAGTGAGCAGAACCAAGAGGACTTTGTACACAATAATAGCCACGTTATGCGATGACTAATAGTGTTAAAATGAACCCTTCTCAGCATTACAAGGATCTAAGACATCTCCAGAGGCCTCAGGATGGAAAATGCTGTCTACATCCAAATAAAGAACTATGGAAGTCGAATCGCTATCACTTATTTTTACCTTCTGTTGAGTTTTGTTTCATCTTTCTGATGGTTCCTCCTATTGGTTTCAATTTTTCCTTACAACTTTACTAAGTGAAAATATATGTTTAATAGCAATGTAAATGTAAAGCCTATATCAGACTGTGCGCCATCTTGGGGAGAAAAATTTTCAACTGAACAGCATATGGAAGTGATTGTTGATAAATCAAAATAAATTAATAAAATAAAAAAAAATTTAAATAAAAAAAGGAATTTTAGAAAAGCTACATGTGGTAGCATCTTGAGAAAACTGAATAGGGATACAAAGGAATATACCTTTTTTGAATACATAAATTAATTTATTTTTAGTTTTAAACATTTACTTCCACAAGATTTTGAATTCCATATTTTCACCCCATCTTGCCCCTCCCCCCCCAAGATGGCATGCATTCTGAATACCCCTTCCCCTAGTCTGCCCTCCCTTCTATCTCTCCCCCCCTACCTTATCCCCTTTCCCTTCTATTTTCCTATAGGGCAGGATAGATTTCTGTACCTCATTTCCTGTATTTCTTATTTCCCAGTTGTATGTGGAAACTTTTTTTTTAAACATGTGTTTTTAAAACTTTGGGTTCCAAATTTTCTCCCTTCCTCCCACTCCACCCCCTCAGTGAAAAGGCAAGCAAGTCAATACGGGCCATACATGTGCACTTATGCAAGACACTTCCATAGTAGACATGTTGTGAAAAACTAACTCTATTTCTCTTAATCCTATCCTGCCCCTCCGCATTTATTCTATTCTTTCTGTTGACCCGGTCCCTCCTCAGAAGTACTTCCTTCTGATTACCCCTTTCCCAACGTGCCCTTCTCTCTATCATCCCCCTGCTCTCTTGTCCCCCTTCTTCCCCTATTTTCCTGTAGGGTAAGACAGATTTCCATACCCAATTGAGTGTGTATGTTATTCCCTCCTTAAGCCAAATCTTAAGACAATAGTATTCCCTCATTTCCTCTCATCTTCCCCTGTTTGCCCTCCACTGTAAGAACCTTTTCTTTTCTGTTTTGTGTGAGATAATGTACCCCATTCTACCTCTCCCCTTCTCCTTCTCCTAGTATAATCCTCTCTCATCACTTAATTTTATTCTCCAGATATCACCCTTCATCTTCAACTCATCCTGTGCCCTCTATCTATCTATCTGTCTATCTATCTATCTATCTATCTATCTATCTGTCTGTCTGTCTGTCTGTCTGTCTGTCTATCTATCTATCTATCTATCTATCTATCTATCCATACCATACATACATACATACATATAATTTTTCCCCTCCCACTACCCTAATACTGACAAAGGTCTCATGAGTTATAAATATCTTTCCATGCAGGAATGTAAACAGTTCAGCCTTAATAAGTCTCTTATGCTTTCTCTTTGCTGTTTACCTCTTCATGTTCCACTTGAGTCTTGTATTTGAAAGTCCAATTTTCTATTCAGCTCTGGTCTTTTCATCAAGAATGCTTGAAAGTCCTCTATTTCACTGAATGACCATTTTTTCCCCTGAAGGATTATACTCAGTTTTGCTGGATAGGTGATTCTTGGTTGTAATCCTATCTCCTTTGCCCTCCAGAATATTATATTCCATGCCCTTCGGTCCCTTAATGTAGAAGCTGCTAAATCTTGTGTTATCCTGATTGTGTTTCCACCATACTTGAATCTTTTCTTTCTGGCTGCTTGCAATTTTTTCTCCTTGACCTGGGAACTCTGGAATTTGGCTACAATATTCCTAGGAGTTTTCCTTTGGGGATTTCTTTCAGGGGGAGATCGGTGGGTTCTTTCAATTTCTATTTTGCCTTCTGGTTCTAAAATATCAGGGCAGTTTTCCTTGATAATTTCTCGAAAGCTGATGTCTAGGCTCTTTTTTTGATCATGGCTTTCAGACACTCTAATAATTTTTAAATTCTCTCTCCTGGATCTATGTTCCAGGGTCAGTTGTTTTTCCAATAAGATATTTCACATTGTTTTCTAATTTTTCATTCTTTTAGATTTGTTCTGCTGTGTCGTGATTTCTCATAAAGTCACTATCCTCCAATTGCTCTATTCTTATTTTTAAGGAAGTTTTCTTCAGTAAGCTTTTGGACTTCCTTTTCCATTTGGCCAATTTTGTTTTTTAGGGCATTCTTCTCCTCATTGGCTTTTTGGACCTCTTTTGCCATTTGGGTTAGGCTATTTTTTAAGGTGTTATTTTATTCAGTATTTTTTGGGGTCTCCTTTAGCAAGCTGTTGACTTGTTTTTCATGATTTTCTTGCATCACTTTCATTTTTCTTCCCAGTTTTTCCTCTACTTCCCTTACTTGCTTCTCAAAATCCCTTTTGAGCTCTTCCAAGGCCTGGGACGGATTCATATTTTTCTTGGAGGCTTTGGATGCGGGAGCTCTGACTTTGTTGTCTTCTTCTGGTTGTATGTTTTGATCTTCTTTGTCACCGAAGTAGGAAAATCTTTTTGCGAGGTTTGCTCATGATCCCAGCCAACTTGAGTTTTAAACTCTTTGTTAAGATAAAAGTCTGCTTCCAATATGGAGAATGTACTGTCCCCAGCTTCAGGGGTTTGTGTAACTGTTTTCAGAGATACCTCTAACGACCTGTAAATTTTCAGTTCTTGTAATGTGGATTGATAACGGCCAAGGTGTTTACTCTTTTCCTGGCCTGAGCTCTGGTCTTTGAGCAACTGTCCACAAGCAGTCTTTCCTCTCCTGGAACTGTGAGGAGGGTTTCCTCTTCATATCTACTACAAGCTCCACCATGCCAGCGCTCCTCCTCACCCCAGGACCACCACCCAGAACTGTGACCCAGATCCAAGCGCGGGCAAAGCAAGAGATTCCAGCCTCAGCACCAGCAAAAAGATCCCTGCAGTCCCCCCTCTAATCAGCCACTTGATTCCCCCTTAGTCTGTGGGCCAGAAGCTCAGGCCACACCCCTGCACCCATGCTCTGTGCTTTGGAACTGGCCCTGACCTAGCTCTTCTCTCACCGCAAAAACAGACTTTTCCTACTGACCTTCTAAGTTGTCTTTGGCATTCATGAATTGGAAGTCTGGAAGCCAGCAGAGCTCCCCATGATTCAGTCCTCTGAGGCCTGCTCTAGATTCCCTGCAACCTGTGCACTCATGCGGAACTGCGCTCCTCTCCCCGCCTAATTAGATATGCCTTTACAATCAACCATCCAGGCTGTCTTGGGCTGGAAATTTGTTTTACTCTATCTTTTTGTGGGTTCTGCTGCTTTAGAATTTGTTTAGAGCCATTTTTATGGGTATTTGGAGGGGTTTGGGGGAGAACTCAAGCAAGTCACTGCTTTCATTCAGCCATCTTGGCTCATCCCCCCCCCCCGAATATACTTTTATCTCAGTTTGCATGGCACTTACACAAAAACTGACCATGTACTATGACATAAAAACCTCACAATCTAATGCAGAAAGGCAGAAATATTAAATGAATCTTTTTCAGATCATGATACAGTAAAAATTATATGTAATAAAGGGCCATGGAAAGATAGACTAAAAAATAATTGGAAACTAAATAATCTAATCCTAAAGAATGAGTGGGTCAAACAACAAATCATAAAATCAATCAATAACTTCATCCAAGAGACTGACAATAATGAAAAAACATACCAAAACTTATGGGATGTAGCGAAAGCAGTTCTTAGGGGAAGTTTTATATTTCTAGTTGCTTACATGAATAAAATAGAAAAAGAGGAGATGAATGAATTGGGCATGCAACTAATGAAACTATGGAAAGAACATATTAAAAATCCCCAATTAAATACCAAATTAGAAATACTCAAAACCAAAAGAGAGATTAATAAAATTGAAATTAAGAAAACTACTGAATTAATAAATAAAACTAAGAGCTGGTTTTATGAAAAAACAATAAAATAGATAAACCTTTGGTTAATTCAATTAAAAAAAGAAAGAAAACCAAATTACCAGTATCAAAAATGAAAAGGTTCAATCCAAGACCAAGGAAGAGGAAATCAAAACAATAATTAGGGACTATTTTGCCCAACTGCATGCCAATAAATTTGACAGCCTTAGTGGAATGGACAAATATTTACAAAAATATAAATTGCCCAGATTAACAGAAGAAGAAGTAAAATACTTAAATAACCCCATCTTACAAAAAGAAATTAAACAAGCCATCAATGAACTGCCTAGGAAAAAATCTCCACAGCCAGACAGATTTACAAGTGAATTTTATCAAACAAACAAGAAAACTTTAAAGAACACTTAATTCCAATACTATACAGACTATTTGGGAAAACAGGTGAAGAAGGGGTCTTACCACATTCTTTTTATTATACAAATACAGTGCTGATACCTAACCTGAGAAGAGTCAAAACAGAGAAAGGAAATTATAAACCAATTTCCATAGTAAATATAGATGCAAAAATTTAAATACAATATTAGCAAAAAGATTACAGCAACTTATGATGAGAGTAATACACTATGACCAGGTAGGATTTATACCAGGAATGCAGGGCTGGTTCAATATTAGGAAAACTATCAGCATAATCGATCATATCAACAACAAAACTAATAGAAACCACATCATCATCTCAATAGATGCAGAAAAAGCTTCTGACAAAATACAACACCTATTTCTATTAAAAACACTTGGGAGCACAGGAATAAATGGAGTCTTCTTTAAAATAATAAGTAGCATCTACTTAAAACCTTCAGCAAGCATCATATGTAATGGGGACAAGCTAGAAGCATTTCCAACAAGATTGGGAGTGAAACAAAGATGTACATTATCAACACTGTTGTTCGATATCATACTGGAAACCTTAGCTTTAGCAATAAGAGAAGAAAAAGAAATTGAAGGTATTAGAATAGGCAAAGAAGAAACAAAGCTATCACTCTTTGTAGATGATATGATGATATACTTAGAGAATCCTAGAGAATCAAGTAAAAAACTACTTGAAATAATAAACAATTTTAGCAAAGCTGCAGGCTATAAAATAAACCCACATAATTCACTGGCATTTCTATATATTACCAAAAAAGCCCAACAACAAGATAGAAAGAGAAATTCCACCTAAAGTTGCCGTAGACATTATAAAATATTTAGGAGTATATCTATCAAAACAAACCCAGGAACTATATAAACACAATTACAAAACACTTTTCACACAAATGAAGTCAGATCTAAATAACTGGAAAAACACCAGGTGCTCACAGGTAGACGGAGCTAATATGACAAAAATGACAATCCTACCTAAGCTAATTTATTTATTCAGTGCCATACCAATCATTACACCAAAAAAAATATTTTATAGAGCTAGAAAAAATAATAACAAGGTTCATCTGGAAGAACCTTGATCCAGAATATCAAGAGAACTAACGAAATGAAATGCTAGGTAAGGTGACCTAGCTATACCAGATTCAAATTGTATTATAAAGCAGCAATCATCAAAACTCCTTGGTACTGGCTAAGAAATAAAGTGGTAGATTAGTGAAATAGGTTCGTTACACAAGACACAGCAGTCAATGACTATAGTAATCTTCTGTTTGATAAACACAAAGACCTCAGTTTCTTGGATAAAACCTCACTATTTGACAAAAACTGCTGAGAAAACTGGAAAAGTACATAGTAAAATGTAGGCATGGACCAAAATCTTACACCATATACCAAAATAAAGTTAAAATGGGTGAACCATTAAGATATAAGGGCTGATACTATAAACAAACTGGGAGAGCAACGAATACTTCACTTGTCAGATTTATGGAGAACAGAAGAAGTTATGACCAAACAAGAGATAGAGAACATTATGAAATGCGACATGGATAATTTTGATCACATTAAATTGAAAAGTTTTTCCACAAACAAAGCCAATGCAACCAAGATTAGGAGAAAAGCAGACAACTGGGAAACAATTTTTACAACCAGTATCTCTGATAAGGGCCTCATTTCTAAGATGTATAGAGAACTAAGTCAAATTTATAAGAATACAAGTTATTCCCCAATTGATAAATGGTCAAAGGATATGAACACACAATTTTCAGATGAAGAAATTAAAACCATCTATAGTCATATGAAAAAATGCTCTAAATCACTGTTGATTAGAGAAATGCAAATCAAAACAACACTGAGGTATCACATCACACCTATCAGATTGGCTAACATGACAAAACAGGAAAATGATAAATGTTGGAGAAGATGTAGGAAAATTGGAACACTAGTGCATTGTTGGTGGACTTATGAACTGATCCAACCATTCTGGAGAGCAATTTGGAACTATACCCAAAATGCTATAAAAATGTGCATACCCTTTGACCCAGCAATACCACTTCTAGGTCTGTACACTAAAGAGATCATACAAATGGGAAAAGGACCCACATGTACAAAAATATTTATTGCAGCTCCTTTTGTAGTGGCAAAGAACTGGAAATTGAGGGGATGCCCATCAATTAAGGAATGGCTGAACAAGTTGTGGCATATGAATGTAATGGAATACTACTGTGCTATAAGAAATGATGAACAGGCTGACTTCAGAAAAACCTGGAAAGACTTGCATGCACTGATGCTGAATGAAGTGAGCATAAGCAGGGGAACATTGTAACAGTAACCACCACACTGTGCGATGACTAACTTTGATAGTTAACTCTTCTCAGAAATTCAAGGATCTAAGACATCTCCAAAAGTCTCATGATGGAAAATGCTATCTACATGCAGAGAAAGAACTATGGAGTTTGAATACAGAGTGAAGCATAAAGCATACTATTTGCTCTTTCTTTTCCTTCTGTTTTGCTTTGTTTCTTCTTTCTTGTGGATTTTCCTATTGGTTCTAGTTCTTCTGTACAACATGACTAATGTGAAAATATGTTTAATAGGAACGTATAAGCAGAGCCTACATCAGAATGCACACTGTCTTGGAGAGTGAAGCCGGGAGGGAAGGGAAGAAAATTTAAAATTCAAAAGCTTATGGAAATGAATGTTGAAAACTAAAAATAAATTAATTAAAAAGAAGAAAAAGCATGTCTCTAAAAACAAATTTTAAAATAATAAAAAATATTAATTCCCTGGGAATGCAATTAAAACTAATAAATCATTTAAAAATAAATTAAAAAGCACAAAAGAAGAAAACTTGAAAATTAGAAGATAAGTCGATAAAGTGGAAAACAAAAAGGGTAGAAAAATGATAAACCAAACTTCATGTTGGTTCCTCGAAAAGACTAACAAAATTCATAAACCTTAGTTAACTGCTTTAAAAAAAAAGAGGGAGCAAAATCAAGCTAAATAAATAAAAAATGAACCAGGTTAATAGGATAAATCTGTTTTTAAAAGAGTTCCCTACTCACCAACACATGTTCTGTAGAAAATTGACTATGGCCAGTTCTATTATATTTGTATGGAGCTATTTGCACTAGGACTGGATAAAAATACTGCACAGTGTCTTTCCTATGAGTCTCTCCAAAAGGGTATTTTATATGACAAATTATTGGCTCCATTGGATTTAAGAAACTCTCTAACTCATATAAAATGAGCAGGAAATTAATATCTCTATAAGACTTCTGCAGTTATCATTCTTTTTTTTTAAATCAATATACTGATATTTTTATTAATGAGAATTTAGTTATCTATTAGTGTAATAGATGTAATTACCATTATGATTATGAAATAAAGTAAACATTTTAAGGCTAAGAAAATTTGTATCCTCATGCATAATTTTAGTTCGTTAGTCTGGCTTTCAGCATTGTTGGCATAATCACAAAGCAATGGTATCCTCCAGCTACATGAACATCACACCTGCTCCACTATTACAGTCTTCTAAACTGGAAAGCATATTGTAATGGAATTTTAACATCAATTAATGAAGACAAAATTCTTGGAGATATAAACCTTATCATCTTAATGCATTTTATGTATGGTATTAAAATAAGTCAAATTTCCCAAGTGGCATTTAATTTCTCCTTCTTAATAGGAAGAAAGGCTCAAGAGTAACATGTCAAGATTAATTCATAGTTTAAGATACGAACTTACGTGATAGTCTGGAAATGGACATATAAACTCCTCCTTATAAAATGGAATATAATGTATGTTAAATTACAGCAGTCAGGATTGACATAATATATTCTCAAACTATTAAATACCACACTATTCAAAGAACCAAAAATAAATTCAGCGGAGGCACTGTGTTGAAATAAAAATGTAACAACAGTAATAAAAGCTACAGCAAAACAAACCAAACATCTTAAAACTATTTTTCCATTTTATTCTCAAAAGAGATATGAATTAAGTGACCTGCCCAGAGTCACAAACGTAATAAATGACTCAGGCCTTAACAGAAGTTAGGTCTTCTAGATATCAAGTCCAGAATTCTATGCACTATGCCACCTAACTGAAAAGAGAGCTATATTTGGACTCAGAGAACCTGAGTTCAAAGCCAAGCTTTGTCAATCATAATCTGCATGACACTGGCCAAATTATTTAATCTCCTTGGTCCTCAATTTAACCACTTGTAAAATGAGAAGTTTGGACTAACATTTGTAACATTCTTTCCAACTATGAAACAGAAACGGATGCACATGTCTGACATAAAATGGAGCAATGGACCTATTCTATCAATTAATCTTGAAGTAAAATACATTTAGGGATGTAAAATCCCCTCTCTTCATTGTGTAAATAGTAAAGGAATTGTGAAATTATTCAATTCACTCTGTTGGAAGGAGAAGGAATGATACTTCTTACTGTACTTGTTCATCTTTATGATCCCTGTAACACCTGGGTATAAAATGAGCCTTCGAATAATAAAAGAAATAGT
Organism: Phascolarctos cinereus; assembly: GCF_003287225.1. Classification (NCBI taxonomy): domain Eukaryota; kingdom Metazoa; phylum Chordata; class Mammalia; order Diprotodontia; family Phascolarctidae; genus Phascolarctos; species Phascolarctos cinereus. Next base: position 106,684,535 of record NW_027555847.1, read on the forward strand.
TCTAGATAGAATTACTTAACTCTTGAATTTTGAGTTGGGTTGTATCATATTTGAAGATATTTTTTCTTATCTGAATCAGGGATTTATTTTTAATCTTAACAGACCTGACTCTTATCTAATGATATTTAACATTGAAACAGCAGATCTTTGACATTTTAATAAGTTATACCTATAATTTACTGTGCTCATTATCTCAGTTGACTAGAGCATGGCATTAACTAACAAGGCTAAAGTTGTGGCTTTAATTCCTTTTCAGTTCAGTTAGCTTCACTCCCTTGCACAGTCATAGAATATACCCCTACTACCCTAGCTAATTGTCTTGAAAATGAATGCCAAGGTCAAAAGAGGAAGAGAAAATCCCACTACCAGCAAATATACAAGTATATGTATAATGACTATGAATATTCACCTAAGCTTCACATATAAAGGAAAGCAAATTTAAAACAGTATCAAGTCTTTGCTTTGAATTCTAAAATTTCATGGTGATAATCTTGGGGGGATACTATTGGTAGTAACAATACAAAACACTTTTTAATTTTTTTTATAAATTTCAAAACTAAAATTATAAATATGAACTACATAAAAATAAGAATAAACAAATGAAACAAGAAACATTACAGTAGTACTAAAATATGGAACTTGCAGATGTATCACAGTAGAAATATGAAGAACAGGTGTGGAGATAGCTCTTATGATAGCTCTGAGTAAAGAAATAGGCATTTAAGTAGATCAGTAAGGTATATATATATACCCCTTGATGCATACAAAATGTATTTCTAACATATTTTTAATTCAATAATTTTATTACATAACCTTATAATCAAAGTATATTTTAAAAAACCAAGTCTGACTTTTAGTTTGAGACTTTTCACTACAGACTGTCACCAGATGTAATATGCCTCTGCAGAAGGCTGATTTAGAGAATTTAAAGTGTATTAAAAATTATCTCTCACATTAGAAATGACAACTTTAAAAAATCAACAAAACATTAATTCCTACCATGCAATATTGCCAAAATACATAAAAAATACTAGTATGTTGTCAATACTCAAAACAGTTTACTGATTTACATCTTTCCTCCAACAAAACAGATCATAATCCATCCATGACATATGTAGGTTCCCCTAGGCAAGATTTCCTCATGTATAAAATGAAGGGGGGTTAGATTTAATGGACTCTAAAGTAACATCTAGGTCTAAAACTATGACCTTATCTATGATGAGTTACATAGTGCGGGCAGCCCATGTGTGGTCATACAATATTAGAAATTATTAAATCAAAAAGAAAAACCAAAAATGTCATCACAGTGTTTTAAATAATCTTATTTTTCATTCTAGCAAAAAGGCTAGGTTTCATTAGTTTCTAATCAGAACACCAGTATACAAAATGCACATGGCAGATGTTAAAAACAACTTCAGTACTTGCAAGTAAGAGCTAGGGTGGCAAAGAAGGCAGATGGTCACAGCACTTCAGGACTTAAAGGAGCTGAGTTCAGGTTTTACCTCTCCCATATACTGACTGTTCAACCCTTACCAAGTCATTTAACCTTTTAATGCCCTTAACAACTCTCTAAGACTATAAAATATATAGAGATAGACACACATATAAATGTACATATATAGATACATATGTGTATATGTATATATACATATACATACATACATTTACAGGTACGTATGTATGTATGTGCATGTATATAGGGCAGCAAAGTGGCACAGTGGATAGAGTACCAGGCCTGGAGTCAGGAATTCATCTTTCTGAGTTCAAATCTAGCCTCAGAGACTTACGAGCTATGTGACCGTGGGCAAGTCACTTGACCCTGTTTACCTCAGTTCCTCATCCATAAAATGAGCTAGAGAAGGGAATAGCCAACTTCTCCAATATCCTTGCCAAGAAAACCCCAAATGGGATAACAGTGTTGGACATGACTGAAATGACTGAACAACTATCTATCTATAGATGTGTATATAGATCTATATATGTAGATATGCAGTTATAATCAGTGACTCATCTTCTGTGGTAGAGATAACTTCATTACCAAGAGTTCCCCATAGCAGTGAAATCATGTCTAACTAATACAACACTAATCTGCTTTGCTCGACTATACTTTTTGGGGGCCATTGGTGAGTGATGAGAAAAAGCAGTTACAGAATAGCGACAGTGGCACAAAAAGAAGACAAACAAGACAATGCTGTATAAGAGGGGTTCCCCAGTGAGATGCCTCAATGAGATTTAACAAAAGCTGAAAGCATGAAGAGGCTAAAAACACAAAAATAGTAAAAGGATAAGGGGAAAAGCATCAAATGTAAAATAATTATTCCCTACCCTAGAAACGGGGGGAAACATGAATATCTAATTAAAGGGGTCAGAAAGACAGGAAGGTGCCTCCAGGGTATAATACTCCATTCACATTTTTTTACTCCTAGTCACTCATCTGTACGTAAGATTCTCTAAGGAGTATGGAGGTAACTATAACTAATCACCCTAAAGCTATGAAGCGGCTTATGAAAGGAAGAGATTTTTTGAGAGAAGAAAAATTTGTCAAAAAAGTTAAAGGCTGTTGCCTTAGCTAAATGAGCTCACTGGTAATCCAGCTAAAGAGAGTCCAATATCTCTCAGCCCAGTGGCTGAGAGTAGAAGAGGTAGTGACTAAGAGTAGGTCCCTTCTTTTTCAAGAAGTATAAAGATTTTGGCTCAGTTTCCTGGTAGTTCAATTTTGGATTTGGCTATGGCTCTTTCTCCATTTCCTTTTTCTCCAACGGCTCCAAACACAGATCTGGCTCTCTCTTATTGTGAGCCTGACAGGTCCCACCCAGACATTGTTAATGGCCCTCGCCTCTTTGGTTCCTTGGTACTATCAGAGGCAGGATTTTTCCTGATATGGCTTGGGCACTTGTTTTACTGGGTGCTGTACTGCGCTAGCCTACCCACTGATCTGCTTGGGTGCTATTCTGACCCCAGCCACTTCATAACTCTAGCAGAGCCTCCTCAGTTTGGAGCTTCCTTGGTGTTAATCTGTCTATGTCTCCCACTATACCACTGGGGAGTTAGCAAGAGCTTAGACGCGTAGGTGCTAAGTGAGCCCTGCATGATGTTCTCCTGCTGGATTCTGGCTTCAACTCTTCATCTGTCTTTGCTTTGGCTTCTGCCTTCCCAGGCTTGTCCATATTCCCAGATCATGCAAGATTTTGGCAGTTTATATGTAGTTCCGGCCTAGATGTTAAAAGCAATAGTTATCTCTCTCTCTTTTGGCTTTTATCATTGTTTCTTTTTTTTTTTTTTAAAGCTTATCTGGGGGGGGTGCTTGCAAGGACCAGCACTGTCTAGGTACTAACACTGTCATCATCCCATAATCTGATGATTTCTGGTTTGAACTCAGGCATCATTAGATACAATGTGCCACACAGATGTATCGGTCAATGCTTGAGCTATGGTTTTGGATAGCGCAGAAGACAGAATCCAGAATGTGAACAGACATTTTTTAAAGGTAAGTTTAACTTTGATATGAGGAAAAATCTCCTACAATTAGAGCTGTCCATAAGTAAAATGAGTGATCTGCTTCAGAGGGTGATGGGTTCTTCCTTATCAAAGGCTTTCAGTCTGGATAACCACCTATCAGTGAGCTGGAATGAACATTCCATTAAAACAGAGGTTAGAACTACATGGCTGTGGAGGTCCTTGTTGACTCTAAAATTTGGTGCTGCTGTGATCCCATTACCCAAATAATATTCTGCACCAAGGCAAAGATCAGACTAGCTCTATAGCTAGTTCAGGTGTCTTTAGATGCACCAAAGATGTATATAGGCAAATTTCTGGTTTGAACTGATATTTCTGCAAGTTATATATAAACAACTATATGTTCTCTCTAAATATTTTCTTTAACTACTAGAGGTTCTTCCATTTCTTTTAACTGATGGCATCATAATCATCTCAATTCAATACCTATGCTATAAAATACATTTTGGACAAAGTGCAAAGACAAAAACAAAACAGTCCCTGCAGCTCTCAAAAAGCTTGAAGATCCAACATGTACACAAATTGGTAACCTCAAAATTAGAGTGGTGAAAGAACACTAACAATTAGCAGGTATTGGGAAAGAGGTTTTACCGGGGGGCAGAAAAACAGACCTGAGTCTTGCAAGAGACCAAGAATTCTAATGATTCTAACAGGCAGATGTGAAATTAATAAATTATAAACATGGGGGGCCAGGTTTTCAGTGTTCCTATTTGTATTTTCCTAATTGGTTTATAACCATGACAAACTAGTAAATACTATGTGCCTTATACAACAGCATAAACGTGTTCAATGTCTTTCCATCTCTACCTCTAATATAAAGACCAGTATATGTTCTATGAATTCAGTGACTTTGTAGCACCCCAACTATTTAGCCACACTGGGTGGTTAAAGTTTATAATTAGGTAAATTGAGGCTTGCACAAATAGAATGGATTTTCCCTATCCTATTTATTAATATGAAAATAATCATATTTAGTGTTTTAGGGTTTGCAAAGCACTTTATACTTATCACATCATGTTATCTTCATAACAATTGTAGGAAGTTGGTACTATTTTTTTTTTTTTGAGGCAATCAGGGTTAAGTGACTTCCCCAGAGTTTACACAGCTAGTAAGTATCTTAGGCTGTATCTGAACTCAGGTCCTTCTGACTTCTGGGTCGGTGTTCTAGCCACTGTACCACCTAGCTGCCCCAAGTGGTGCTATTATTATCCCCATTTCACAGATAAGTTAACTGAAGGAAGACAGAGGTTAAGTGACTTGCCCGGAGTCAAAGCCTGGTGACTGTCTGACGCTGGATTTGAACTCAGATCTTTCTAACTCCAAGTCCAGTGATCTATCCCCTGTACTATCTAGCTGCCTGTTAGGACACGATCTTTTTGTATAGTTGTGTTTGTGTTTTTCTGGAGGCCTGGCTTCCCTGTCAGGGCAGTGCTCAAACAGAATATAAACAAATTTTATAATTTATATAAATAAAACATTTAGTTTAAAATAAATTCTTGATATTCTGCATAAAAATATACATGACTATTCTAACAAAATAGCATATTTATTTGGTATTTAGTTCTTTTAATTAGAAATCAATAAATCAGCAATCACAAAATACCCATTACCAGTGAAGCACTAGCAGAGGTACTAAGGACACAGAGAAAAATGAAATAATCCCTGCTTTCAAGGATCTTATGTTCTACTAGCAGAAACAAAATGTATACATGCAGTAAAAATGAAATATATACAAAATTAACATGAGGTAATTAGGTCACAGGAAAGAAGGAATACATAGAAGCAATCAGTCTGTATGAGGAACTGGAAATGTAAATTTCTTCAAAACCAATCCTGAATAGAAGAAACAAAGATCTATTATAATGGGGTAATCATCAAAGTCAGTATTAGTTAAAAAATGAAAAGTAGATCAATGGAACAGAGTAGACAAAGAAGAACAAGAAATCATAGAACTGAAAAAAATTCAGTGTCCAATAAATGCCAAAATTTAAATTACATAGGAAATACCTTCCTATTTGGTATTTCTCTGACTATAACTTCCTAATATTTCATCTCTCCCTATATGACATCTTTCTAAACTAATTTTTGTCCCTCAAGACCTCCAATCACTCCATCTCTCAGTACTTTCTCAGGCCATTACTTCTGCTCAGACTTTACCTCTCTCCTTCTCCAAAACTGACTTTATATTCAGTCAATTCAGTACTCAACTCTGAAATTCTTATCACCATTCATCCTTTATTAAACCTCAGCCCTAGAGTACTCCCACCACTTATGTGGCAAAGAAGTCATTTTATTCTTTACTGATTACCTAAATCACTCTCTTCAAAGCTTTTCTAATTCCAAGCTTTTCTGTTCTCATCTCTTCTCAAGTCTCCCACATACCTCACTATCTCTTCTCTCTGAGCTAATAACACTACCTCTTATTTTATTGAGAATATTAGAGGTCACCAGACAGAGGCTCTCTCTTCATCCCTTCTCTTCATTTCAAAACCCCTCAACTCACCCTTTCTTCTCCTTTCCTCCTGTCTCTACCAATGAGGTGCCCCTTCTTCTTGCTAAGGTCAATCTTTCCACATACCCTTGATCCTATCTACTTCAATATTTTCCAGCAGACTTCGACCCCAATCATTTCTTCTCTCTCTCTAATCTTCAATCTCTTGACTTGTTCATTGTCCTTTCTCCCATCAAATATGCCTATCTCCGACCATCCTTTAAAAAACAACTTTGGCTCAGATTCTTAAAATCTGGCCTGCTTGCATTAGTGACACAAATGCTTAGATTCCTTAAGAGTCTGCCCAATAAGACGGATGTTCTAATAAACCTTGTCTTTGACTGAAAAAAAAAATTTTTAAATAAAAAACTTCACTAGACTCTACCATCCCCTGCTACCTAGCATCCTATACTTTCTTTCGCAGCAAAATGCTAAGAAAAAATATCTATACTTGCTTGCTCTACTTCCTTTCATTTTAATCACTCCTCAACCCTTTGCAATCTGGCTTCTGACTTCCTAATTCAACTCAAACTCCTTTCTCTAACATTATCAATGATCATATAATTGCCAAATCTGTCTTTTTCCAGTCCTCATCCTTCTCAATCTACTGCTTTTTGACACTGTTAACCAACGTTCTCCTGGATATTCCCTCCTCTCTGTCCTTCATGACACTAAACTCTCTTAGTTTCCCTCCTACATTTTAACTGCTCATTGCTCAGTCTCTTTTATTGGTTCACCATTCAGATCACATGACCTAACTGTGGGTGATCTGATCCCCGAAGCCCCACCCCCCATCTCATTCCCTTCCATGGATTTAACTGTCATCTTTATTCAGATGACATCCAAAGCTACATATGCAATCTCATTGTATCCCTTGACCTTCAGATCTACATCAACAATTGCTTTTTGGATATTTCAAGCTAGATATCTCAGAGACACATCAAACTCAACACATCGAAAGCAGAAATCATTATCTTTTAACCTAAACCTACGCTGTTTTCAAACTTCCCTAGTTATGTCAAAAGCAACACATTTTCAGGTCTCCCAGGTTTGTAAATTTGGCATTATCCTCAACAATTCCCTCTTCCTTAACCCACATAGCCAATTAGTTGCCATATCTAACTCATAACTTTCACTTCTAACTCCTCAACATCTCTCCCACCTGACTCCTCTCAATTCACACAACTACCACCTAAGTTCAAAAACCTTTATCATCTCCCTCCATGGTTATTACAACAGCCTTCTAATTGGTCTCTCTGTTCTAGTCCATCCTCTACTTTCTGGCCAAATTGATACAAAGGGGAGAATTAAAGGTACCATTGATGATTAAAGCATAGATGATGCCTGGAAAAAATGTTCATGTTTTTGACAGAAACCAAGAGGTCAAAAGGAATGTTGGAGGGATGGGGGTGGATGAGACATCAGGGCACACTGATCAGAAACTATGCACTGGAGAAGCTAAGTTTGAGGAAAACACTGAAACATCCTGGTAAAAATATACATAAAATGCAGGTACAGATCTTGAGGAAAAAGGGTTGTGGCTGAAGATATATATCTCTATAAACATGATCACTGAAGCCATGGATTAGAAAAAAATAGCCAAGTGACTGACCAGAGTAGGGGAAAAGGTCAAGAAGAAAAGGTTAAAGAACACCTGGTGCAGGAAGAGGAAAGGGTGAAGGAGCAGTTAAGAAGGAAAGATGAGAAACAGGAGTATGACATCACAAAAGCCAATGAAATAAAATCAAGGAAGAAAGGGTGGTAAAAGGTATCAAATACTTCAGAAAGTCACAAGGAATCAAACAAAGATATGAGGATGAAAATGTCATTGGTTAAAAATGAGAATAATTTCTGAAATTTTGTTTAGGATAAAACCCAAACTGCAAAGGCTGTAAGTGAAGGAATAGATGAATTTTTAAGTCTGAAAGAAATATAAAGAAGATAATAATCACAAGATGGTTTCCTTCTTTAATTCTGGGAAGAACAGAACATGTTGGCAAGCAGATACGGAAGAAAGTATCAAGGAAAGCATCTGGAAACAAAAGACACGGGATAAGATTTCAGCCTACCAATTACTATTGTGTAACCTTTGTACAAATGATTGAACCTCTCTGCCCAATTTTTCTCATATGCACGATAAAGGTCTAGAATAAGCTCCAAACTCTATGATTTATAATGAGACTGAAGATAAAGTCAAGAAAGGGGTCTGACTGATAAGAGTAAGGTTCAAGGGAAGGAAGAAGGGAGTAGAATCGTAGACATGCAGGTAGAGTGACTAGTTTTAGAAAGAATCACTCTACCTCTTTCTTTAAGATAAAGGAACTTAAGGAGAAAATAATAAATTTATATGTACTGATGCAACTTCTAAAATATCCATATTTATTAGTGACTGAATATACTTGCTTCACTAGAGTGATATCCAGATCCTTCTGCATTATTTCAGCCTGCTTTTGATCCAACTGTGATGCCAATTCATTGCAGTTAAGCCGTGATTCCTCAATTTGTCTCTTTGCCTCAGTTAAATCAGATGCAAAAGTCTAAAATTAAAACACACATTTAAGAAAATATTAAGCATAATAAAGTACATTAAAAGTAACAAAATGATAAAATGAGCATGAAATAATTTGTCTATTAAATCGAATGATATAATTAACATATACAAAAGGGAAATAAGTGTAAAATTTTCTATTTGTTTACATTTCAATCCAAAAATTGTTACTTTAAATGATATAGAATCTTGTGTGAAAGTAATATACTGTCCTAGCACTTAACTCAAAGTTTCGAAATGTAAACACAATTGTGAAATGCAAACAGTTATCTTCTATAATGAAGTTATGTGATCAGCAGAGTTTTGCAATCCCTAAGCACTGTATAAATATGAGCTATTATTATTATAACTTATTAAGCACACATAATATGCAGATGTTTCCTAAAAAGTTTAAATGTCTTTATGTGAAGTGAAAACAAAGAGGAAGTAAACATAATTATGAACCATAGGACTTCGCTATTTTTCTTGTTTCAGAAAAATGTACAGATAATATTCTTAAGAGAATCATAAACATATGAAATATATTTTTAAAGGACTAGGACAGAAACAGGAAAGTCAGAAGAGGGAAGGTTTTGAGTAAAAGATGAGTTCAATATTAGCACGTTGAGTGTAAGACACAGGACCACAATTTTGAGGTAACCAAAATGCAGCTGATAATATGAGACTGAAAAGGACAGAGGTTTTAGAAATGGATATATATGGATCAGGAAATCATCAGCAAAGAGGTGATAATTAAAACCACTGTAGCTAATGAGATCACCAAGTGACAGTACTGAGGGAGGAGAAGATGGTCCAACACAGACTACTTTGGAGCGACCACTGTGGTTGCTGTTTGTTTGTTCTTCGTTCTTGAACAGGACCATGGAAAATGATGCCATGATTTGCAAGTGAATTAGATTTAAGTGAGGGATGGCTGTGCAAAGTCACCAGCCTCACTTTCTCCTCTGCAGTCATCTGGGTCCAGTGGCAAGATACAAATCAGAATAATTAGAGATGGCTCCGGACTGCAGTGGGAGACCTTGGCCATTTTAAACTAAGATCTTTCCCAGTTCTCAGTCTGACTGAGGCAAAGACCATTCAGTGATTAAAGCTAAGTAAGAAATGAGCAAAAGAATGATCTCTTTTACCTAATCAAATTAAAAGTATAAATCTGAGAGTTTCCTGGTGAAACACAAAAAATGCTATTTTCATTCCCTCTGAGCCATCAGGACCCAAAATACTACCACTAAGTCCGGCTTCAGCTGGGACCTATTCTTGGCCAATCAATGAAATGCCAGGGTGAACTGAGTTTAAGGTATGGGGAGTGACCATAGTAAGCATGACAAGGATGAAAACCCAACTAAGGAGAGGAGGGAGCAGGAAAGAACAATGTGTAGTTGGGAATGGGTAGAAAGGGAACCAAGACAGCAATTTCAGTAAAACTTGAAGAGAAGAAGATAGTCAAGTATCAAACAATGCAAAGGGATCCTAAAAGATGCAGGCTGATGAAAGCCCATTTGACTTTAAATTAAGAGATCACTGCAACATGGTCTCTTTTTTAAAAATACATTTTATTGTTATTTTGTTATTTTACATCACCAAAATTTCCTGCAGTGTCACTCCTTCCTAGAGAAATCTCCTATATCACATTTTAATTAATTTACTTATTTTTAGTTTTCAACATTCACTTCCATAAGCTTTTGAATTTTAAATTTTCTCCCCTTCCCTCCCGGCCTCCCTCTCCAAGATAGCATGCATTCTGATATAGGCTCTGCTTATACATTCCTGTTAAACATATTTTCACATTAGTCATGTTGTACAGAAGAATTAGAACCAATAGGAAAATCCACAAGAAAGAAGAAACAAAACAAAAGAGAGGAAAAAGAAAGAGCAAATAATGTGCTTCAATCAGCATTCAAACTCCATAGTTCTTTCTCTGCATGTGGATAGCATTTTCCATCATAAGACTTTTGGAGATGTCTTAGATCCTTGAATTTCTGAGAAGAGTTAACTATCAAAGTTAGTCATCGCACAATGTGGTGGTTACTATGTACAATGTTCCCCTGCTTATGCTCACTTCACTCAGCATCAGTGCATACGAGTCTTTTCAAGTTTTTCTGAAGTCTGCTTGCTTATCATTTCTTATAGCACAATAGTTCCATTACATTCATATTCCACAACCTGTTCAGCCATTCCCCAATTGATGGACACCCCATATTTTTGTACATGTGGGTCCTTTTCCTGTTTGTATGATCTCTTCAGGGTACAGACCTAGAAGTGGTATTGCTGGGTCAAAAGGTATGCACATTTTTATAGCCCTTTGGGCATAGTTCCAAATTGCTCTCCAAAATGGTTGGATCAGTTCACAAGTCCACCAACAATGCACTAGTGTTCCAATTTTCCCACATCTTCTCCAACATTTATCATTTTCCTGTTTTCTCATGTTAGCCAATCTGATAGGTGTGATGTGATACCTCAGTGTTGTTTTGATTTGCATTTCTCTAATCAACAGTGATTTAGAGCATTTTTTTATATGACTATAGATGGTTTTAATTTCTTCATCTGAAAATTGTGTGTTCATATCCTTTGACCATTTATCAATTGGGGAATAACTTGTATTCTTATACATTTGATTTAGTTCTCCATATATCATAGAAATAAGGCCTTTATCAGAGATACTGGTTGTAAAAATTGCTTCCCAGTTGTCTGCTTTTCTCCTAAACTTGGTTGCATTGGCTTTGTTTGTGGAAAAACTAATATAATCAAAATTATCCATTTTGCATTTCATAATGTTCTCTATCTCTTGTTTGGTCATAAATTCTTCTGTTCTCTATAAATCTGATAAGTGAACTATTCATTGCTCTCCCAGTCTGTTTATAATATCAGCCTTTACATCTAAATGATGTACCCATTTTGACCTTATTTTGGTATATGATGTAAGATTTTGGTCTATGCCTAGTTCCTGCTATACTCTTTCACAGTTTTCCCAGCAGTTTTTGTCAAACAGTGAGTTTTTTCCAAGAAGCTGAGGTCTTTGGATTTATCAAACATAGATTACTATAGTCATTGACTACTAAATCACAACACTTTTAAAGAAAAGAGAAAAAATCAGAACTAATTAATACACTGAAGAAAACCTGAAAACTTATTTTACCTTAATTTACTCTAGGGTATTCCTATTCCCACCAGCTTACTTCCCTTCATCCTCAAGACCCACTCCAACCCCTTGTTTGTTTGTTGCTGTTTTTGCCACTTTCTCTAGTTTAGGGAAGTTTTATTATTTGTTCCAGTTCCTCTTTTTCTTTTATCAAGTTATCTAATCCTTGCAGTTTAATTTTCTCTCAATTAAAAAGTCATATGAACTCTATTTCCCTATTCCCTTTCAACTTGTTATATTAGGATTTTTTTCATGTTCAATGACTTTTTCTAGAAAGTATTTATTTCCCTTGTTCTTTTTGATATTTCTCTTCCCTTTCTGTCTATTCTAGGCTATTATTCTTTGATTAAAGGCTTTTAAACTTATTACTTCATTAGTGTATGTATTCCTAAACACATTAATTCTTCTGAAGTACCTATTTTCTAGTTTTCTCTTACAAATAGTTTATATTTTATTGCTTTTTTTATCTTGTCCCCTACCCCTCCCCCTTTCATGCAGTGCCTCACTTTTAGAAATAAGAAATACCAACTTATACAAGTGATAGAGGGATATTTCCACATGTTTGGAATTTTCCTACGTCCCTAATCATACAATTCAGTATTAAACCTCCTTGTGATCATTTTTTTTGCACATTTGCCATTAAATATCCTCTCTGCCTCCATGTCCCCCCACACTTCTGAGTGTCTGTTGCCCCTAGGAGGGCTGACTCCCCTTATCCTGGGCAGTATGTTGTTCATAGAGACACAACACTAAGAGGTGCTGTTGTCTCTAATCATCAAATCCCAGCAAAATATATCCATTCTAAGGTGGTCTCCTGTTAGAAAATATCTCTGTCCCTTCCAAGGGAATACTCTTCAGTGGGACACCTTTCACTCTTGTTTCCTGGCATACTTTTAGAAAGAAATCCTTAATGGTCTCTCCATTACTGTTGTTGTAAATCACATTGGTGTCCTCCTCCCATTTCCTCTCCCTTTCCTTTTTTTGGGGGGAGGAGGGGTAATTTACTTCATTACCTATCCCTTCTCTGTTTACTGTATTTTTTTACTTTTATTTCTGTTAGCTGGGATATTTACAAAGTAAATAATCTGTTCATAATGTACGCTTTTCTTCATAGGAATTCTCCAAATTGCAGGCCTTGTCAAGGTGGATTTTACCTCCTTTGCTCTTTGGAATGCATTATTCCATTTCCCCCTATGGTTTCTAGTGGCTATAGAATAGTCTTACATTATTTGAATTTTCTTTTCTCTTATATTTGAAGGTCTTTCTCCAGGTCACTTACAGAATTTGTTGTCTTTGGAGTTAGTACGTTTGACTACTGATTGTCCTGAAGACACCATTCATTTTTGTTTTGTTTTGTTTTTCCCTAAAAATGATCTGTGGATTCTTTTTTACTGGCATTTGTTTTCTATGTTCATAGGTTCTAGAGACTTCATTATATTTAGTATCTGATTAAAAACTGCTGAGATAACTAGAAAGCAGTCTAGCAATACACTTAATACTATATGCTAAGATAAGTTCAAAGCAAGATACATGACTTAGAAAGAATAACATCAGAAACAAAGTAAAGGAACAAAGAAGAAAATATCTTTAAAATATCTAACTGGGGGCAGCTAGGTGGCACAGAGGATAGAGCAATGGCCCTGGAGTCAAGAGGACTTGAGTTCAAATCCAGTCTCAGACCAGACACTTGACACTTACTACGTGTGTGACCCTGGGCAAGTCACTTAACCCCATTGCCTAGCAAAAACAAAACAAAAAAAGTCTAACTGGAGGAAGAGTTCAAGACCTAATGATAAGAGAGGATCACGGAAGATAAAACAGACAATTTTGATTATATAAAATTTACAGTGATTTGCACAAACAAAATCAATGCAACCAAAATTAGAAAAAACTAAACTACTGTCAAATCAACCTATGTGTCTAGTAAGGACGTAGCCTAGTCTTTATTTTCAATCTGGATCATCTTCAGATTGAAGCAAAACAAGAACATTTATTGGGGAAAAAATCACGGATCTGAGCTCACATTAGGTGACTGTGAAATGAACACAAAGAATTCCACAAATATTAAACGCATAGCTCCATTCTACAATGAACCAAAATCTCTGGTTTGGTCTTTTAATTACAACTTCCCAGATTTTAGATGAGTACCTAGGCGGCAAAATGGATAGAGCACCAGGCTTGGAGTTAGAAAGACCTGAGTTCAAATATAAATTCAGACTCTTACTAGCTGTGTGACTCTCGGCAAATCACTTAACCCTGTTTGTGCCTCAGGTTCCTCATCTGTAAAAGGAGCTGGAGAAGGAAATGGCAAATCACCCCAGTATCTTCACCAAGAAAACCCCAAATGAGATCATGAAGACAGAACTGGACCACAACAAAAAGATTTTAGACTTCCTAGCCAAATCTTAATGTAGACCCACATTTCATAACTAGATTATCCCCACTTTAGGGACACAATTCCTGTTATGGTAGGATTTGATACCTATTACTAAGAATATATCTAAATGGCTGCAACTTTCAACCTATACCTCTTAGCAAGACTATATAAGGTCTTTATATCCACAGTTCTATGTAGGTCCTGAAATATTTTTATACTTTCTATCAATTATTGTAGGAAAAAGTATTCATTCATGATGACTAAAGCCGATTATCACTTTGGCTGAGTTACTCTTTTTTAGTATAGTTGATTGATTAGCTAGATTTGTTTCATCAAACTAAAAACGAGCTTCTTAAAATTATTAAGTATGCATATCTCCTTTTCAAAATCATACAAGTCATCAACATCATTATTTCTATTTGTTTCATTACTATTCTGCAGTAAATGAACCTTGTCAATGACTATAGGATCTTCAGATATCCCTTCCCAGTTTTTATTAAGATTTCATCTAATCTCAGTTTACAAATAAAGGTTTTTCTTACAATTTTCCTGCACTGACCTGTTATAGATTATTGTGTAACTTGGAACTGCAGATATTGCTGACAAGAAGCATCAGGTAGATTTTGTCTCGCTAACTGGCAAGATATGTTTCCCATTTTCTTCTGGAAAGGACACTCATTTTGCTCCTCAGCTAATATATCATTTTCTTTTACACACTTTCAGTTATACAAGTTTTGAATAATTCATACTAAATACATAAACATATAATTGGCCTGTATTAAAAGAGGTCATGGATGTTTTCAACTTTTGATAATAAATATGTAATGTCTCTTGTTTGGAAAAAAAAATGGTTGTGTTAGGCTTGTATCTAGGAGGAAAGGCCTTACTAGTAATTAATTTATAACAGCAATAATAATTAATAATGGTGATTATAACCAATAATTGTGGAATTTATCCAGTCCTATCACTTTCCAGTTTTGCAGAAAAGCCAGTTTTAGTACCTCTCTAGGTAAAACTTCTGTCATTCATTATATTAATGATGCATAAATTTTTTTTTTCTCATTTGATCCAATTTGCAATTTCATTGTGCTAGACTTCTTGAGACTACGGAAATCCAGAAATTTTCCACATCTTCTATTTTTCTTCCTTTCTTCCTTTTTGTTTCTTTCTCTTTTCAAACGTCTGTAATAAAGTTTTTGATTAATGTTTAATTGTTTATTTTCTTCTTTGCTTTTGCTTTGTATAAACCTTAACCTAGGGCAGATAGGTAGCACAGTGAATAGAGCATAGGACTTAAAGTGTCAGGAAGACCTAAGTTCAAATGCTATAAATGCTAGCTATAATTAACTTTTATATTTTCTTTTCAATTGTTGATTAAACTAATCAAAATTATCGATATGCTTTTGTTTTTCTGATTTCTTTCCACATTTCATTTTGTTGCATTAAATAGGGCAATATGAAATTTAAATTTTCTATTGCATGTACCAAGCCAATGTTGATACAATCTTCAAACATCATTCTACAGAGGTTTAATAGCTCTGCTGTGGCCATATTTTACACCTGTACTTACGGATATTATTTTTTAGCTTCATCTTGCCTCCCATGGTTCCTAACAAGGCAATGGATAGTGAATAGTTGATTGTGTAGATCCTTTTTTTCATTTTCTGTCAAATATTACAGAAGAATGCATTTGTTTATGATAATTATAGCAGATGCTAGTTTTCATGAACTGATCTGCTAGATGGATTCATGTCATCAAATTGAAAAAAGATCTTTAGAGAATTCCAGTCTAAATATGCCTACCTAATTTTCAAAACCCCTTAAAATCTTAGTACTAATTTTGTCATCCATGTATTTATTTATAATTTCTAGAGTTAGCATTAAAAATGACCTTGATATCTCCAACTTTTCCCTCTTCAAATTTTAGTAGTTCTCTATCTTATCTCTTATTTCTTCTAATGTGGGCTTTAAGGTTACATGTTTTTAAAAAGAATTACCCCTTTGTGGCTAGAAATGTTGCTGTATGATTTAATGTTTAGTGTAGCATTGATAAAAAAGCAAAGCCACATGAAACCTTTGCCTATAACTGGTGGCACCTGTTTCCATTTTTATACTGTATAATATATTGTACTGTATATACTGTACAACTTTATACTGTATAAATGTTTTCAAGTATTCAGTCCTCTTCATGTATCCACTTTCGTGGTCATCATCATCTGCCTCGAAACGTTTACAGCATGCAAAGTATTAGAATTTGCTTTTTTCTGGTAGTTCTTGTCTTCTTGCGGCATTACTGCCTTCCACGTCAAGCAGTCTCATGCTGCACCATTTCTCAGATTCTAAGGAGTAATTTCATCATACTGGCTGAGTTGCTTAATCACTTGTGTCACAAGAGCTCAATTTCCCAATGATTAAGGATTTACTGCAAGGCTTCTACAGCTACTATAGTGGTATCAAAGTTCAGAGAATCTCCTTGTCTGGCATGCCTTTACTTTGTTGTTACCTAATCCTTTCCCTCCTCACAACCAAAACATGGAACAGACTTGGATGGGGCTATGATTATGATTATGATTATTACTATCAGCAGCAACAGTATCACCTTCCATATGCATCTCTTCTCTATTCCCATTGTTTCAACCCTAACATAGGTCCTCATTATTACCCACATAGAATATTGCAAGAACCTCCTTTAAGATTGCCTGTCTAAAACCTTTACTTCATAAAATTCTTCCTCCACACACCACCCAAAATAATATATTAGTATTCTGATAAAAAAAAAAAAGTTCAATAGCTCTCTAATGTCGACTAAGTAAAGCTGAAATTTGATTACCTGGTATTCAAGATTCTATATAATCAGACACCAACCTACTTTCCAGTCTTCTTTAATATTATTCCACTCTATGCTTCAGCCAAACTAAATTACTCTCTGCCCTCTAAACTCCACCCTTATTTCCATACCTTGGATAAAAACAAAAAAACTTACATTGTGATCAATGGCCTTCATACCTTTGTTCATCCTATTTCTTATGAATCAAAGGCCATCCTTCTCTTCAGTCACCTATTAAATTCCTATCCATTCTTTAAAACTTAAGTGCACTTCCTCTATGAAGCCTTCCCTCCTTTGTAACAACCATTTCACTCAGACCTCAAATGGCAGTTTCTGATGTATTAAGCATCATATAATGAGAAATAGCATGACATGTTGCATAGAGAGCTGGCCTTGGAGTCAAGAAATGGGTTCAAGTCCTTCCTCTAAAATATACTGGCTGAGTAAGTCATTTAACCTCACAATGCTCCAGGCAATTTAAAAAGGAGACAAATTGCAGAGAAGACGTAGATCTGCAACAATAAAAATACGTATTTGGTAGATTTCACGCCATTGAAAACACAGATTAAGTACAAAAGAATTATATTATAGTTTTTTTGACAGTACTCTGCTCAAACAAGGTAATTACTAAGTTTGTTCAACCAATGAATGGTATAAAGAAAAAAGTATAAGCATAAAAAATTGATAATTTTCCAACTTGTTATTTTCTCTCCATACGTTAGTCATGGTTTGATAATAAAGAGGGGGCACTGAGTAATTAAGCCTTCTTAAGTACTCAACTTGTTCTAAAAGAATGAGTCAGGTACTCTCAAGAACTTAGCCTTACTATAATATAAATATACCTACATGCTATGCATATTGTGTGTATGTGTCTGTATATATTTTGATATACATATAAATGTACAAGCATATAAGCACATATATATATACATATATATATGTCCTTTGTAAACAACACTGTAAGAGTTTTTTTAAACATACACTTAAGTTTGACTAAACATATACATTTTCATCTGAATATACACAAAATAGTTACTCAAATTTACACCAATCTTATTAAGACTCCTTTGACTAAATTTATGTTAAAGCACAAATTCAGATGAATTTGAAAATTAAAAAATTAAAAATAAAGCTTACTTGAATATGTGAAAATAAATATAATTTTAATAATATGAAAAAGAAAATGACAATATGATAAAGACTTGATGTAACTAACTTTTAATTTTTTATAAGATACATCACTAAGAATGGAGACCTTTTAAGATAAAAAGGAACTACAAGGAGCAGGATTAAAAATTTTTGTTGTTACTGCTTGCACTAGGTTTTTTGTTCTCTTTGGTATTATAGGAAATTTTAATGGACTTAAGAAATATATAATCTTAAAACTATCTAGTCCAATGCAATATAGTATTATTTATGAATTTAAACTACAAATGAATAATGTCAAAACACAGGGTTCTAAATATGTTTTTCAAACCATATTTTATTTGAAAATGCAATAGCTTTTATTTTTTAATGATTACATTTTAGGATGTCTTATTTGAAGTCAGTTTCCTGCTTTGCAACATCAATTTTTAAAAAGCTGTGGGTCTTAAGTGAAGGAATATAAATGAATGTCAGTCCCCGCTGGTAGATTTGAATATATAACTTCTTATTGAAAGAAAATAACACGTAATGAAACTGCTTATAAGAAGTTAGATCTCAAATAAGAAACCAATGTCCATTTCTACCTCATACCTTCATTCTGCAATCAATGTCATGTTTTTCTTTCCTCCACTGTGTTTCCTGCTTCCTCAAGTTCTCCAGATCATTTAGCAGTTCATGGCAGTGTATACTTAATTCCTTATTTTCCTCCTCCAGCTCTTCGATAATTAGTATGTTTTTCTCTTCCTTCTTCTGTACCCTCTCCTTAGTGCTCTGCAGATAGTACCATGAGGACCAATAAACAAAACAAAACAACAATAACAACAAAAGCAAGAATTAATCAGCAAATATAAGCTATACATTTTTACCCTCACAGCAGCTTTCTGTATTTGATGGCCAAGGTCACCTGTGTACTTTTATTGGCCTCTTTTCATGCAGGTGGAAGGGTCATATTTTTTAACTGGATGACAGCTTTGATGAGCACACATTTGCAAAGAGCACATTAATTGATCAATCTGCCTTTGATGCTGTCCCCAGCTATTTTTGAGACCCACACAGACATATCCTCCCAGACCTGGGCTTTATCAATTAATAATGCTAGTCCCATCAGAATCTAATTACAAGAAGCCACATCTTCACACTCCTACTTTCTTTGCTCCATTTCCATCATTAACTATTTATTTGAAAGTTATAAAGCTTAGATTCTTAGCTTTAAAGCAGCTTTCCCAGAGTTTTGTGTGTAAGAAAACTCTATGATACAGGAAGGCCTAAGGCAATTTTTCCTCTAAGCTTGTCACTTTCTGTGCCACAAAGGCTGACAATGCTTAAAGAAGGACTTCAAAGCTACAGTTCTATAAAACTATGTACAAGTCAATATACCTTAAGCTCTTGACTTTGATCTTTAAATTTCTTCTGTAAGTCACTCAATTCTTTCTTTAAGAAAACATTTTCTTCATCCACAGCAATTTTCTTTTCTATAAGGGTATTTATTTCCCGTTGTGATTCTGATTCTCTCTGTTGAAAAAAGTGAAGAACACTTGTTCATAGCTAAGATAAGAAAGTTAAAAAATCATTTTCTGCAGATTATGAAAATCTCATACTCATATAGTGCTTTTGAACAAATAATTGTCCTAGCAATAAATCTGTACAAGTATCTATTTTTAAACTTAAGGAAACTTAGTTTCAGAATTCAAAATCATACTACTAGTGCCAAAACTAGTACTAAACAATGTACCATAGAGATTCTAAGTTTAGTGATCTATCCTACCACATTGTGCCTCAATTAACATCTGAAATTTGACTTCCTTTGTTTTAATAATATTCATTAAATTCAGTTACCCAATATAAAATAGCATGTAGAAACTAGACTTTCTATTTGATGGTGTGAAAGCTGGCTGTGTGTGTGTGGAAAAGAATAGGTTGTTACAAGCTAAACAAGTCAATTACAGATATCTGCTACTGATATTTTTAAGGTAATTTAACAGTGGGGGAACCTAGGGGACTCAATGGACAAAGGTCTGCATCTAGAGTCAAAAAGACCTAAGTCAAATCCAGCCTCAAGACACTTACTAGCTATTGTATGATCGTGGCCAAGTCATGTCAACTTCTGTCTGTCTCAGTTTCCTCAACTATAAAATGAGGATAATAATAGCATCTACTTCCCAGGGTTGCTGTGAGGGTCAAATGCTTATATTGCCCCCTCCTTTCCCTCTCAATAATGCCAAATAAAATTAAAGGTGCATATAATTCAAGGTCATATAACAGGCTTCAATGGAGGGGAAAAAAACATCTTAATTATAAGCTTGAATATAATGGGCTGAATTCAACCATAAAATTACAGCGGTGTGTACAATGGACTAGAAAACAAAATTCATCCATTTTCAGGCAAGAAGAAGCACACTTAACACAGAAAATAAGTATACCATTAAAGTGAGAAGCTGGGACACAAATGACTTTCAATCAGCTGAGCCCACAAAAGTAGTAGTTGTAATCATGACTTCAAATAAGAAAATAATAAAAATAAAATCTACCAAAATGGACAAGAAATGAAGAGTATAATATAGTTAAAGTTATTACTTATCATGAAATAATATCAATATTAAATATTATGCACCAAAATAAATAGTATCTGACTCTGCTTCAACTAACACTTTTTTGAATGAAAAACTAATTAAAAGCTACCAAGACAATAATTATAGATAACTTTAAAATACTTTGTGCAGAACATGACAAATCAAACCAAAAAAAAAGGAAAGTATGAAAATTACAAAACATTTAATGAACTATACTGATGATTAGCAGGGAATCTTAGACAGCATGAATACTCTTCAGCATTACATAGCACAACTAGCAAAAGCTCTTACCTTCTAGGGCATGAAAAACATATGGTCTTATTTGAAGGTATGATTATGAAAATATTGTTCACAAACATTAACAATGAAAATTAAATAAGGGAAATTTTTTTAAAGTACAGGTATAAACAGAGAATAAATAATGAATTAATCAAAAAACAAATCATAAAAACAGAATATAATTATATTGTAAAAAATAATAATAATAACTGTGAGAAACCAGACCAAAATTTACGGAATGGAACTCAATCAGTTCAGGGAGGGAAATTTATACATTAGGTTAACAAAAAAAAAAGAATAATGGTTTGAGCATAATTTTTTTAAATAAGAATATATGCAAAGTAATAATATCAATGCAAAAAAAGACATTTTTAAAACCAAAAGTTAGACAAAAATAACAGAAAAACAAGACCAAAAAAAGACTAGTGAACTTAAAAAGAGATTGTTTTAAACACAAATTTTAAAATGACCTAAATAAAAATATAATATGGAGTATTCATACCAATAAAATTCAGACCAAAAAAACATAAGGACAATTGTACTCAATTACATCCTAATGAAATTTTAAAATTTCTTAGAAGTATAAATACATTTTAGCACTTCTTAGGACTGAACAAGCCATAAATGAGCTCTCCCTCCCCCAAAAAACTCTGACTCCATCCAGATTTATTAATGAATTTTATCAAATTCGTAAAGAACAAATAATCCCTTTCCTACATAAACTAAACACAAAAAAATAAAAGAAACTAGCTACCAATCAAAAGCCTTTTATTGGGGCAGCTAGGTGGCGCAGTGAATACAGCACTGGTCCTGGAGTCAGGAGGACCTGAGTTCCAATCTGGCCTCAGATCAAACACTTGACACTTACTAGCTGTGTGACCCTGGGCAAGTCACTTAACCCCAACTGCCTAAAAATAATAAAAAAAGCCTTTTATTTAGACAAATAATAAGCTCATAAACCAGGGAGAAATAATTCAAAGAAAGAACTATAAAACAATATCAAGAATTAATAATATTTAGCATATGAAAGTCATCATTACATTCTGCGGATACAAACAACAAAGGGAAAACATTCTCTTCAGAGATTACAACGTTTGGGAGCTACAAAATGCACACAAATGAGTACTGTACTAATTGTAAGTATGATCAACTTCTAGGCCAGTATCTTGTGAGTGACTGTGTACCTCAATAAAGAGGCTCTGTTATTTCAGGATTTGATGGTGATTAAAAAAAAAAAAAAGGATTGAAGGAACTGAGCTCACATTCTCATGAGAAAGGACCAGGATTCAAATCCCAGCTCTGCTGCTACCACTTGTGCCACCCTAAGCTATTCATTTACTTCTTTAGACTTCAGTTTCTTCCTCTATAAATGGGAGATCTGGACAAGATTTTCTTGAAAATACCTTTTAGATCTACAACTAATAACTTCAGAAGCACACTATGATGAGAAAACAGGAGCATCTAAAGAACCTCATTATGGGTAGGGAATCTTTCTTCCTGGACTTGGCAAAAGACAGCCTCCATGATAGTGCTAAAAAAAAAACCCTTCAGCTAATATAACTGGCATTTCTGTTTAATTTAATATTAAAGTTAGTTATGCACAAACACAAAAGTGGTGCTGTACTTTTCCCTTGTTTAGGGGGTTTGTTTGTTTTACTTATGGTTTGTTCAAAAGAATGCATTTGCATTATATAATTTGGTGAATAACATTCCTGAATGGCTTCATAGTATCACTTCTACAGGTACTCTCTCTAATGAAGTAGCTTGCAAACAATTCATGTTGCCTCCTCCTCTGTGATTTTAATCTATAAATTCACTACAGATTATGTGCCTCACATACTGAATACCATTCTGTAGAACATTTAATAACTGGGAGATGACAATTCTATACTTGCTATGTCCATCAGTTAAACCTCACTCTTGCTACATGAAAAGCCCATTGATTTTTCTTATCCAATAAATATTTAGTGATGTATTTTATGCTATTTCAAAAGATTTCAGAGTTGGAAAAGGACCTCAGTGATGACCTGGTGCAATCCATATCTAAAAAAGTTTTAGCTCAACAATATGCCTAACAAGTGATTGTTCGTTCTTTCTCTGAAGACTACCAATGAGGAGGAACCACTACCTTTCAAAGTAGTCCATTACACTTTTCAAGAGTTCCAATTGTTAGGAAACGTTCCTTTACATTAAGTGTAAGTTTCATTGCAAATTCTACCTACTCTTCTTAGTACTATCCCCTGATGGCAAAATTAAAAAAAAAAGTATAATCTCTGTTAAACAAAAAAGTCCTTTAAATATTTGAAAAATAAAACTATTATGTCTCCAGTGGTTTTTCTCCAGGCTAAACAACATACACAGTAATTCTAACTGATTTTCACAAAGGAAGAAAATGAGGCCTTTACCATTCAGATTACCCAACTGGAAGCTATCCAACTTATCAAAATCCTTCCTCAAATGTCATGAAAAGAACCTAATATAATATTTCAAGTGTAGTCTGAAGAAGAGCAGGACTACCGGGTCCAAAATATCATCATAATCTCAAGACAAAGAAAAAGCAAAAATACAGCCAGTTAAAAGAGATAAACAGGAAAAGAACATCTTGCTGAAAAGTACAATAAAAAATTAATTCATACCAATACAAAACATATAGGTACTAAAACACACTGCATGTAAATTTTTAAAGAAAATTTAAATTAGTTATAGGGAGAAATATATAGTAAAACTATATTAGTGGGGGATCTCAATTTACCACTCACAGACCTATATAAAGCCAACTAAAAAACAAACAAAAAAGAAATGAAGAATCTGAACTAAATTTTAGAAAAGTAAATAGGACAGACGTTTGGAGATTATTTAAATGGAAACAGAAAGGAACATACATATATCTCAGTTATGTAAGATACCTTGCTTTGAAAACACTGGCCATGGATTAGAGTATAAAAACTTCATGAAAAAAATGCAGATAAGAAGAAATATTAAATATACTTTGTATACCATGATATAATACAAATGATATTCAATAAAAGTCCTCTGAAGAAAAGAACAAAAAGTAATTGGAAATTTAATGATAATCCTAAGGAATGGGTGAGTCAAAAAACAAATCATTTAAAAAATCAATAACTTCATTAAAGTTAATGGCAACAAGGTGACAACAAATTAAAATTTTGAGGACGCAGTCAAAAAAGTAATTAGGAATAAATTCTTATCTCTAAACACATTAATCAATAAAAGAGAAAAAAAGCAGAGCAACAAATTAGGCAGGTAATTTTAAAAACTAGAAAACCAACAAATTACAGCCGTCTTTCTCAATTCAACACCAAACTAAAAATCGTGAAAAATCAAAAAAGAAATGAACAAAATTGAAAACCCCCAAAAAATGAATTAACAAATGAAACTCAGACCTAGGTTTTTTCAAGTCAAAAAACTAAACCATTAGATGCTTGTATTTTTTAAAAAAGGAAGAAGAAAACCAAATTACCATTATCAAAAAAGAAAAAGGCAAATTGACAATCAGTGAAAAAAAAATTACTAGGAACTATTTTCTCCATTTATATGACACAAATGACAGACTAAAATGTCAATCCAATTTTAGAAAAAAAAATACTTTAGAAAGTATTTTTAGAAAGAAACTACTTTTTAGAAGAAGAAAATACCTCCTTAAAAATTAGAATAGAGCAATTGGAACATAGTGACTTTATGAGAAATCAAGACACTGTAAAACAAATCCAAAAGAATGAAAAATTAGAAAACAATGTGAAATATCTCCCTGGAAAAACAACTGACCTGGAAAATAGATCCAGGAGAGAGAATTTTAAAATTATTGGACTTTCTGAAAGCCATGATCAAAAAAAAAAAGTGAGACATAATCTTGCAAGAATTTATCAAGGAAAACTGCCCTGATATGTTAGAACCAGATTTTTAGAACCTCCTGAAAGAGATCCCCAAAGGAAAACTCCTAGGAATATTGTAGCCAAATTCCAGAGTTCCCAGGTCAAGGAGAAAATATTATAAGCAGCCAGAAAGAAACAATTCAAGTATGGTAGAAACACAATCAGGATAACACAAGATTTAGCAGCTTCTACATTAAAGCACCACATGGCATGGAATATAATATTTCGGAGGGCAAAGGAGATAGGATTACAACCAAGAATCACCTACCCAGCAAAACTGAGTATAATCCTTCAGGAGAAAAAATGGTCATTCAGTGAAATAGAGGACTTGCAAGCATTCTTTGATGAAAAGACCAGAGCTAAATAGACAATCTGACTTTCAAACACAAGACTCAAGTGGAAAATGAAGAGGTAAACAGGAAAGAGAAGTCATAAGAGACTTATTAAGGTTGAACTGTTTACATTACTGCATGGAAAGATGATATTTATAACTCATGAGACCTTTGTCAGTATTAGGGTAGTTGGAGGGAAAAATTATATGTATGTATGTATATATTTGTATGTGTGTGTGTGTGTATATATATATATATATATGCATATAGATATAGATAGAAAGACAGACAGACAGATAGAAAGATAGACAGATAGATAGAGGGCACAGGGTGAGTTGAAGATGAAGGAGTCATATCTGGAGAATAAAATTAAGGGGTGAGAGAGGATTATACTTGGAAGAGAAAGGGACAGGTAGAATGGGGTAAATTATCTCACAAAAAACAGAAAAGGAAAGGCTCTTACAGTGGAGGGGAAATAGGGGAAGGTGAGAGGGAACGAGTGAATCTTATTCTCATAGGATTTGGCTTAAAGAGGGAATAACATACATACTCAATTGGGTATGGAAATCTGTCTTACCCTAAAGGAAAATAGGGGAAGAAGGGGACAAGAGGGCAGAGGAATGATAGAGAGGTGGGCAGACTTGGAAAGGGGGTAATCAGAAGCAAATACTTCTGAGGAGGGACAGGGTCAAAAGAAAGAATAGAATAAATGGGAGGCAGAATAGGATTAAGAGAAATAGAGTTAGTTTTTCACAACATGACTACTACGGAAGTGTTTTGCATAACTGCACATGTATAACCTATATTGAGCTACTTGCCTTTTCAATGAGGGTGAGTGGGGAAGGAGGAAGGGAGAAAATTTGGAACCAAAGTTTTAAAAACATGTTTTAAAAAAATGCTTTCACATGCTACTGGGAAATAAGAAATACAGGAAATAGGGTACAGAAATCTATTCTGCCCTACAGGAAAGTAGAAGGGGAAGGGGATAAGAGAAGGGGGGAGAGAGAGAAGGGAGGGCAGACTAGGGGAAGGGATATTCAGAATGCATGCCATCTTGGGGTGGGAGGAGGGGCGTGATAGGGTGAAAATTTGGAACTCAAAATCTTGTGGAAGTAAATGTTGAAAACTAAAAATAAATAAATTTAAAAAAAACAAATTACATCATCAAAAAAGAAAAAGACAAATTGACAACCAATGAAAAAAAGAAATTACTAGGAACTATTTTCTGCATTTATATGACAAAAATGACAGACTAAAATGTCAACCCAATTTTAGAAAAAGAAATTGAAAAGGCCAAAAATTAACTCAAAAAGAAAAAAGGAACAAATGCATTTACAAGCAATATTTATGAAACCTTTAAAGAACAATTAATATCATTCTACGTAAAATCTTTGAAAAAAATTTAAAAAGAGTCCTATCAAATCCTTCTATAATATAAATATGGTCATGATAGCTTTACCAAGGAGAATTAAAACTCTAAATACTAATATTTCTAACAAATATAAATGCAAAAATTTGAAGCAAAATATTATCAAGGGGATGACAACATATCACTAAGATTATACACTATTACCAGGCTGAATTTGTAACAGGAATGTAGGGCTTGTTTAATATAAGTAAAACTATAAACATAACTGACCACATTAAAACAAGAACAAAAAAAAGGATTATATCAATAGATACAAAAGAAATTTTCAACAAGATAAAATACTCATTCATGTTTTTTAAAAAAGCACTAGAAAATATAGTAATAAATAGATTCTTCCTTAATATCACAAATAATTTCTATCTAGAACTAAGAGCCAGCAATTTCTATAATGGTGCTGAAGTAGAGGCTTTTCCAACAAGATCAGGGGTAAAGCAAAGATGTCCATTATCCCCATCAGTATTAAAACTAATGCTAGAAATGTTAGTCATTGCAATAAGACAAGAAAAAGAAACTGAGACAATAAGCATAAGCAAAGAAGAAACAAAATTATTTTTTCCAGATGATATGATGTTGTACTTAGAAAACCCTAGAGTCAACTAAAAAAACTACTGAAAAAATTAACGTCAGCAAATTTGCAAAATATAAAATAAGCCTACGTGTCTGTATATTACCAACGAAATGCAGCAGGGAGAGACAGAAAAATTCTACTCAACATGTCCAAAACTAAATTCATTATGTTTTCTCCAAAACCCTCATCCCTACAAAACCTTCATTTCTTTAAAAAAAAAAAGCACCACTATCCTTCTAATCATGCAGGTTTACAACATAGGTATCATGCTCAACTCTCAATCTATTTTATCTTCTATATTCAATCTGTGGCCAAGGTCTGATGATTCTCTCACATATGAGACTTTCTCTTCTCTGACACTGGTATTATTTTGGCATAGGTCCTCTCACCTCACAGCTGGACCACTGCAATAACTTGCTGGCTAGTTTCCCTACCACAAGTCTCTCCTCACTACTGTCCATCCTCCAATCAGCTATCAAAGTGGTCTTCCTAAAGTGCAGGTCTGACCACGTTACTCCTCTATTCAATAAACTAATGGTTCTCTATCACCTCCAGATACCTAATCTCATTTGGCATTCAAAGCCTTTCATAACCTGTCCCCCTACACACACACACACACACACACACATACCCTTTTCCAGTATTCTTATTCCTTACATCCTACCCACATACTCTTGTGATACAGTGACACTGGCCTACTTGATTTCCTCAAGTAATACACTACATCTCCAAACACTGGGCATTTTTATGGGCTTTTACACCATTCCTGGAATGCGCTCCTGCCTCATTTCTGCCTCCTGTCCTGTCTTCTTTCAAGTCTCACTTTCTACAGGAAGCTTTTCCCAATTTCTCTTCAAGCTATGATTTTCCCCCTCTTCTGTGGTAAACTCAGTATTATGTACCTACAGTGACTTTAACAATTTTTTTTTAAAGGTGGACCTGGTCCCAATGGCTCTCTTCCTCTTATCATCTCTTCTCACTTGTTATCCCTTTCCCTGTGGGATTTATTAGTTTCTTTTTTTCTCCTGCTTTTATCCAGTTATATAATTCTTCCCCCGAACATTTTTTTCCTCTCAATTAGTCAAAGAGAGTTCCGCTTCCTCTCCACCCCTTCAACTATTCCTGTTTATTAGGTTTTTTTTTTTAATTTCTTTTTTGGACCCTTTCCAAAAAGGACTTCCCTCATTCTCTTCATTATCCATCCTCTCTTCCTGTCTTCTTTAGGACCTCCCATTTTTTTTTAATTCTAGTGCCTTTCCTGTATTTCTAATTTATCTTATATGTAACTTGTTTATACATGTTGTATATTTTCCCCTCCATTAGATAATGAGTTCCTTGAGAGCAGGAACTTTCTACTTTTCTTTGTATCCCAAAAGCTTAGTATAGTGCCTTGCACTTAAGAGGTAGACATGTAATAAATGTTTAGTGACTGTCACAGGAACTATATGAATACTACTTCAAAGAGATCTAAATAATTCTGCAAAATATTAACTGCTCATTAGTAGGTCATGTCAATATAAATTAATTTACCTATTCATTACCATACTAAACAAACTACTTTGCAAAGGAATACACTATAAAATTAGAAATAATTTTTTAAAATTCATCTGGAGGAACAAAATATTAAGAATATCACAAGAATTAATGAGATTAAATGGAAAAGAAGAAGGCCTAGAAGTATCAGATTTCAAACTATACTACAGTATATATGGTAATCACCAAAATAATTTGGTATTAAGTAAGAAATAGGCAGGTTGCTCAGTGGAACAGTTTAAGTACACAATATACTGAAGCAAATAAGCACAGTAACTTAGCATTTGATAAACAAAAAGATTCCAGCACTTGGAGCAAGAACTCACTATCTGTCAAAAACTCTTGGGGAAACTAGGAAGCACCCTAAAAGAAAAGAGATGTATACCAACGTTTCACACCATATACAAAGGTAAGTTCCAAACTAGTACATGACGTAGATATTAATGGTGACATCATAAACAAATTAGAGGAACAAAGAAGAATTTACTTGGCAGAGCTATAGATATGGGAAGAGTTCACAATGTAATGAGATAAAAAGGATCACAGAATGCAAAATGGACAATTTTGATTACATAAAATTAAAAAGGTTTTGCACAAATAAAATTAATTACAGCTAAAATTAGAAAACAGAGAGACTAACTGACTTGGTCAGTGCTATTTCCCATTGCTGTTTCTGATCTTTTCTTGGAGTATTCATGCCTTCCTTTCAGTCTCTCTTGTCTTTGTATCACTGTATGTGCCCCTTTATGAACTTCAGGGAATGACTCAACACTGCCTTCTCACTGAAAGATCCCAATAATCCCAAGGTGTTTCCAAGCCTGAGAAGGCAATACTTGTCCTACTGAATTACAAATCCCAGGATGTAGGGCCGTTCGCAAGTCCCTATTACAAAATGATAAAACTTAAGCTGAAAGAAAAAATACAAGGGCACTGACTTGAGGAACAGCAATCAGATTTGATTGATCTGATTAAGTTTGCTGAACTGCTTTTTTTTTCTTTTTTATTCTTTTTAAAAGAATTTGGGTAGCAGAGATATATTGGGAAATGAAGATTATTAAAAACAAACGACATCAATTTAAAAATTTTAAGGTGGCATGGTACAGAGGTTGGTCCTACCATACTCTGTCCTGATCAGACAACATCTGTAATGTTACATTTAGCTCCAAGTGCCATACTTGAAGTAAGACATGGATAAGCTAGAGAATATGCAGAGGAGGATAACCAAAAGAGCAAAATGTTTCAAGTCTGAGCCACATAAACCTCAGTTTAATGAACTGAAACTATCTGGCAGGAAAAGAAGAAGACTTACTGGAGACATAGTAGCTTTCTTCAAGTAAGGAAAAGGTCACATGGAAAAGAGAATGGTTTTATTTGCAAAATCTGTTTGCAGAATTAGAAGCAATGGGCATGAGTTGAAAAAAAGGCAACTTTATGTCTGGTACATGGAAAAACTTTCCTAATAATCAAGAGTTTAAAAAAAGAATGAGATACTCTGAAAGACAGTAGGCTCCTCTTCGCCCTCACACACACACACACACACACACACACACACACACACACACGTTTAAAAATCTGCAACGAAGTAAAATTGAGGCATAAAGTTTCTGAGCATGATCATTTATTAGCAAGGGTAGCAGTTGTCAATAAGTAAGATCCCAGAGACCCTCAGTGGCCAGAGATATCCCTGAGGTCAAAACAGCTTTTTGTGTAGTTGGTTACATAAGGTCCAGTGAAGTAGCCAAAACTAAGACTGTGATTGGTCTATGTCAGAGGCAAGGATAGATTTACATTTCACATAATCATACTGATTTGCAAAAGGGAGGTTGCCAAGTCCATTGTAAGGGGAAAACAAAGAGTTAGTCAACATCCTCTGGAAAATCTGGAAAGTCCTGTGTCAGGAACCACCTACACCAAATTGCTCCCATGCTAGGCTTATGTCCAGGCAGAACATCTTATGACCACTTTGACTCAATAAGGCTGAGCTACTGTAGCCCAGAGAAATGGGGAAGTTAACTTTTATAAAGAAGTCAAACCACTTTATAGACTCTAATGTTAAATAACCAAACTGTCTTTTAAATAAAACTAATTCATAAGTACTGATTCCGTGATTAAAACTAAACTACATCCCTTAATTATTAATCTATCAATAATTAATAATAAGCAATTTCACATTCCCCCTCACTGATTCTATATAACCATGTCTCCATTGGCTCACCATCTGTAGATCAGGTTAATATGATCAGACACGATCAGCATCCATTGGAATTAAATTAGTAATGGTGCAATGGAAAGCAATAATTACTGGTTTCAACATTTTTATACATGGCCAGCCATGAGAGGTTTGATTATTACTGGTGCTAGTTGACTGTTACAAATGGCCCAGCAAAATATAATAAGTCTTTCATGCCTTCTCCATCTACATGTTGTGATGGTAGGAGAGGAATAGGGTAAGCATATTGAGAAAAAACCACTGGGGGCAGTCCTCTTCAATAATCTAGCCTTACAAGGAGAACAGTACTTGGGAAAGGTGGAATTTACATGTCTTCTAGATAATACAGTGATGAAGTGCCTTTGTACCCTAATAGCCAACCCCCAGTGACCATTTAATCTCCAGTCGAGTTTCAGATGTCTCAGGTATTTGTGCAGTCCCTGGAAACAACTTCTGATGGTCCCATTCTGGAGCATGTCTCAGTGGATGGCAGCTCTAAAGGTGAGTCTTTCATAAAACGTCTGGTTCCCAAGTGTTTCTGCTACAACACTTTTACAAAACAGCTCTTAATACAATTTACTAACTATTTGAGATGATGAACTATAAAACATCAAACCAGGAACCCACATCTGAAATTTCAGCAAATTTAAGTCCTACATGAAAATAGGGTAATAGGCCAATATATATTCCATGAACAGTCACGTATCTTGTTGCTCCTCAAAATGACGCGCTCTATTTAATTCCAAAAATTTCAAAAAAATTTACATTCATCTTCATTCATTTTTACCTATCTTTAAATATGATTCTAATTCATTCCCCCCTTAGGAAGATATTATGATTATATTAACATACATGCATATCATATATACATATATATTAACATAATAAAAGTAGTAGTATCAATATCCTATAAACTAAATACCCTACTAATTGTACGGCCTCATGATCTCTATTACAAGTAATTCAACTGACAATTTAAAAAGATTCCTCAACACAATAATACTGTGCTAGCATAAATTATTTAATCAAAAGTCACCAGTTACCTGTTACCTGTTATGTTTATTACAATGAAAAAAATGAGGCATCATTATACATTTGCCCTTAGGGACAGAGTAGTATCAACATTGTTTCTTAGTTCTGTTTGGTTTCAGGTGTGAGTCACAGTAACAGCCAATCACACTGAAAGGCTCATAACAAGCCACGAGGTATCATAGCCAGGCTCAGACATAAGTAGGTGGGAAAACGCCTTGTTTATTACCAAGATTGGGAAATTAAGTCAAGAGAATCCTACTTTTACCTTCACAAGGTCATTCCCTCAACTTTCCCAGAGACTGACATCCACATGTAGCAGTCCTCAAACTGCAGGAGCACATGGCATTTCCCTTGAATAATGCACTAGTAGTCTTATGAGAGGCTAGATACTTACACCTGAAATCAAAATTTAGAATACCAACAGATTAAAGTCCCAAGAGACTTTTCCTCAAATGGAAAAATTTCACAAATTACAGCTTAGGGCTAGGTTATTGTTATTTTTCTAATATCCTAATAAGTATCGGGACATTCTATTGATTTCATATGAGAATAATTATATTCCGTACTTTCATATACAGTGAACACCAGTTCACACATACAGTAAATAATTGGTTCACTACATACTAATTATTAACAGATAAAATTAATGATTTTCCAAATGATATTAAATGAAACTCACTTATTATTTAAAGTTTAACTTGTAAATTTCTCCACTTTGGCTGGGAGAGATTCTTGTTCCTCAAACTGTATCACTACAGTATTTCACATGTCATCAATAGGGCTGGTAAGATCCTATTCCAGGGATCCTCACAGACAAAGATCTCTAAGAAGATGTGGCTACTCTCCTCTCCCAAGAGTGACAGTTGTTATTATTATTGTTATTATTCTTATATAATTTAAAACAAAATAAAGTTTCCAAACATAGATTAATATTACATAACAGGTACATTTATAATCTAACAGCATTCAGATTAAAAGAGGAAATAAGTTTTTCTCAGCTTTCATAATATGACAAATTTTTTGCAGATCCAATTTCATGTATTTAAAACATGAAATTTATTACTAGTCAAATGACAATAATTCAATGGAATTCATTTTTAAATTATCTTAGAAAATCATTCATCTTATCTCCTTTGGTATCCAATGACATCTAAGACAGTATAGAGCTAATCAGAATAGAGTAATTAAAGTCAATTAAAGAAATGACAACAGTTCATTTACATGGTATTTAACACATGCCAGGCTTTTTTCTAGTTCTTTAAAATTACTTTAAGGAATTTCAGAGGCCTGTTTCCTGTAGTACTTAAGAATGTTTACATTTTGATTTCTCAGTTATTACTTTAGCCTTTGCTAACATATTTCAGAGTAGCTATAAATAGTAAGACTGAAGTCTTTTCCCTTTAGGAGGCTATTTTAGAGGAATATATATCCTACGGAATATTTAATAGTTTTCAAACAATCTTGCTATCTCTTAGCTGATTAATTCATAAAACAACACTTTAGCCAAATTACATCAATTTAGTCAATTTCAAGTAACCATTTACTGTTTTACACTCTCAGAACTTAAGTTCTTCCATATTAACAAGTTATGATAACTTTACCCAAGCACAGTTACAAAATTTAGATCATAGCTCTGGTTGTGATGGGGTATGGGCCCAACACAGGCCCAAAAAAAACCCCTTCCCTGAACTTTCCTTGAACTCTCTGGAAGTTGCCTGAAGCTATAATCCTATCAATTGGCCTTTCCTTATCTCACCCAATCTCCCAATTCTTTGTTACCCTAATTGAGTCTAGCCCTCCATAGTCTACTGATGGCCCTGGTTACTTCCTATCCTTGATCTTATCTATACCAAATTCAACCTCCCAGTCACTCCCATCAAGATTCTCCCAGGACTCTCCCCCAGTCACCCCAGCCTATTGTTTACTCCCATCAAGACACTCCTTCTCCCTGGCCCTCCTCCAGTCATCCCAAATTACTCGGCCACTCTTAGATCTCTCTCATAGTCTTTCTGTATGTAAGATCTATCTTGGCCACCATTTAGGGGCTGAGATTTCCTCATGCCCACTCATCCTTACAAGTGTCACAAATGTTCACATTTCTTAAGAGTCTGGCCAAATATGGCTGATCTTTAATAAACCTTGTCTTTGGCTGAAAGAAGGCTTGAGCAGAATTCATTTGGGCAGGTCATCATTTTGAGGTTCTAGCACCCCTAACATCTAAACCTCAACAGTTGGGCTGGCAGGGTCAGGTAGGAGAGACTGTCATTAAACCTCGTATTAAATCATAAGAACTGTACATTTCAAGGGAGAAGATACCTCATTATTATAATTTTTCAAAAACTATTATCACATTCATTTTAATAACTCAATAGGGAAGTGGCCTAACAGTATTTCACAATAATTTAGAAAATTAAAGTATGTAACTAAAAGCTTCTTCTCATCAAAACAGAATATTTCTAATCACATCTGATATTCTCCCAAAATCTACAATACAAGAATAACTAGAGGCCTAAAGAATGTAATAGGTTTGGTTGGGTTGGGTTGGGTTTTAAATATAACACCAAATTTTTCAAATTTCATCTATGTAGTTCTATAAAATATTATCTTTCTAAGAAAAATATTTATTATTACCTTTGATATGTTATTTAATCTAAAATTCAATCACAATAGTTAACATTCATATAGTTTTCAACATGCTAAAATCATATTACTCCTCCAACTCTGGGAGGTGGGTGCTATTACCCCTTTTTAACCTATAAAGAAGCCTGATTAAATTCCCTGTTATACTAGAATTATAACATAGCTTCAGAATAAAATTTTGACAAGATCAACTCCAGATTTATAATCTCCAATGATTATATTTAAATCTCAATTTTTCCAAGAGCTCACCATTTTCAATTAGTTCATGTTCAGAAATTCGTGATGGTTTTCCTAGCTCTCTATAACTGTTTATTTCTTTGAATCACCCAAAGGGCCAAATCAATTCCATTTATTTTCCTAACATAATCCTTCTATCCTGTCTTACAAGGAAATTGATAAAGGGCATATCTGGCCATCTTCAATCATTCTGGTCTATATCTTGCCACTGGACCCAGATGATTGTGGAGGATACAGTAAGGCTGGTGACTTTGCACAGCCCTCCTTCATTTAAATCCAATTAACTTGCAAGTCATTATGGGTATCTCCTTCCTAATGTCTTAGTCCTCTTCCAGAATGAAAGACAAGCAACAACAATAACAGGAGGAACATCTCTCCTTACCCTGAGGCTTTTTGGTTATAACCCCCACAGGAAAAACTATTTACTTTTTTCCAAAGGATTTAGCATAATTATTTAAATAGACCAATGAATACTCTTTTCTCAATCAATCAGTTAATGAATATGTATTTGCTAAACTTCCACTTAACCCTTCAAGTTCTTAAGAAATTTCTTTTGTGATTTTATATTGATTGGGGAAGGGAGACCTGCAGGTCAAATCATAGCTTGGATGCTTCCCAAACATCCATCCATCCATGGAGAAACTACATGACAATACAATCTCATTATAATAACCTGAGACTTTGTTGACAATTTTTTCCTTGAGAAATGGAATTAATAAAACCAATGGTAGTACCATGTTATAAAGGCCATACTTAATAAATTCTTTTATGCACATTAAAATATTTCTAAAGGAAGAGAAACTATGTTTTATAAATAAATTAATTTCACAAAAACAAAGCTATTCCTGTCACAAACATAGCTCTCTCATGAACTAAGATCATAGTTGAAGAAAAAGTGGCTATCTTGAACCCAAAAACATTAAATGAAAAACTACAATTCTTGGAAAAATAAGTGCAAAATTCATTCTCATTCTTCAGATAATTTTTTCTTCTTTTGATCAGATATCACAACAAAAAGTAAAATGACTAAGTCAAAAGAATTCTGGATCTGCAATCAGAGGGCTGCAGTTTAAATTCTTCTTTTTATACTTATTTTGTAACTTTGAGAAATTTGCTTCATCTCTCTGGATCTCATTTTCCTCATGACCTCTTAATGTACCTTTCAGCTCTAAATTGATTATCTGTGTCATAATGTATTAATGTTTCTCATTTAATTTTTTAAAATTGATTTATTTTGAATTATCAACAATCATTTCCATAAGCTTTTGAGTTTTAAATCTCTTCCTCCTCCTTCCCCAAGACGGCACACAATCTGATACAGGTTACACATATACATTCTTATTAAACATGTTTTCACATTAGTGATATTCTAAGTAAGAATTAGAACCAATAGGAAGAACCACCAGGAAGAGAAAACAACAAAAGGGGAAAACTGCTTCAATCTGCATTCAAACTCCATACTTCTTTCTTCTTTGTGGATACCATTTTCCATCATGAGGCCTTATTGCTGAGAAGGGTTAAGCCTATCAATACTAGTCATTGCACAATGTAGCTGTCACTGTGTACAACATTCGCCTGGTTCTGTTCACTTCACTCAGCATCAGAACACACAAGTCTTTCCAGGCTTTTCTGAAGTCAGCCTGTTCATCATTTCTTATATCACAACAGTATTCCATTACATTCACATACCACAACTTGTTCAGCCATTCCCCAATTGATGGGCATCCTCTCAATTTCCAATTCTTTGCCTTCACAAAAAGAGCTGCTATAAATATTTTTTTTACATTGGGTCCCTTTCTCATTTTTATGACTTCTTTGGAATACAGTCCTAGAAGTGGCATTCCTGGGTCAAAGGACACGCACAATTTTATATCTCTTTGGGCATAGTTACAAATTGCTCTCAAAAATGGTTGGATCAGTTCACAACTCCACCAACAATGCATAAGTGTTCCAATTTTCCCACACCTTCTCTAACATTTATCATTTTCCTGTTTTGTCATGTTGGCTGATCTGATAGGTGTGATGTGGTACCTCAGAGTTGTTTTGATTTGCATTTCTCTAATCAATAATGATATAGAGCATTTTTTCCTATGAATATAGATGGCTTTAATTTCTTCATCTGAGAAACTGCCTGTTCATATCGTTTGACCATTATCAATTGGGGAATGACCTGTATTCTTATAAATTTAACTTAATTTTCTATATATTTTAGAAATGAGGCCTGTATCAGAGACACTGGCTGTAAAACTTCTTTCCCAATTTTCTACTTTCCTTCTAATCTTGGTTGCATTGGCTTTCTGCAAAAAATTTTCAATTTAATGTAATCAAAGTCATCCATTTTACTTTTCATAATGTTCTCTATCTCCTATTTGGTCATGAATTCTTCTGTTCTCCATAAACCTGATAGGTAAACTATTCTTTGCTCTCCCAGGTTGCTTACAGTATCAGCCTTTACATCTAAATCATGAACTCATTTTGACTTTATTTTGGTATATGGTGTGAGATTTTGATCTATGCCTAGTTTCTGCCATACTCTTTTCCACTTTTCCAAGCAGTTTTTGTCAAAGAGTGAGTTCTTCTCCAAGAAGCTGAGATCTTTGGGTTTATGAAATAATAGTTTACTGTAGTCATTGACTACTGTGTCTTGCATATTTAACCTACTCCACTGACCCACCACTCTATTTCTTAGCAAGTACCAAGTAGTTCTGATCATTGCTGCTTTATAATGCAATTTAAGATCTGGAATGGCTAGGCCACCTTCCCCTGCATTTCTTTTCATTGGTTCCCTTGATATCCTGGACCTTTTGTCATTCCAAATGAATCTTTTTATTATTTTTTCTAACTCTATAAAATAATTTTGGGTAGTTTGATTGGTATGGCACTGAATAAATACATTAGCTTGGGTAGAATTGTCATCTTTATTATATTAGCTCTGCCTACCCATGAGCAACTGATGTTTTTCCAATTATTTAGATCTGACTTTATTTGTGAGTGTTTTGTAATTCTGTTCATATAGTTCCTGGGTTTATTTCAGCAGGTTGACTCCTAAATATTTTATAATGTCTACAGCAACTTTAAATGGAATTTCTCTATCTCTTGCTATTGGGCTTTGTTGGTAATAT
Source organism: Phascolarctos cinereus (assembly GCF_003287225.1). Taxonomy (NCBI): domain Eukaryota; kingdom Metazoa; phylum Chordata; class Mammalia; order Diprotodontia; family Phascolarctidae; genus Phascolarctos; species Phascolarctos cinereus. The sequence goes on from NW_027555847.1 coordinate 106,722,420, forward strand.
ACAGAAATGTAAATGATTTGTGTGGGTTTGTTTTATAGCCTGCAACTTTGCTAAAGTTGTTTATTATTTCAAGTAGTTTTTTACTTGATTCTCTAAGTATATCATCATATCATCTCCAAACAGTGATAGCTTTGTTCGTTCTTTGCCTATTCTAATACCTTCAATTTCTTATTCTTCTCTTATTGCTAAAGCTAATGTTTCCAGTACCATACTGAACAACCGTGGTGATAAAGGAGAGAGTCTGTTTCACCCCTAATCTTACTGTAAATGCTTCTAACTTGTCCCCATTACATATGAAGCTTGCTGAAGGTTTTAAGTAGATGCTACTTATTATTTTAAGGAAGACTCCATTTATTCCTATGCTCTCTAGCATTTTTAATAGGAATGTGTGTTGTCGTTTGTCAAAAACTTTTTCTTCATCTATTGAGATGATCACGTGATTTCTGTTAGTTTTGGTGTTCACATGATCAATTATGCTGATAGTTTTCCTAATACTGAACCAGTCCTACACTCCTGGTAGAAATCCTACCTAGTCATAGTATATTATTCTTGTGATAAGTTGCTGTGATCTATTTACTAATATTTCATTTAAAATTTTGCATCTATATTCATTAGGGAAATTGGTCTATAATTTTCTTTCTCTGTTTTTACTCTTCCCGGTTCAGGTATCAACACCATATTTGTATCATAAAAAGAATGTGGTAAGACTCCTTCTTCATCTATTTTCCTAAATAGTCTATATAATATTAGAATTAATAATTCTTTAAATGTTTGATAGAATTCACTTGTAAATCCATCTGGCCCTGGAGATTTTTCCCTAGGAAGTTCATCAATGCCTTGTTCAACCTCTTTTTCTGAGATGCGGTTATTTAAGTGTTTTGCTTCCTTAATCTGGGGCAATTTATACTTTTGTAAATATTCATCCATTTCATTAAGACTGTCAAATTTATTGGCATACAGTTGGGCAAAATAGTTCCAAATTATTGTTTCAATTTCCTTTTCCTTGGTCATGTCTTCACCCTTTTCATTTTTGATACTGGTAATTTGGTTTTCTTCTTTCTCTTTTTTTAATTAAATTAACCAAAGGTTTATCTATTTTATTAGGGTTTTTTTCATAAAACCAGTTAGTTTTATTTATTAATAAATAATTTTCTTAATTTCAATTTTATTAATTTTTCCTTTGGTTTTCAATATTTCTAATTTGGTGTTTAATTGAGGATTCTGAATTTGTTCTTTTTTCTAGTTTTTTCGTTGTATGCCCAATTCATTGATCTCCTCTTTTTCTATTTTATTCATGCAAGCATTTAGAGATATAAAACTTCCCCTAAGAACTGCTTTTGCTGTATCCCATAAGTTTTGGTATGTTGTCTCATTATTGTCATTCTCTTGAATGAAGTGATTGATTGTTTCTGTGATTCGTTGTTTGACCCAATCATTTTTTAGGATTAGATTATTTAGTTCCCAATTATTTTTCCATCTTTCTATGGCCCTTTATTACACATAATTTTCATTGCATCATGATCTGAAAAGGATGCATTTAATATTTCTGCCTTTCTACACTGAATTGTGAGGTTTTTATGCCCTAGTACATGGTCAATTCTTCTATATGTGCCATGTACCGCCAAGGAAAAAGTATATTCCTTTCTATCCCTATTCAGTTTTCTCCAGAGGTCTATCATACCTAACTTTTCTAATATTCTATTCACCTCTTTAACTTCTTTCTTGTTTATTTTCTGGTTAGATTTATCTAGTTCAGAGGTGGGGGAGGTTGAGGTCCCCCACTAGTATAGTTTTGCTGTTTATTTCTTCCTATAACTCCCTGAACTTCTCCTCTAAGAATTTAGATGCTATGCCATTTGGTGCGTTTATGGTTAGTAATGATATTACTTTATTGTCTATGGTGCCTTTTAGCAGGATGTAGCTTCCTTCCTTATCTCTTTTGATGAGATCTATTTTTGCTTTTGCTTTGTCTGAGATAAGGATTGCTACCCCCTTTTTTTTTTCACTTCAGCTGAAACATAATATATTCTGCTTCAGCCTTTCACCTTTACCCCGTGTGTGTACCTCTATTTCAAATGTGGTTCCTATAAACAACATGTTGTAGGATTATGGTATTTAATCTATTCTGCTATCCACTCCCATTTTATGGGAGAGCTCATCCCATTCGATTCACAGTTATGATTACTATCTGTGTATTTCTCTCCATCTTTTTCCCCCCGTTTATGCTTTCCTTTCTCTTTTCTCCTTTTTACTCCACACTATTGTTTTGCTTTTGACCACCGCCTCCCTCAGTCCCACCTCCCTTCTATTAGCCCCCTTCCCTATTCTTCCACTTTACCCTTACTATTTCTTCACTCACTTCTATCTCCCCTCCCTTTTCTTTCCCCTTTTCCCTCCTACTGCCTATACAGCAAGTTAGATTTCTATACCTAACTGATTATGTTATTCCCTTCTTGAGCCAAATCTGATGAAAGTAAGATTCAAATAGTGCTCATCTCCCTCCCTTCTTTCCCTCTGCTGTGACAGGTTTTTGTTCCTTTTCCTGTAATGTAATTTACCCTTGTCTGCCTCCTCCTTTCCTTTTCTCTCAGTACATTTTCTTAGATCAGATTAATCCACTTACTTGGATCCATTTAACCTACTTGATTAGATTCTTTTTTATCATTACATCAAAGTCAACTTATATCCATCCCCTTTATGTATACCCCTTTAAAACGGTGTAATAACAATACAGTTCTCAAGAGTTACAAGTGTCATCTTCCCTTGTAGGGCTGTAAACAGTTAGCCCTTATTAACAACATGTATCTTTCTGTCCTGTTTACCTTTTAAGTCTCTCTTGAGTCTTGTATTTGAAGATCAAATTTTCTGTTGAGCTCCAGTCTTTTTATTAGGAAGGTTTGGAAGTCTCCTATTTTGTTGAATATCCATCTCCTCCCCTGAGAGATCATGCTCATTTTCGCTGGGTTGTTGATCCTTGGTTGTAATCCAAGATCCTTTGCCTTATACATTATAATATTCCATGCTCTACTATCTTTTAATGTAGAAGCTGCAAGGTCCTGTGTAATACTGACTGTGGTTACATGACATTTATGTTTCTTTCTGGCTGCTTGCAGTATTTTCTCTTTGATCTGGTAATTTTGGAATTTGGCTACTATATTCCTTGGCATTTTCAATTTGGTATCTCTTTCAGCAGGTGATTGGTAGATTCTTTCTATAGCTATTTTACCCTCTGGTCCCAGAGTCTCAGTGCAGTTTTCCTTTATGATTTCCTGAAAGATACTATCCAGGCTCTTTTTTTCATTCTGATTTTCAGGTAGACCAATGATTTTTAAATTGCCTCTCCTGAATCAATTTTCCAGGTCAGTTGTTTTACCAAAGAAGTATTTTACATTTTCATCTATTTTTTCATTCTTTGGTTTCTATTTGACTGATTCTTACTCTCTCATAGAGTCATTAGCTTCCATTTGCCCAATTCTAATATTTAACAAATTGTTTTCTTCTACTAGATTTTGTATCTCCTTCCCCATTTGATCAATTGTATTTTTTAGGGACTTTTTTTCTTCAGTGTACTTTTTTTTTCCAGTTGGCCAACTGTATTTTTTAAGGACTTATTTTCTACAGTTAATTTTTGTCCTTCTTTTTCCAAGCTATTGACTCTCTCTTGCATACCTCTCATTTTTTCCCCATTTTTTCTTCTACCTCTCTCATTTGACTTTTAAAATCCTTCTTCAGCTCTTCTAAGAAAGCTTTTTGGGCTTCAGACCAACTCATATTCCCTTTTGTTGTTGCAGACGTGGGTTTATGGACAATGTTGTCCTCTTCAGAATTTCTGCCTTGATCTTCACTGTTCTCATGATATAAATCTACAGTATATTTCTTTTTACTCATGTTGTTTGCTTATTTCCTGGCCTTTAAAGAGACTGAGTTCTCCTGATGGGGAGCAGAGGGCACTAACCCAAGCTTCTTGTGTTGGGAGCCTAGGGCCTGGTCACTAGTTTTGTGTGCTGGGGCCTCCGATGGTGACAGTGGAGGCTGTAGGTTTCTGGCAGCTTACCTGGTGTTGGGCTGGAATCAGCAACTCTGGAATTCTAGGGGTAGGATTGGGTAGTCTGGCCCCTGGATGTTGCCTGCTTTTCCTTTCCTTTAGCTTTCTTCAGCTCCTTTCAGATGGATGTTACAGGATGTTTATCTGCCTGGGGCCCCTTGGAATGTTTCACAGAGTTTTGCTGAGGCACTGGGAGAGTGCTGTAGAATGCAGAGGCACCTGGTGGTTTTCTGAGCTGGTTTCCACAGGTTCCCCCTGCCCTCACTGAAGCACTCGGGGGTCCAGGTTTTGGTGTTTACCTGCTCCACCACCTGGGTTTCTAGATCTCCTCCTGGTATGGTGAAGAAGGCTTTCTGCTAGCTTGCTGAGATGTCTCCTGTTCTGTACTGCTGCCCTTCCCCCAGGGCAAGAGGGGCCTTTCCTGTTAATCCCTCAAGCTATCTGGGCTACCGGACTGCTCTACCCCATCTACTGGTTCAGCTGTTCCAGGGTTTTTCATGGAGCGATATTTTCTGGGCTTTCAGAGGTTCATAAGGGAGGATAAGAGAGACTTACTTCTTACTCTGCCATCTTGGCTCCTGGAAGCAGAGTTTTAATTTTTCAAAATTTTGTGAGCTAAAAGTATATTTATTGTGAAAATTCAGGCTCTTAAAGATGAGCTAAGAGTTTTATCCAAAAATGATACATGTAGGAACTATCACCACTTTAGAGAGAATAATAAAGAAGAAAAAAAAAAGAAAGTTTAGTGTGTGGTCTTAGAAAGCCAAGAACTTTTTAAGAATTGCAGTGTTATTTTAATTATTCAGTATGCTATAATAATCTAAACCTTGCCAACTATAATGCATTAAAATAAAGCATTGTACACTTTATAACATAGCTTATGATAATATTTACCCGACTTGTAAATCAATTTAGATGATACGTAAACAAGTTGCAAGTATAATTTTTTCCTCTCTTAAGAAATATAGAAACCAATTGAGTTACTGATAAACTGAGGAGTACAGAAGTGTTTTATGACTATAACTAAAAATTTTAATTATCTCAAACCATGATAGTATTGAAAGCAATCATAAAAGAAATCCTGAATAAATTAACAATTCATAATTCCAATTTCTTGTAAGACTACAGATTTTATTTTTCAAATATATTATAAGCATATTTAATGCAAAATGTAAATATGGCAGCAAAGCAAACTAAGCACCTTACCTCAGTTCTCCTTAAGCAATAAATGATTACATATTTTAGAGCTTTGAAAAAAGCAACGTAGTCTTTTTAATAGACTGTTTTCATATTAAGTTATTATGGTTTTTTAATTGATTAACAAAAAATGGTTAACAAACCAAAGGGTTCAAAGAGAAAAACATAACAATAGTCATAATTTGTCACAATTTGACATGGAAATTTGCATTCAACATCCTTTCAGTCACCCAGGTTTACAACCTTAAAGTTGCCCTTATCTCCTTATTCTCCCTATACCCCTTTATCCAGCCTTCTTCACCCGACATATCCAATTAGTTTCCAAATCTTTGTCATTTTATTTCCATAATGTCTCACATCCATCCTTTTCTCTCTACTCACACAGCCCCCATCCTAATCTAAGCCATCATCACCTCTTACTTGGACTATCAAAAGTCTTCTAATGGGTCTCCCTGTTTCAAATATCTCCCCACTCCAATTTATCCTTCACACAGCTGCAGCAAGTAACTTTCCTAAAGACACAGATCTGACCATGTTATTCCCCCACTCAAAAAACTCTAGCACCTCCCTTCTATCATTTGGACCAAATATAAAATTCACTGTTTTCTATTTAAAACCATTTGCAACCTCTAAGTCACCCTTCTCACCATATAAGATATTATTTTTGTCTTTAAATACTCTCAGTAAAGCTAAACTGGTCTTCCTGCACCACACATATAGTGCTCCACACTCCCAACTCTATGCCTTTAAACAAGCTATGTCTCCCTTATTCTGAATGTACTCCCTTTTCACCTATACCTTTTAAAATCTCTACTGACTTTTCACAGCTCATCTAGAACTTTTCTTTATACCTCTCTGACCCCAATGCTGGTGCCATCACCTCCAAAATTATTTTATATTTATTTTGAATATTTTCCTATATATTCATATCTTCTAATAGAACATAACATCAATGAGGACAGGGAATATTTATTTTAATCATTGGATCTCCACCATCTGGCATAGTAACTGGCACATAAGTGCTTAATAAAGAAGGAATAACAGAGATACAACATGTACACATAGAAATATATACAAAATATATAAAAAATAAGGACAAGATAATTTTAGAGGGAAGACATTAACAGTTTGGAGAAGGGAGTACTTAGGGTAGATCAGATAAGTCCTTTTGTAGAAAGTGGTGTTTAAACTTATCTTGGAGGAACTTAGGAATTCTCAGAGGTAGAGGTAAGGAAGGAGTGCATTCTAGGAATGAGGGACAACTTGTGAAAGGCACAGAGATGATAGATGGAATGTTGTGTGTAAGGAATAGAAAGAAGGCCTGTTTGACTAGACAGACAGACCATGTGAAGAAGAGTAAGGTATAAAAAGCATGATTTAATGATTTTTTTTATCTAGTCTACAAGCAAGGAACTTACTACAAATATTTAAATTTTTTTATGGTTTTGTAGGCCACTTTGAAATCTAGGTTTCTCAAAGTCTCACTTCTAAGAGTCCTACCTCTTGGTAGGACTTTGCCCCAAGCTGGGAAAATTTTCTTCAGAACGGCATTTGCAATAATGATCTAAACTTTCTGCAAAGATAAACTATTATTGATTCTATGAACTCCATAGCTCTTTGTAAATGCTAAGTTTGGGGATTTTTTTTTTAATATTCTGAGTCTAAATTTCAAATATGTCCTAGATGTTTCTATAATATGTTTGACTCATGTGAAAATCTGATACTTTCAAATACTCACCAGAATGCAAGGAATGCTAAAAATAAAAGGTAAAGTGTAATAAAATTATATTTGTCTAATGAACTATTACCACAAAATCATACCATTTATTCATAATATTTATTCAAAATTATGTCTTTTCTAAACAGATACCATAGCTAGTACCACTAAAGCAAACTGATGAACTAAACAGTCAATTCAAATTGCTTAGACTGTTAAAAAGAAAATCCTCAAATTCCAATTAACAATTAATAATCAGCATTTATTAAACACCTACTACATTCCAGGCATTGTGCTAAAAACAAGGGATACAAAGGAAGGTAAAAACAGTCCTTGCCCTCAAAGAGTTCACAATCTAATGTAGAAGAAAACAAACAAACATGCACAAACAAGCTATATACAGGATAAATAGGAAATAATTAACATAGGGAAGGCACTAACACTAAGAGGGATTAGAAAAGGCTTCCTGTGTAGAAGGTAGGACATTACTTGGTTCTTAAAGGAAGCCAGCAAAGTGAGTAGTTGAAACACAAAAGGGAGAGCATTCCAAGCATTCATGACAGCAGGGAAAAAAGCCCAGAGCTTAGAAATGGAACAGCCAAGAGGCCATTGTCACTAGATCCAAGAGTACATTGTAGGGAGTAAGATGTAAGAAAACCAGAAAGAAAGGAGTGGGTAGGATGTAAAGGGCTTTTAATGCCCAAATGGGTATTTTGTATTTGATCCTCAAGGCAACAGAGAACCGTGTGACATAACTAGACCTGCAATTTTAGGAAAAATCACTTTAGTGGTTGAATGGAGGATGGATTGGACGGAGCTAAGACTTATAGTAGGCACACGTATCAGTAGGATATTGCAGTAGTCCAAGTGTGACATGTCAAGGACCTGCACCAGGGTAATGGCAGTGTCAGAAGACAGAAGGGGGCATATTTGAGAAATTTTACAAAAGTGAAATCAACAGGCCTTGGCACAGACTGGAGGTGAAAGATAATGAGGAATCAAGGATGATTCCTAGGTTGTGAGCCTGAGGAACTACATGGTATTGCCCTTAGGGAAAGGAGGAGAGGAAGAAAGAATGAGTTCTGTTTTGGACAGAAGATGACTACTAAATATCCACTTCAAGATGTGTGAAAGGCAGCTGGAGATGCAAGTTTGGAGGTCAACAGAAAAACTGGAGGATTACAATTACAATAATATTTAATATTTTTCAAACCTTAATACCAACCTTTTGCAACTCCTTTATTCTAGCATCTTTGACTTGCAAAATTTCTAACACTTTTCTATCCCTGGCTTCGGCTTTATTTTTTTCTCTAGAAACAAAACAAATATATTGATTATTAGTCATAATTTTCAGTTAATCATTAAAATTTGTCATGTCTTCATACTTAACGTCACGTTAAAGTACACCAAATTAAATTATCTGAAGCTGACAGTCCTTGCAGAATTAATCAGAGACCATATGGCAAATGACAGGAAATTACAACTGTAAATAACTGAGACAACTTCATTCTACAAGAACCAGATGAGTTACTAGACTTGAGTACTCAATAAAAGAAAATCAAAATGATATTTAACATTTTTATCCAATTGTACTTATGCAAGTTCTTTAAAGTTTGATGCCACGCTGTCAACAAACTTTGAAGATGTAAGGGAAAGAGAGTGGGAAGAAAGATTAACAGCAATGGCAGTGACCCTGAAGGTGAAGTATACAAAAGGATGGTAAGCATGAAACACTTCAACTAAACTATAGCTAGAATAGCTCTATATTATTTGTAAAGGGAGAGGCCACCAGCATATCAGAATCCAACATAAAGAAAGCAACAGTCATTTGTGACTCTTAATCATGGTTATTCTTCATATTGTCAAATATAATTTTAAAAAACAGATTAAGTTTAATATTTTGTGAGTAAAACAGTTCTAGTTTTTCTAGAACTTTGTGGAACTACTTTTGTTGTATTCTTTTTGCTTTGCCACTCAGGAGTGGTAATAGGGCAACTAAATGGTTTAATGTGAGTTTTCTAAAAAATAAATACCTGGTTATGATTGAAAATTTTCACTAAAAGTCATCTGAAGAGCAAAGAAAGCTAAAGACAAAAGGCCTGGAATTAAACATACAATCTTGTTTAACAAAAAAAGTCTTTTTTTTAAAGTCTTTATGTTTCTTTCTTTCAATAATTTTATCTTAGTGACTTTAAAGGAATGTAATAATTTTCTTTAAACATCATTAAATCATAATTCATGCTTCATATTTTTTCTAATTTTGGTAAAGGTTAAAGTATATCTTTTCTGTTGTTACCTTATAAAACTTTCTTGTGTTCACTTACAGAATTGTTCTGCATGCAATGTTTATTAATTAATAAAGTTTAGAAATGACTACTTTTATTCTAGAGACTATGAAAGACAAAGAATGGAAATCTGGGCATAGACTGACATGCATCCTAAATTTGGAGAAAGCAGATTTCAAAAGGTTCACAGTAGAGATGAATAAAATCCCCTGGATTAAATACTATAGGAAGTCAGCCTAGTAGGAATAGACCATACTCAAGAATAAAATCCTTTAGACACAAAGGAAAATGATTCCTGCGCGAAGGAAAAAAGGGATTTATCTAAAGAGATTAATGGAGACGTACAGGTAACTCACCCACCAACTTAGGTTTTAAAATCAAATATAAAAATCAAAGCTAGACTAGGTAAGAGAGGATGAATATAAGATGGTAGGCTCTACAAAAACAGCGTAAGAAATGTTCAAGGACATAAAGAGCTGGGAAAGGTGAAAAAAGCTAAGGACAATAACATGTTTTTTGTTGCTTCATTTTATTTTAACTATACTAGAGAAAAACAGGATCACAGAAGAGATAGAACCTTTGCTTAGGATAGATGGGACAATGATAATTGACCAAAAATAGAAGCAGAGCTGCTTAATTCTTCTTTTGCTTCTATTTTCTGTCAAGAAGAATGACTTTTGTACTGGAAATGACAAATAAAAATGACTAATAGTGAAGTGATACCCAAAACAAAGAGGTAAAAAGGGAGCACATAGCTGCCCTTAATCAATTCAACTAATCTGCCTCATATGCAGTATATCCTAAGCTCCTGAAAGAACTAGATATAAATTCTGGGCCACTGTGGGCAATATTCAAGAGGTGATGGAAAATGAGAGAGGTACCACAAGATTAGAGAAGGGCAAATATGTCCTTGATTGTCAAAAGGGCACAAAGCAGAATCAGCAAACTATAGGTCAATAAGCTTAATATTCCTATGAAAATTATAGACTAATGAAGAATGAAACAAGCAGAATCCAGAGAACAATTTTTTTTAAAAAAACAGATATCTGGGTGTCTGTCTTTTTTTTTTTTAATGGACAAGTGGGAGAGGTGCTGCAGATGTGAAATTTGCATATACTTTCAGGTGAGGTCACTGTATTATCAGTTTGCCAGCTAAGTGGTGCAGTGGATAGAGTACTGGGCTTAGAGTCAGGAATACTCATTTTCCTCCGTTCAAATCTGGCCTCAGATTCTTACTAGCTGTGCGGCCCTGGGAGAAGTCACTTCACCCTGTTTGCCTCCGTTTCAGGAAGTCCTGAATTCAAATCCTGCCTCAGACACTTACAAGCTGTGACCCTGGGCAAGCTGTAATCCTGTTTGCCTCCGTTTCCTCCTCCATAAAATGATCTGGAAAAGGAAATGGCAAACCACTCCATCATCTTTGCCAAGAAGACCCTAAATAAGGCCACAAAGAGTCAGACACAACCGAAACAACTGAACAACAAAGAGTACAAACAACAAAGAGCACAAGTGGCAAAGACGGCTTGGGGGTTGCCTTCCCCTTCCTCAAGGAGTTTAAAGAGAGGCTAAATTACCATTTGTCAGGTACATAAAATGGAGAAAATTATACACACACACACACACACACACGCACGCACTGCACTGGTGGCTGTTGAGGTCCCTCTCAATTCACAAATCCATGATTCTGTAATCTTTCCTGATGTAACACCAAGAAAAATCAATCATTCCTTTACATTGTGCATGCCATCATCAGAGATGCCTTTTCTCCCTTGCCTTCCCCTCTCTGGGCCTCCCAGAACATATCGAGGTTGCTTGTCATGTCATATGGCTTGGATAAGATGAAAGTCACCAACTCTATTCCTTCCAGTGAGATGAAGAACTGTAAGGTCATCTACTATCTGTCATCTATCCTGCCATTCTCCTAAGTTCCTCAAGCCTTATCATCTCCCCTGCCTCAACATATAGGATACCTCAACACTGTTATCTGACTTACCAATGTAACCACAGGATGCCTAGGCCTTTCTATCTTCCTTGCTGCTGAGCTTTTAAGGCTCTGCCATGCAACTGAACTATCTTTTATGTGTTGTCTCCCACAATTAGAGTGTGAACTCCTTGACACTTTTTCTATTTGTTAGCCCAGGGTTTTACACATAATAAACATTTAATAAATGCTTTTTCACTTATTTATTCATTGCATATATTCCCCAGTTTTCCACTAGAGTCTTCAGTGGCACTGCTACTTACTATTCGGGACAACATCAGGAAAAACTATTCAACTCTAACCAGTTACCTAATCTGTATAAGAAAGTCCCTGGATTATAAAATCTTTAATGAGCAATTGTCCCTTAAACCCCTGGAAAGCATAGAATAACTAGTCAATTAGACTAATACTACCAGTCACAGTAGCCCTGAGGGTTCATAGTGTGCCATACTGAAAACAAAAACTACCAGATAAATATTTCATCCAAGGAAAATGGCTGGGGTGGCAAGGGGAGGTTACAGAGAATCTCAGCTAAGATGGGCCTGACAAGTAGTCACTCACACTCTTCTTGAAGACTTTGGAGGAAAACCTCCTCACTCCCCATGGAGCTTTCATCATTAGGAAGTTTCTCTTTACATGAAGCCCAAATCTGTCACTTTCTCCCTTCCAACCAAGGTCCCTAATTCTTTCCCCTGGCTCGAACAGAACAAGTTTTAAGTCCTCTTTCATAAAACAATCCTTCACACACCTGAAGATATTATTCCTCCCTGCAGTTTTTTCTTCACCAAGCAAACGTCTCCCCATTCACGCAACCACTCCTCCCACTACATGAATTTAAGGCCCTCACAATCCTAGTTTCCTTCTCCTAAATAATCCCTAGCTTTATCAATGACATTCATAAAACATGGCACCCATAACTAAACATACAATAATACTCTAGGTGTGATCTGACCAGTGCAGAATAAAATGAATCTCCTTATTCCTAGAAGCTAATCATACCTATCTTAATTCAGTCTAATAACATATTTTATTGCCCTAAATGAATTCCTTTACAAATAAACCTATTATTGAAATATCACCTCTTCTCTCTTCTAGAATATTCAAAAAATAGAGGTGAAACAACTATTAAAAGAAAAACTATTTTTTCAACCCAAACATACTCATGTATGAGTAAGCTCATTATATAAAACATATGATAGCAGATTAAATCATAATATAACCTATACAGCAATGGTGTAAAATTCAAACAGAAATGAATGCGGGAGGGTTACATGTTGACTTAAAAAACCACAAATTAACATTATCTATGTCGTGTTACATGTTTACTTATTTGTCAATTTCTCAAATACATTTATGTTTCATAGACACTTAGTTTGACACCTCTGCTGTACTGAATAATGCAACAGAATACTGCATTATGTCCATTAGTATTTTTTTAAAGAAACAGAACAGAGGTATTGCTGTATCATAAAACTTCTCCTACAATGCAAATTCTAAATGTTCTCTAGCTTAAGGCAAAGGGGAGAGTCATAAGAAGATTTTGCTAATCATAAAACAGAAAAGGTATTTGGGAACAACTTGAAAAGCATAACAAGAAAAAGCTGATGAACACTACTGGTTCACTCAATTAAGTCCTCCCTCAATTAAGTGCAATTCACTTGTAAGTCATGGTATCACCTTCCTGATGTCATGGTACTCTTCTTCTGGAATAACGGATAAATAGCAACCTGTAAGTGGCACAGACTGCCCCACTGGGGACCCAACTGGCAAATTCCAGATGGACAACACAGCTCCTTCCTTCTTCTTCCTCTCCCCTCCCCTTCTCTCCTATCCTCCTTTTCCTCTGTCCACATGGGGTATCCTGCCCTTGCCTGCAGGTGCTCTGCCCAAAGGAATGCAAATTTTGATGACTTGAAACCCTGCAAGATAACTTGGGGTTTACAGACTAGATTTCTTTCTTAAGGACTATGCCTTAAACCCAAATCTCTCTGTCTCTCATTGATTGGCCAACAATAAGTCCCAGTCCGAGCCCACAGGGCCCTGATTGCTCAGAGTGTTTCTGTTTTGGCCAGAAACCCTAAGGGTCTTCCCCTATAGGCTGATTTTTTTTTAACACATAAAAGAGGCCATTCTTTGCCTCTTTTCTTACTTAGTCTTAATCACCAAATGGACTTTGCCTCAGTCAAACTGAGTCATGGGAAAGACCTTAGCTTAAAAAGGCCATGATCTCCCGCTGTATCCAGGGTCATCTCCAGGCTTCCTGATCTATATCTTGCCACTGGACCCAGATGGCCCCAGAGGAGAAAGTGAGGCTGGTGACTTTGCATAGCCTTCCCTCACTTAAATCCAATTTTACTTGCTAAGTCATGGCATTACCTTCCTGATGTCACGGTTCTCATCAGGAATAAAGAAGAAACAACAACAATACCAAGATTTAGAGAAGTAGCTAATATAATTTTAAGCTTTCAGAAATTATTCATATGCAAGAAGTGGCATAAAAGACACCACATAGGAAAAATCTATGATCAAAAATGAAGGTAGGCAGGTCATGTAACAAAAGATTATAGAAGTCCTGCAAGATGTGCAGAAAAGCCTTGAATACACTGGATAGATCCCTCATGGTGGTCTATGGGGAGATATGATTAGGGTAGGATTAAAGGAAATATAGGTAATCTGTAACATGGGGAAGAGTACCTACATCCATGAGATCATAGATCCACTGAGGTACTGAATTGTAATTTATCTAAAACTTTTAGGCAATATCAAGCTTGGCCACCATAGCCAAATCAAAGCACTTAAATAACACTTTATAAAGTATTTATATATATATATATATATATACACATTTATTCATTTATTTATTCATTCATTCATTCATTCATTCATTCATTCATTCATTTATTTATTTATTTATGAAGTTCTAATTTCCAAAACATCTAAATTTGCAGAACATCTGGTGTTGAAAATCATGACCCTATATCACCAAAAAACCACTAAATTAAGTCTGGTAACTCTTCAGGGCAGATAGGTAGCATAGAAGATAGAGTGCCCTCCTGGGTCAGGAAGAATCAACTTTTTGAGTTCAAATCTGGCCTCCAATACTTATTAGCTGTGTGACCCTGGGCAAGTCACTTCATGGTTTGCATTAGGAATAATATTAACTGCCTCCCAGGATTGCTGTGAGAACTAAATGAGATAACAATTGCAAAGTGCTTATTATCAAGTACTATATAAATGTTAGTTATTATTGCTAATGGTCTAGAATAGAACTAAATGCAACCCAAAATACTTCTGAGTGCACCCAAATCAGATTAAAATATAATCAGGAAATATTTAATGAAATAAATAAAAATACAATGCAACATTTCTTTTTTATTAAAAGATTCATTAATTTATTTATTTTAGTTTTCAACATTCACATCCAGAAGATTTTGTGTTCCAAATCTTCTCCCCATCTCGTCCCTCCCCCAACCCCAACAGAGCGTGCATTCTGAATACCCTTGCCCTAAATCTGCCCTCCCTTCTATCTCCCCCCCCTTCTCTTATTCTCTTCCTCTTCTATTTTCCTGCAGGGCAGGATACATTTCTATACCCCACTGCCTGTATATCTTATTTCCCAGTCGCTTGTGAAAACAATTTTTTAACATTTGTTTTTAAAACTTTTAGTTCCAAATTTTCTCCCTTCCTCCCTCCCCACCCATTCTCATTGAGAAGGCAAGATACTCGATACAGGTTATACATATGTAGTCATGCAAAACACTTCCACAGTAGTCATGTTGTGAAAAACTAAGTATATTCCCCTTAATCCTACTCCACCCCCACCATTTATTCTATTCTCTCTTTTGACCCTGTCCCTCCTCAGAAGTGTTTGCTTCTGATTACCCCCTCTCCCAATCCGTCCTCCCCTCTATCATCACCCTGTTCTCCTGTCCCCTTCCCCTTCCTGTTTTCCTGTAGGGTAAGATAGAGGAGTGTGTATGTCATTCCCTCCTTAAGCCAAATCCCAGGACAATAAGATTCACTCATTCCCTCTCACCTTCTCCCACTTCCCCTCCACTGTAAAAGCCTTTTCTTGTCTGTTTTATGTGAAATAATTTATCCCTACCTCTCCCTTTCTCCTTCTCTCAGTATAATCCTCTATCACCCCTTAATTTTATTCTCCAGATATCACCCACTCATTTTCAATTCACTCTGTAATGCAGTATTTTTTGTTGTTATTCAGTCATTTCAGTCATGTCAGACTTTCCATGATCCCATTTTGGTGAGTTTTATTGATAAAGATACTAAAGACATTTACCATTTCCTTCTCCATTTCATTTTACAGATGAGGAAACTGAGATAAACAGGGTTAAATGACAACTAGTAAGTATAAGTGGCCATATCTGAAGTCAGCAAGACTCTTCTTCCTGACTCCAAGTCCAGTGCTCTATCCACTGCACCACATAGTGGCCCTGAAATGCAACATAGATAATACAGTTACCCCTTCCACATCAGGACTTTTCCCCATCATGGTTCTGATATATCATAGGTTGGCATGAGAAATTAAATAAGAATTTGAGGGGAGTTTTGAGGAAGCCCCAGACAACACGTGAAAGCCAGCAGATGACACAAAAAAAGTTTAGAAACTTGGAAATGCATAAAATATATATGTATGGTATCATGTAATATTCACATATTTCCTCTTTTAATACCATAATAATTCAGATTTCTTCACTGGTGCGAAGGGAAGACAAAAAAAATTTTACAAGGATTTTCCAGAGGGAAGGAGGATGTTACACACCCCCTAACTCCTACAATGTGGAAGGGATAAATTGCATTAAATTGTAGTTTTCTAAGTCAATATGCAGGCTGAAGGACCATTTCTATTTGAGTCAGACACTAATGGTCTAGAAGAAACATGGGTGAAACATTAAGATAAAATTTAACACGTATAAATGTAAAGTATTACACTTATGGTCAAAAAATCAATTTTAAAAGAGGATGTAGTAGGGTAAAAGTTAATCCAATCAACTCTCTGGAGCTTTCAGTGAATTTCAAAAATCTATGTGAGACAAGAGTCAAAAAACAAAAAAGTTAGTGTTAATCCTAATCTCTAGGATATGGTAGGTGACCTTATTACTTACCATACTCTATCCTGATCAGAAGATATATGGAGATGACAATATGTTCAGTTCTGGTTACCATATTTTAGGAAGAATGTTGATAAACCAAAAGCATCTCTGGGGGTAACTAGAAAGATAATTTGTACTGACACCATGCCATAGAAATTCACCAAAGACCATCTAATATTTAATAACAATCTGAGATTCCATTCAACTGAAGAAACTAAGGAGGCTTAGCTTACTTAGGGGAAGACCTGATAGCAGTTTTAAGGGGCTGTCATGATAAAGAGGGAATGGACTTCTGCTTAGCCATGGGGGTGGAGAGCTGCTGAGGGGATAGGTGTGGAGGTGATGACTGGAATTAAGGAGTGGAAACTACTAACAGACAACAATAACAATACTTTGGAGAGTTTGCATAATGCTTTACATATATTAACCTCATTGAAGAAGTTTGTAGGATAGTTCAATCAATCAATAAACATTTATTAAGTAGTGTGCTAAGCACAGGAGATACAAAAAACACTGAGGAGGCAAAAGATAGTCCCTTCCCCAAAGAAACTTACAATCTGAAGGTGGAGATAACATGTAAATACAGACAGTTTTCCCTTTAAAAATTCACATTAAACAAATTTCACTTTACATAAAGAATTCTGAAAGAAATCTTTAATAACAACAAAAAAAAAACCTATGTGAAGGGGCAGCTAGGTGGTGCAGTGGATAGAGCACTGGCCTTGAAGTCAGGAGGACCTGAGTTCAAATCTAGCCTCAGACCAAACACTTGACACTTACTAGCTGTGTGTCCCTGGGCAAGTCACTTAACCCCAAATGCCTAAAAAGAAAGAAAAAAAAATTTAAAAAAAAAACCCTATGTGAAGTTTACCACGCTCTATCTCCACTCCTGCTCCTCCACACTCTCCAGCCTCCCATCACCCCCACAAAAAAAAAAGCCTTAAAAAAAAATCCTCCAAGTGAAAGCAGAAGAGCAAGAGATACTACTACCACTGCTGCCTGATGGGGGCTTGGCTTGAAGCCTCCAGCCTGAAGAAAGGAGATCTTTGCCTTACTCTGCCCATCCACCTGCCCAGCATGTCTACTCTGTATGTCTATCTTCCATCCATCCATCTGAGCTTGGGTATTGAGTGTCTGTCCCTAGCTCAGTCACCTAGCAGCCAAACTAATAATACAGTGACCTCTCCTATTTGTCCAGCCTCCACATATGCCCCACTCCCTGTCCCCCAACCCCCACCTCCCACGGTTGGCCCTAGTGCCCATGTGTTTCTCTTTCTATTCTTGCTTCTCTATCCCAGGCTCCCATTGATCCTCTTCCAGAACAAAGAACAAACAACAATAACAACAACCATGTGTCCTGAACCATGCTGCTCCCACCTCCACTGCACAAGGCTCTCTTCCTCTCTACCTCCCTTCCCCATGTTTACAGGCAAATTCACATTACTAAAAACACTGTTGTTATTTTCTTAGTTATCAAGGGATGATGTCTTGATTGTGTGTGAAGCAGATTTTAAGTGAGGATGAGTTGTACAAATTCATCAGCCTCACTCTCTCTTTCTAAGTCATCAAAGTCCAGCGGCAAAACAAAAGACAGGACAACTGACAATGGCAGGGGATGGAGCAGATGACCTTGGCATTTTCCATGTCTGACTAAGCTCTAGGTGCTCCACAGCACCTGCTTTAGCCTTCTTCATGGTCATTGAAATAAACTATTCTCATCTACCTACTCCACCAGGGGAAACCTGCACATGCTTGGGTAGACATCCCCCTAACTTGCTGATGGGTTTGAGGTCTGTTGGTTACCCTTAACCTGGTTTAGCTTGTCTGCCAAGACAGTCTTACTCAGGTGTGGCTGCTATGCATGCTACAGCTTCTTGGAGTCACAGGGAAGAGTTTGGTGAGAGGTAGATGAACATAGGTGGATGAACAACCTTGAATAGGGCTCATCAAGCCCTCATGCCAAAGAAGCTAGTCCTCCCCGAACACATAGAGTTCTGCGGAATGGTCCACTCATATAAAGAGAAGAGAAAAAATATATGTGTGTGTGTATTCTGTCACAGGACAAAAGGGGGCATATTTGAGAAATGTTACAAAAGTGAAATCAACAACCCTTGGCAAGAGATTGGATATGCGGGTGTAAGATAATAAGGCGTCAAGGATGACTCCTAGTTCATGAGCCTGAGGGACTGGATGGCATTACCCTTTACAGTAATGGGGAGGCAGGATAGGGAGAGAGTTTAGGGAGAAAGAATGAGTTCTGTTTTGGACATGTTGATTTTAAGATATCTACTGAATATCCAGTTCAAGATGTCTGAAAGGCAGTTGGAGACGCAAGATTAGAGGTTGAGGGATTACAATTATGATAATATTTAACATGCTTCAAACATTAATACCAACCTTGGATGGGGGGGCACGGGAGATAGGGGAAGAGTTGGAGAAGTGGTGAGAGATAATAAGGAAACCAGGATGACTCCTAGGTTGAGAAACTAAGAGACTGGGAAGATAATGTTGCCCTCTACAGTAATAGGGAAGGTTCTATTTTGGACACATTAATAGTTCTATTTCCATTTTAAAGGTAAGGAAACTAAGATTTAGAGAGGTTATGAGTTGTCCATATTCACACAGACTTTAATAGACACAGCCACATAGATATATAGATATACTAACAGTCAGAAATGGATTTAAACCCAGGTCTTCCTAACTCCACGATTACCATAATATGCCATGTTGCTTCTAATCTACTTCCAAGTAACTAAAGATATCCAAAAGAGATGAACCAGGAGATAAGATGTTTTATCTCACTGGAGGTCTTCAAAGGCTGGATAACAATTTTTGGGGGATACTGAAGAGAATATTCTTGTCCACACAAAAGTTTGGACTTGATGTCATATAAAGTCTCTTTCAGCTCTGAGAATCTGTGATTCTGTGAAGATGTATATTTAAAATAAGACATAATAATTGACATCATATTCATATATATATACATACACATAGCTCATTAAAGTTTGCAAGACATTTTCCTCACAACAACCCAGTGAGATAGGCAATACAAATATTATTAACTCCATTTTACATATAAGGAAGCCAGGACTGTGAGAAGTTAAGTGAGTTGCCCAGAATCAAATAGACAGTAAGTGTTCGGGCCAGAATTTGAAGCCAGAGCTTCTGACTCAAAGTTCAACACTTTACTATATTGTGGGACCTCTTTTATTAAGAATGACAAATCAGGCTTGGATATAGCATAACAATTCAATTATATTAGAAAAAAATTGGACTCATTAATGTGGGCTCTGGTGCCACAAGAACAAAATGTCTTCTTCAACTTGTATCCATGCTATTTTTTCTGCCAACAAGATATACCACTACCCCCAGGTTTCTACTATTTCCTATTACCTAGGGTTTAGCCACCCCCTGAGCCCCCAGTAACATCAACCTCTGATTTACAGAAAATTTATCATATACAATGGCAGATGCAATACATTAACAGATAGAAAAGTTAACTTCAAAGTTCAGATAAGATTCTTACAGTTAAACTCTTGTCCTGAAAATCAACTACAAGATTTTATCTTAGTTTCATTCTAGATTTTTACATTAATTCAATTTTATTCCCTTTGCCATATAACCAGCTGGCCTGGTCTGCTACTCTTGTGAATATAATTCTTTAGTCCCAATAAGATGTACTGGATGCTGGAAGCCTAGGACTTTGCTCTCTATGATCATCCAACTCAATCATCTAAAGAAACTTCATCCTGACTCACTGAAAATGGCCTAACCTGTTCCCCAAAACATTCAAAAAAAAGAATTCTTCCCTATGGAAGACCAATTAGGGTCCCATAGACATTAAAGCTACCACTCCACAGTTTCATGTCATGATATCTCCCTCATTCTACCTAGAGATTTCCACATTCTAGCTCCTTAAGAAACTGTTCCACATTATCATGAAAATATGCTTACTATGAATGTAGAAGGAGAACCTATATAAGATTGCACGTTGTCTTGGGGAGGGAGGAGGAGAGAGAGGGAGAGAAAATTTAAAACTCAAAATCTTATGGAAGTGAATTAAAACTAAAAATGAATTAATTATTTAAAAAAAGGAAAAGAAACTGTTCATATTGTCACCTAAAATAACCTTTTAATAAGCTAGATTTTTTTCAGTTCTTTTAGAACTTAATGGAAAAAAGTGATCTCTTCAAATTAAACTGCCAAAAATCTCTTAAGTGAAAAACTCAATGGCTTTTTCTTAGTCCTCATTTATCTCAGCTTCCCTACAACTTTTGATACTGGTGACCACTCCTTTTCCATACTCACTGGGCTCTCATGATAGTCCTCGCAACTGTTTGAATACTTCTTTTCACTCTCTTTTACTAAATTCCCATGCTCATAACTTTCAATGTATCCTACCTGAGTTGCACTGGTCCTGTATATCATCCTATACATTATCACTTAGTGACCTCAGCTCCAAAGGTTCCATCATCACTGCTAGTCAGATGAGTCCAAATCCACATGTCTAGGCCTTGTTTCCCTCCTGAGCTTCAGTCTCATATCACAAACCACTTGCTGAATATCTCTAAATGTATGTGCCATAAGGTTCTAAAATGTAATATGTCCAAAACAGATTTATCTTCTTACCAAAACTTGTGTCTCTTATTAACTTCCCTACTTCAGTCAATGGCACTACCAGTCTTCCTCTAACCTAAGTTCACGACCTCATAGTTATTTTCAATTATTTACTCAACATTGCCTCCCATACATCTAATCCATGCCAAGTCTGGTTGATTCTCTCTTTATACCAGTTCTAATATCTGTCCCCTTATTTCTATTCCCATGGCCACTACTGCAGATGCCTTTCACCTACACTACTATATCCTTCTAACTGGTCTCCTTGCCTCAAGTATCTCCCCACTCCATTGCATCCTCCTACACAGCTGAACACATGATATTCTTAAAGTATAGATCTGTGATATTTCCCCAGAGCCTTCAGTATTTTGTCCAGCACTTAGGATAAAATATAAAACTCCTTGACCTGGGAATTCTGGAATTTGGCTACAATATTCCTAGGCATTTTCCTTTGGGGATCTCTTTCAGGAGGTGATTGGTGGATTCTTTTAATTTCTATTTTGTCCTCTGGTTCTATAATATCAGGGCAGCTGTCCTTGATAATTTCTTGAAAGATGATGGTTAGGCTCTTTTTTTTGATCACGGCTTTCAGATAGTCCAATAATTTTTAAATTCTCTCTCCTGCATCTATTTTCAAGGTCAGTTGTTTTTCCAATGAGATATTTCACATTCTCTTCTACTTTTTCACTCTTTTGGATTTGTTTTACAGTGTCTTGATTTCTCATAAACTCACTAGCTTCCAATTGCTTGATTCTAATTTTCAAGGAAGTATTTTGGACTTCCTTTTCCATTTGGCCTATTTTGCTTTTGAAGGCATTCTTCTCCTCATTGGCTTTTTGGACCTCTTTTGCCATTTGGGTTAGGCCATTTTTTTAAGGTGTTATTTTCCTCAGTACTTTTTTGGGTCACCTTTGGCAAGCCGTTGACTTGTTTTTCATGATTTTCTTGCATCACTCTCATTTCTCTTCCCAGTTTTTCCTCTACTTCTCTAACTTGCTTCTCAAAATCCTTTTTGAGCTCTTCCATGGCCTGGGATCAATTCATATTTTTCTTGGAGGCTTTAGAATTTTTGTTATCTTTTTCTGTTTGTATGTTTTGATCTTCTTTGTCACCAAGAAAAGATTCTATGGTCTGACTTCTTTTTGCACAGTTTGGTCATGATCCCAGCCAATTAGTTGAGTTATAAATTCCATTAAGGTAGGGGTCTGCTCCCAGTGTGGAGTGTGTACTGTCCCAAGCTTTGGGGATTTTGTGCAGCTGTTTTCAGAGATACTTCTAGAGACCTGTAAATTTTCAGTTCTTCCAAGGTGGTATGATTAAGGGCAAGGTGTTTACTCCTTTCCTGGCCTGTGCTCTGGTCTATGAGAGACCACAAGCTCTCTTTTCTGCCTTGGAACTGTGAAGAGGATTTCCTCTTGACCACCACTACAAGCTCCACCTCACCCCAGAACCGCCACCCAGAACTGTGACCCAGATCTAAGCACGGGCAAAGCAAGAGATTCCTGTCTCAGCACCAACAAAGAGATCCCTGCAATACCCCTCTGATTAGCCACTCAATTCCCCCTCAGTCTATGGTCCTGAAGCTCAGGAAGCAGCCATCACTCCAGGGCCACGTGGGGACTTGGGGTAGGACCAAGCTTCTCTCTCACCACCACAGTCACAGACTTTTCCTACTGACCTTCTAAGTTGCCTTTGGCATTTGTGGGTTGACAAGTCTGGAAACCATCACAGCTGACTGTGATTCAGTCCTCTGAGGCCTGCTCCAGGTTTGCTGAGGCCTGTTTTGCCTGTGTTCCCACACCAAACTGCGTTCCTCTCCCCACTCAGTGCGATACACCTTTCAGATCAACCATCCAGGTTGTCTTGGGCTGCAAATCTGTTTCACTCTGTCTTTTTGTGGGTTCTGCTGCTTTAAAATTTGTTTAGAGCCATTTTTACAGGTATTTGGAGGGGTTTGGGGGAGCACTCAAGCAAGTCACTGCTTTTCTCCACCATCTTGGCTCTGCCATGATAACTGTTGTATATTTGAAAGGAATAGCAAGTTGTATGTAGTAGATTTGTAGTTTCTTATACGATCATATTCTTATTGTATTATATTATAGAAATGCTTATGTTATTCCATAAATTAAAAATAAAATGAAATATTTTTAAAAACTAGAAAAGGAAAAATTTTAAAACCCCAATTTAACACTAAATTGGAAATCCTAAAAATCAAAGGAGAAATAATAAAATTGAAAGTTAAAAAAAAACCATTGAACTAATAAATAAAACCAGACACTGGTTTGATGAAAAAAACAATAAAACAGATAAACCATTGTTTAATTTTATTTTTAAAAGAAGAAAGCCAAATAACCATAATCAAATTGAAAGTTATGAATTTGCCATCAATGAAGGGAAAATTAAAACAATTATTAGGAACTATTTTGTCCAATTATATGCCAATAAATTTGACAATCTAAATGAAATGAATGCATATCTTCAAAAATATAAATTACCCAGATTAACAGAAGAGGAAATAGAATATTTAAATAACCTAATCTTAGCAATAGAATATTTAAATAACCTAATCTTAGCAAAAGAAATTGAACAAGTCATCAGTGAACTTCCTAAGAAAAAATCCCCAGGGCCAGATGGACTCACAAGTGAATTCTAACAAACATTTAAAGAACAATTAATTCCAATACTACATAAACTATTTGGAAAACTAGACAAAGGAGTCCTACCAAATTCTTTTTGTGAGCCAAAAGGATACTGATACCTAAACCACAAAGAGCCAAAACAGAGAAAGAAAATTACAGACCAATTTCCCTAAAGCATATTGATGCAAAAATTCAAACAAAATACTAGCAGAGGTTACAGCAATACATCACAGGATTATACACTATAACCAGGTGGCATTTATATCAGGAATGCAGGGCTAGTTCAGTATTAGGAAAACTATCAGCATAATTGACCATATAGTTGGTTGGTTGCTGTCCTTAGTTCTCAAAGAGGACCAAAACGACATCACTTTATTACAGTCAACTTACAGTGTATCAGAGTGTAGCTGATGAGACCAACGTGAGCTCAGAATGCTCTACCACAGGTCGAGTACAAATACTCCATGCAAACATTTGGGGTGGATTCTCTAAATTTACACATCTTGTGTTTCTTTTGAGCTATTTCAGTTCTGCTTTGCTGACAGAGCACAACACCTTCTCGGATGAAGGCATGCCATACTGGGTGGTCCTGTGTCAGTGTCTCTCATGTCATGCAATCAATCCCACAGTTCTTAAAAGAGACTTTGGGAGCGTTCTTGTATTGCTTCTTCTGACCACTATGAGAGCACCTTCCTTGTGTGACTTCTCCATTAAATAGTCTTTTAGGCAAGCATATATCTGGCATTCAAATAATGTGGCCATATCAATAACAAAGCCAACAAAAATCATATGATTATCTCAACAGATGCAGGAAAAGCCTTTGATAAAATACAACACCCATTCTTATTATTAAATGGAGCTTACCTTAAAATAAGTAATATTTATTAAAAACTATCAGCAATCATTATTTGTGAAGATAAGCTAGAAGCCTTCCTAACATAATCAAGGGTAAAAGCAAAGATGCCCATTATCACCTCTATTTTTCAATATTGCACTGGAAATACTAGCTATAGCAATAAGAGAAGAAAAAGAAATTGAAGGAATTAGAAGAGGCAATGAAGAAACAAAACTATCACTCTTTGCTGATGATATGATGTTATACTTAGAGAACCTAGAGGATCAACTGAAAAAAAAAACCAATGAAAATACAATTTTAGCAAAGTTGCAGGATACAAAATAAAGCCATATAAATCATCAGCATTTCTACATATTACCAACAAAGTCAAACAGCAAAAGACAGAGAAATTCCATTTAAAATAACTGTAGACAATATAAAATATTTGGGAGTCAACCTGCCAAGACAAACCCAGGAACTATATGAACACAATTATAAAACATTATTCATACACACACACACACACACACATACACATACACACACACACACAAATATCAGATCTAAACAATTGGAAAAGTATCAATTGTTCATGGGTAGCCAAGCCAATATAATAACAATGACAATTCTACCTCCATTATTTTACTTCTTCAGTGCCACACCAATCAAACTACCAAAAAACCATCTTACGGAGCTAGAAAACGTAATAGCAAAATTCATCTAGAAGAACAAAAGGTCAAAAATATCAAGGGAATTAATGAAAAAAAATGCAAAGGAAGGTGGCTTAGCTGTAACAGATCTCAAACTGTATTCATAAAGCAGCAATCACCAAAACTACCTGGTACTGCCTAAGAAATAGAGTGGTGGATCAGTGAAATAGATTAAGTACATAATACATTACAGTAAATGACCACTGTAATTTAGTACATGTAAATACAAAGACCTAAACTTTTAGGATAAAAACTCATTATTTGACAAAAACTGCTGGGAAAACTAGAAAACAGTATGGCAGAAACTAGGTATATACCAACATCTCACACCATATACCAAGATAAATTCAAAATGGGTACATGGTTTACACATAAAAGGCGACAGCATAACCAAATTGGGAGAACATAGAAGAGTTTACCTGTCAGATCCATGGATAAGGGAAGAATTTAGGACCAAAAAAGATATAGAGGGCATTATGAAATGTAAATTAGGTCATTTTGATTATATAAAATTAAAAATTTTTTGCACAAACAAAACCACATGACCAAAATTAGAAGAAAAGCAGAAAACTGGCAGGGTAGGGGGAATTTTGTAGCAAGTATCTCTGATAAAGGCCTCATTTCTCAAATAGTCAAATTTATATGAATATAAGTCATTCCCCAATTGATAAATGGTCAGAGGATATGAACAGGCAGTTTTCAGACAAAAAAAATCAAAGCTATTTATAGTCATATTAAAAAATGCTCTAAATCACTACTGATTAGAGAAATGCATATTAAAACAACTGTGAGGTACTGCCTCATTCCTATCAGATTAGCTAATATGACAAAAAAGGAAAATAATGGATGCTGGAGGAGATATGGAAAAACAGGGACACAAACACACTATTGGTGAAATTGCGAACTGATCCAATCATTCTGGAGAGTAATTTGGAACTATATCCAAAGGGCAATAAAAATGTCCATACCCTTTGACCCGGTAATACCACTGCTAGGTCTCTAACCCAAAGACATCCAAAAAGAGGGGAAAAGACCTATTTGTACAAAAATATTTATAGCAGCTCTTTTTGTGGTGGCAAAGAATTGGAAATTGAGGGGATGCCCATTAATTAGGGAATGACTGAACAAGCTGTGGTATATGAATGTAATGTAATACCACCATGCTATAAGAAATGAAGAGCAGGATGATTTCAGAAAAACCTGGAAAGATTTACATGAACAGACACAAAGTGAAGTGAACATAACCAGGAGAACATGGTACACAGTAATAGCAATAATGTACAATGAAGAACTGTGGGTGACTTGGATATTCTCAGTAATACAATGATCCAAGACAATCCCAAAGGGCTCATAATGAAACATGCTAATCCACTGCTGGAGGAAGAACTGATATTATCTAAGTACAGACTGAAGCATACTATTTTCTCTTTCTTTCCTTCTTTTTTGTTTGAGTCTTCTTGAACAAAATAACTAACATGGAATTGTTTTACATGATTGTACATGTATAACCTATATCAGATTGCTTACTGTTTCAGGGAAGGGGAGGGGAAGAGTGGAGGGAGGGATAGAATTTGTAACTCAAAACTTTAAAATAAAAAAACAAACACTAAAAATTGTTTTAACATATAATTGGGGGGAATAAAATATTATTAAAAAATAAATAAAACATTATCACATGTAGAAAAAGAAAAGAAGACCACGAATCTCCCTTTCTTGCATATCAGAATCAAATTTGACTGCATCAACAGAATTTCATTCTTTAAAACTCCTGTTCCTCTGGAGCCAAATTCCCTGTAACATTTCTTCTTTTAACATTCTGAGGTGTCATTCTCTAAAGTCAAGACTAAATCTAATATTATACCTGGCATTACTCTTCTTATCCACCACAAACTCTTAGATAACATAATCCATTCAACCTAAAGTAGCTAACAGTTAAATGTGAAAATTTATCTTTTTGGTCCAGCTTTATGTCTATAATTTCCTCCACTGTCTAGAAGGTGAAATTCTCAGTAAGGCAAGTAAACAAATGATTAGTTAGATGTTCAGATTTTAGAGAGACCTCTACCAGATAGCAAAATACCCAGGCTCTCCCAACATTTCACAAAGTGGTATACATAAAACACATTAGATTTCTGGATTAGCTCCATATTTATACTGGGTGACCATAGGCAAGTAAATTAATGTGTCTGGGTCTCAATTTTGTCATCAGTCTACAGTAATTTTTAAGCACCTATGTGTCAGATGTTGTGAGAGGTGCTGGAGATAAAAACAAAAGCATGATAGATGTCCTTAAGGAGCTTATATTCTAACAGAAGAGAAAATATTATCATTATAGGTCTATACAAAACACAAATGATGTACTAAGTATCCTTTGGAAAAAAAAGGTACTAAAAGTAGGAGGGACCAGAAAAAAGTCTCATGTATAAGGTAGTGACACACCTGAGTCTTAAAAGAACCAAGAAATTTAAGACAAAAGTGAAAAGTGCATTCCAGGTATTAGGAATAGCCTATGCAAAGTCATGCAAATAGGAGATGAAGAGTTATATGTAAAGGACAGCAAGGAACTCAGTGTGGTTGGAGTGTAAAATTCATGAACGAGGGTAATATGTAATAAGGTTCGAAGCTATATTGGAATTAGGTTATAAAGAGCTTTACACACTAAACAGGAGTTTATATTTCATTCTAGCACTAACAAGGAGGGTACTGGAATTTACTGAGTAGAAGAATAACATGATCAGACCTACACTTTTTAAAAAATCACTGAAGAAGCTCTGTGGAAAATAAATTACAGAGTAGGAGAAGCCCTAAAGCTGAGAAATATTTGGGAAGCTATTGCAATAGTCCAGGAAAGAGGTGATAAGGCTGTCACCTAGATAGTGCTTGTATGAGTAGAAGAAGGAGAAAGATTTAAGAAATATTGTAGAGGTAGAAATGAGCTACAGCAACTGACTGGATGTGCGAATTGAATAAGAATGAGGAGTGAATAATTATATCAAGGTTGGAAAGTTAGTTAACTGTAAGAACAAAGGTGCCCTCATCAGATAAAGGAAAGTTCATATGATGTGGGCTTTAGAAACAAGAAAATGAGGTCTTTTTTTAAAATGTTGAGTTTGAGGGGCAGTTAGGTAGCACAGTGAACAGAATACTGACCCTAGAGTCAAGAAACCTGAGTTCAAATCCGGCCTCAGACACGTAACACTGACCAGCTGTGTGACTCTGGGCAAGTCACTTAACCCTAACTGCCTCACAAAAAAAAAAGTTGACTTTGATATGCCTACAAAAGAACCTGTTCAAAATGTCCAACAGGCAGTTTATGATTAGATACTAGAGGTTGGTAGAGAGACTAAGGGTAGATAAAGAAATTTACTTAAAGAAGATAGTTAAATCCAAGGGGCCTTATAATACCATGAAATTAGAGAGACAGAGAAAAGAGAGTCCAAAGCCTTAGGGTATATGAACAATTAAGAGTGACATGGAAGAATGAGAGGAATGGGTCAAATAGATAGGAGGAGAATAAAGATTAATATCACAAAAACCCAGGAAGGAAAGATATCCAGGAGAAGATAAACAACAATGTCAAATGATGCAAAAAAAAAAAAGGATAAAGAAAGATGAGGATTGAGAAAAAGCCATTAGATTTGTCAATTAAGAGATCACAGGTAAATTTGAAGAGAATAGTCTAAGCTAAATCAAAAGATCAAAAAATTAAGTTACTTGCAAAGTATTTAGAGAGCGAGAAAAGCAAAGTTAATGAACACAGCTTTTTCAAAGTCACTTCTAACTCTAAATTCTATGATTCCATAAAGTCATTATCTACTTCCTCTAGTTGTTCTGGCAGCTCATAGTATGTTCCATCATGATATCAAGTCTGGTTATTCCTCCTTTGGGACTCATCCAAATGTTCTCCACATCCCTTGCTCCTCATATTCATAGAAGTTTGCTATTTCTACCCACCTCACCACTACACCATTGTCATTCTACCTACTGTTTCTCTTAGGCAATCTGTGTTCTTCCATCAAGGCACTGTTCATGTATTTTACATCCTCACATTAAAATTTCTAGCTCAACTTATTTCCCATTCTCTATGCATTTTGCATTGTTTGGAGATACGTGAGCCCACCAGTATTGTTCTTTCACATTACTATCTCCCATGGGTTTTCTAGCACTTCTACTGCTATTCTTTTTCCATTGTCTTATCTGCTATTCTCTTCAATATATGGTTTAGCACCTGTATCTAGTTTTCTCTTACCATCTCCCTTTTCAATTTAAATCAAACTCAATCATACTAGCTATTCTCTAAGCAAATACACTCTTCCCTTCCCTAATTAGATATACTCTATATCTCCAAGGTAAAAATCTACTGTTCCTTATACAGGCCAGAAAAAACAAATCCTACTCTCTACCACCAACTTCTTAGTTAGCTGTTCACCTCCCATATCTTGCTTTCTCTTCTAGGTCCTCATCTTCCATCAGGGGCATGAAAACACTACATGTGACCCTAAGTCCTTCAGTTTTCTGCCCAGATATTCATAATCCCCGGCAATTCTTTTCAAACCTCTTCTGAAAGTATTATTTGTTCCCACAAGAATCACAAAATCATCTTTTCTTGCTCTAAACATAATAAAAACATACCCATACTCTCCTGACTTATTAAAAATATTTACTGAGCCCTACATGCTACCGTGGTATAGCAAAGATATAGAATAGACCGGTCCTGCCCACAAGGGCAGTATAGTAAGAGAAATAGGACATGTACACAAATCTATTAAATACAAAACAAGTTCTATAATAATGGTACAAATATAGTATTACAGAACTTCAGAGGGAAGAAGAGACCACTTTCAACAGGGCTAATAAAGTTTTCACAAAATAACACTGGTGTTTGACCTTGAACAATAATTAAATTTCAACAGAGAGGGATGGAGGAGGAAGGAATCCTATTCCAAATGGAAAGAATCAGATCAATAATGACCAGCTGGTTCCTAAGAAGCAGTTATGATGGAGTGGGGTCAGGATATCTGGGTGCAAAATGCTGCCTCACACTTGACTACCTGTGTAATCAGGAAAAACAAGCTACTTACTTTTCATGCTTTGGCTTTGTCTTCCATAACATGCTTTGGTAGTCAGTGTTTCCTCACATAGAGCTCCTTACATCAACGAAATCACAGTTAAAGACTCTTCCTTCCAGCCTACCACCCCATGAGGATAATAATGCTTGTACTGCCTATGTTACATAGTTGTAAAAAACCCACTTTGAAAACCCAAAAGTATTACATAAATTTGAATTCTTATCAGGAAAAAAACAAGTGATAGTCTTTATTTTTTTAAAAGCCAACAGCCTATAATACCTCCTAATTAACATACAGTTTTATAGGCAATTTCCTAGTTAGGTGATAATTAGAACTCAAGCCACCTTCACATCAGAAAATAAACTAGACTACTTACTATTGCCCATGTTTTCCCCCAAAAGATGGAAGGAACAAAACTTCTCCTTCCATTGCCTAAAGTAAATGAAACAGCACTTCAATGTGAAGTATCAGAACTTCAGGTAGAAAAAGCAACCTGATAACAATCAGATAGTCCTGCCCTCAAGAGCTAAAGAGAATATAGCTAGAAAAAGCAAATCTCCACTTTCCTGGTTCAAGTAAGAAGTCAATTAATTAGCTATACAAGAAAGTGTTTCAGTTCTCCTGACTCCCAAGCAAGCAAACCACTGAAATGAAATTTAAGAACATATCAACAAGAGAGATTTCTTAGCCAACTGCAGTTATATACTATTTTTAAGACTTCTCCATCCATCAGGTAAGGGAGAAGTTCCTGTTCATCTGCCTCACATACTAAGCTGCCCAAGAGATAATATCATTCTTTACAGAGAAGAGTATTCTACTGAAGGAGAAAGTTAATAGGTGAATTCTGGCAACCACTAAAGTCAGCTGCCAGCTGAAACCACAAACTAGCATATTCTACAATTTAGGAAGTAAGGCTTAGAGTTAGCAATTTGGGAATTCTGAAACAAGAGTTGCCATGATATGATGAGGTCCAAGACGAGGAGTTTCCTGACATTATTCCAATCAACTAGTCTGAATAAAGAATGATTCAATCTATGTCAATCCTTAAGTAGCAGACCTTGTCTCATTTCAAGGGGGTCTAAGCTGCTTGTGCCACATAACCTCATCTGTAAAAGCTCCCCCTGTGCTTGAGCAGGAAAAACTAATACAATTAAGAAAGGCTGTATTGTGATGGATGATTAAAACACAATAGGTAAAGAGCCACAGATGCTTGAAGAGCTCACCTGTAACTTCAGATGAAACTTCCTGGTCTGAACCCCTTTTAGTATTACTAGAAAATGTATTTGTATAAACTCTCCAGATTAGCCTTTTAATGTAAGAAATCTTTGCTGTATCTGATATGAACATAAATACAATTTGGTATGATACACATAAACACAATCTAGGAAAATATGTGTTCATATTTGTAAATGGCTCCCAAGCTGGGCAGTTGTTGTTGAAGAACAGTAATTGGAAATATTTCTGGTATGTATCTAAAAGGGCTCTATCCTACGTGAGATGAATTTTGCCAAGGCTATAAAAGCACAGGCTATAAGCCAAGAGACTATCCCATCAGCAAGAAAAATTATTAATTAAAAGGCCAAAAAACTGCACGGCAAAGATTGAGGAGTGAACAAGAAGTAACACTATTGTCTCCCTATCAAGTAAAATGTAAAAAATAAAAATAAAAATAGATATTGAAAAGTAAGGTTCAGAAACAACATCACAAAAGTATGAAATTTTTAAATGGATAATCAAACCTACATTGCCTCTGTATTCATATACATGGTGCCTTCTGGGGAACTGACACACAGGAGGGGATGAGGCGTAGGGAGACAAAAGCAGCTCTCTCTCACCCTCCTCAGGTATGGCCAGCAATGGAAAGTATGCAGCTGCATTAAATGAATAAAAGTAGAACCAAGAGCAGGTATCATAGTATTTTGGTAGAAAACCTCTCTACCTAGTCAATTTCAAGGAAAGAGGGAGTGATTACCCCATTTGACTTAGCAGAGTTTGACAGTACACTTTCTTATTACTCAAAATCTTGTCATTCCAAACCAAGTGCAATTCCAACTATTTTCCCCAAAGAGGCAAAGTGACTAGAAGTGTTCTGCGACAATACTGTGGTAAAATGTACCACTGAAATTCAAGTCTTATGAAGTAAAAAATGAGGAAACAACCAGTTCAATTAAATTTATTAAACACCTACTATGTGCCAAGCAACATGCTTAGGTGCTGGCGATACAAAGACAAAGGCAAAACAGTCTCTGCCCTCAAGAAATTAAGAGTTTACTGAAGGTAGGAAAATATATACGTAAGTAAATACAAAATAGATATACACTAAATAAAAAATTAATTTTAGAGGAAGTCACGACCAGCAGGAGCGATCAAGAAAGGATCACCCTGTTTCTGCTAAAAAAGCTGGAAAACTGATCATCTGAAATTCTACTTCCGAGAGTTTAACAGATCTGGTGACTTCACGTGCCTCACATTAGGAAGAGGTCCCAATGCTCCCCAAAGAAACAGACATAACAGATAAGATTACTAACAAACATGTGATTCTACTAGGGTTAGTATCACATTACACTGACCAGTTAAACCACACAGAAATCTACAAGGAAAGCTTGATACTGAATCTGTAAAGTTCCAATCTTCTTCTAGTAGCACTCAAGACACAATGGCTACCAATACATGATTATCATATAAAATGGAAAAACAAGGCCCTCCTAGACTTCAGTCCAAATCGTCTCCTTTCTGATAGAGGTAAATGATGCTAAAATTTTTATAAGGACCAATTCGTCATATTAATTAATATATAAGTTCATTTTGCCAATGTATACTTTTTTCCCATAAATTCTCTGCAGTGTGAAAAAAATGGAATTAAGGACAGAATTCTTGGAAGTACTCAAGTAAATAATAATAGCTTAAACTGAGGTAGCACTTGAGCATTTGAAAAGTGCTTTACGTACACTATCTCATTTAAACCTGTGAGGTAAGGATTATTGTTATCTCCACTTTACACATGAGAAAAATAAGGCTAATAGAATTTAAGAAAAGACTTGGGGGAATCTAGGTGGCACAGTGGTTAGAACACTACCCTGGGGTCAGGAGGACCTGAATTCAAATCCAGATTCAAGACACTTATTAGATGTGCGACCCTGTCACGTAACCTCCAATTGACTCCAAAATAAAGAAAAAGAAACAACTTACCTAAGTCACACAGGTAGTATCTGAGGCATGATTTGAAGCTAGGTCTTTCTGAATCTAAGCCTGGCAATCTTTACACTATGATCTATGATTTCATTGATATGGATATTTCCTCAAACCAACAGATCAAAAATAATCGTGACATCTATGTGACGTGCAAGGCATTGGACTAGGTGCAAAACAGGTGCATGACCTCAAAGAGATACCATTGTAAGTATATAGATACATGCAGAGACAAAATGAATACGAAGTAGTTCTGGAGGAGAAGTCCTAACAGCAGCAGTGACCAGGAAAAACTCCATGTATAAAGTGATGCTTTAGCTGTCTTGAAGGAACTAACGTTCCTTCTTGAGCTGCTTCTACCGGGGACAGTAGAAGACACCATATGTTCCAGGCTTGGAGTACAAACATTTCAAAGGCTCAGATCTGAGAAGCGTAATGTCACTTGTAGGGACAAGCAAGACGGCCAGATCAGCTAGACTGCAGAGTACAGGAATGGAAGAAATGTAGTGAGCCCTGAAAAGTAATCTAGAGTTATTTTCTGAATGCCTTTACAGCCAGAAGAATTTACATTTTATCCTACAGACAGTAGTGAGTCACTGGAATTTATTAAGCAGAAGAAGAACTAAGCTAGATCTGTGTTTAAGGAAAATCATTTTATAAGATAGGTGAAAGATGCACTGGAGTTAGGACAGACTTTAAGCAGGGAAACCAATTCAGAGACCACAGAAGAAGTCCAAGTGACAGTCAATAAGGACTTGAACTAACATAACTATTGGAGTACTAAGAAGGGGATATTAGGTGAGAGATTTTATGAAGGTGGAAATGAGAGGATTTAGCAACTGAATGGATATATAGTGAGGGAGTGAATAGCTGAAGATAACACCAAGGATGCAAACTTGGAAGACTAAGAGGATGATGTTATGTTCAACAGAAATTAAGAAGTTTAGAAAAGGGGTGGGTTCAGGCGAAGAAATAATTTCTGTTTTGTACATATGAAGGTTGAAATGTTCAAAAGGAAATTAAGGATGTAAAACTGGATTTAAGTGAGAAACTGAGGAGATCTGGTAGACATCTAAACAGGTGAAAATGAAATCAATGGAGCTGATGAGGTTATGAAGTGAAAGAATGCAGAAAGGGTAGAGAAAGGGGCCCTGGAGAAAGCCTTGAAATACTCTCACAATTAGGATAGCATCAGATGGATGATGGGCTAATAAAAGAGACTAAAAAGGAGCAGTTAAGATAGGTAGGAGAACCAGGAGAGAAAAGAAAACTGAACATAAGAAGAGGATATTCAACACAGCAAATAATAAGAAAGGTCAAGAAGGATGAGGACTGAGAAATGGCCACCATTCTTGACAAATAATAAATCATTTTAACTTTAGAGAGAAAAGTTTCCACTGAATGATGAGGTCATAAAGCTAGACTGCATTGAAATGAAAGCAATATAGACAGATTTTTCTTGGGAGTCTGACAAAAACTGCTAAGAAAAGGAGAAGAAATATAAAATACTAGCTTGATGGGATGTTAGGGACTAGTGAAGGTTTTGTTTTGTTTAAAGAATGGAGGAGGGAGGGGCAACTAGATGGTAGAGTTCGATTTAGGAAGACCTGAGTTCAAATCCGGCCTCAGACACTTGACACTCACTAGCTATGTGACCCTGTACAAGTCACTTAACCCCACTGCCTAGCAAAAATAAAAATACAAAATGAAATAAAAAAATAAAAATAAAAGAATGGAGGAGGGAGCAGCTAGGTGATGCAGTGGACAGAGCACCAGCCTTGGAGTCAGGAGCAAGCTATTCATGACAGAGATTTGCTGCTTTGTTTATAACCATTTTCTACTATACTATGCCTATGAAAATGTTCATTTTATTTGGTGTTTAAGTTCAGAATAAAAATAAAATAAAATTCCAAAACTAAAAAAAATGTTTCTGCTACAAATATTTTTGTTCATTCAAGTATTTTCCTCTCTTCTTTCTTTGCTTTATTTAGCTTTTATGTACAGTATTGCTGGGTCAAATACTAAACAATTTTAAAGATATGGTTGCATACTGTTTTCCAGAATAGACCAATTCACACCTCCAATAACAGTATGTCTGTACTCAAATTGTTGGCCCTCCAACAATTACCAGTTTCTTATTTGACAACCTTATAGATGTGAGTTAGAACCTCAAAGTTGTTGCAATTTGCATTTTTTTTTATAACAAATCATTTGCAGAATGATTTCATGTGATTGTTGGTAGCTTGCATTTCTTCATTTGAAAACTGCCTGTTCATGTTCACTATTTGGAAATAGCTCTTGTTCTTATATCATTATATCTATTCCTCAAATACAGATATCAAACCCTCTGTGGATATCAAACATTCTTCTGAGATCTGCTCTAAAGATTTTTTCCCAGTTAATTCTTTCATTCTAACTGTACTGATTTTGTGTTTTATTGACCAACTCTTCTATTTTTTAAGCAGTACCAAGTATATTGATGATACTTGATCTGGTAACAAATATTTTGATGATTACTACTTTGTAGGATACTTTGGCATATGGTAATGCAGTGATTCCCTTCATTCCTAGTTTTCTTTTTAATTATTTCCTTGAGATTCTTGATGTTTTGTTACTTCTCATGACTTAGTTATTATTTTCTCTACGTCTACAGAGTAACTTCTTGGTAGTTTTATTAGTATGGCACCAAATCTTCAAAATAATGTGGATTATTCTCATTTGAATTATATTAGGATAGTCCACCATGAATAAGTAATATGTCTCTAATTACTTAAGTGTATCTATTTCTATAAAGAGCATTTTCTAATCATAGCATATAAGCCTGAGTATTCCTTGGTGGGATACTTTCCAAACATTTACAGGTTTTGTGGTGATTTCAGCAAATTTTTAAATATTTGTTTGTGTTTAATTTTCTTAGTAATATATAAGAACACTGATTATTTGGGGGGCTTATTGTATAATATGCTCATTTATTGAAAAAATTGTTTCATTTAACTTTTTGTTCAACATATTTTTATTTCCTCTTATGCTTATTCCCTTAATTGCTATCAAATTATTATGGTGACAATGAATATACTTGCTTTATACCTGATTTTACTAGAAGTTTCTTTAATCTTTCTCCATTACGGATAAAGCTAGATCTTGGTTTTAGATAGAAACTATTTACCATATTACGCAAAGGTACATTTATTTCTATGCTTTTTAGTATTTCTAACAAAAATTCATGGTGTGTTTTATATATATGTGTATATATACTGCGTGTATATGTATATATGTCTTTATTTATATATAAAAATTATCAATTGAATAATCAACTACCTTTTGTGTAACATCTTTCCATCCTAGTGTAAGCTCTTTGAGAGTAGGTATTGTCTTTGCTTACTTGCATTTATATTCTCAACCTTTAGCAAAGTGCCTTGCACATATATAAGTACTTAATAAATGTTCTATTTATCTAATTGACTGAATAGTAGCAAAATTTCTCATGATTGGCTTATCCATACCAAGTTAGCCATCTGCTACAGTCTATCATCAGAAACATACTTGAAACTTTTCTCACTTATTAGAACATACTAAAATGGATAGTCTGCTAACACAAATTTGGACAAATATGACTTACCTTCATACCACAATGAAGCACTAGAGCAAGAAAATTAGCACCAAAAAGCAAATAACTAGAGACAGTCTGAAGAGTTCTGAGAAAGTCCCTGAGTTTTCCACAAATTAAAAATGATAATAAATATCAAAATTACCTAAGTTTGACCAACAGGTAATACATTTTTTGGCTATGGTAACCAATAAAACAAACTGTACAATATCAGATGACTCAATAATTTAGGTAAAATAGCCCAAAAAATATAATCACAAGGAATGAAACTGATGTGGCATAAAACACTATAAAAAGGGGTATCTATGGGTTTCTGTATCTAGCCTGAACAGTTGTTCATTCCTAGAAATTCATCTTTAATCCTATTCTTTCACAGCCTTTGGCAGATTTTCTAGCAACATGGATAAGGTGAGTACTGAGGCTATGTTCTAGACAAAGGCTGTTTCTGAAGGTTCCAAGCCTACATATTTTTGAGACCCCAGGAACCACATTAATCACCAAGGTTAGATTATCACTTAACAGTTCAATTCAGCATTCTAGAAGATGCTTTAAATCCAAGCTTATACCAGAACTAGATATTGAAACCACACTTTGAATAGACAACCAGAATTAATGTCACAAAATCAGAAGTCAATCTTCAGAAATAAACTTGAACAAATTGGCTATGAAAGGTACGGTCACATATTCAGTTTCAATCAATTCGACTCAAAAACTTTTGTCAAACTCCTACTATGTGCAAAGGCACTATGCCAGGTGTCCAAAATACACAGACGAAATGAAAACTGTCCTCTCCCTCAAGGAACTTACATTCTATTTATTCATCTAGCAGTCATGGTTTATTCTTTTGGTTATTAATGTAAAACATTCCCATTAATTAATATTAACTGATTAAGTCTTAAAATTAAGCTGAATGATGCAATTATAAATGTTTTAAATCCAGTGCAAAATTTGGTCAATAATATCTTTTAATATGTGCTTTATTAACCATTGTATTAAGATAGAACCTTTAAAATTTAATTATTGTAGGATATTCTAAAAATAAATTAACACATTAAAAACTACAAGTAATTTTTACAGTAGCTCCTCTTGATACTAGATTATCATTTCCCATATTTTCTTTGCAAGGATGCCCCCAAGAATTACCAGCTCTATGTTATGCCTCTAGTTACTCAAAAGAATAAAGTACTGCTAACAGGAAGGGAAAAACGTAGTTACTCAAAACACAGACATCTTTGATCAATTCAATTAATATATCTTCTATGGATTTACAAGACATAAAAAAGGTTGGTCAAAAAAAACTAGTCAGGCACTGTCAAGAAGCTGATGATGATCAATGACTGAGACAAACTCCTGTTTAGCTAATTAGAATCACTGATGTGCAATAATGATGTGAGCTAAGAATATCTGCAGACTTCTTTAGGATGAAAAATGGAGTAAAAAGAGGCTGTCAATTTGTACAAGTTTTAAACTCCAATCAATTTTCCCAAGAGTGTTACTCATTTTAAACATTGACAATCACTCTTCTTAGCCACAGCGATTTCCTTACTGAGTTTCCACCATTTTCCAAAAGCCAACAATCTGAAAAATTATTCTAAATCACTAACAAATTTTTATTGTTTTATGGAAAATATATATATTACATTATGCAACATGACAGAATCATATTTTCTGGGTTTGGGCCCATTTTTAATGAGTTGTCAAAAATGAAATATTAGAGACTAAAATGAAACATTTAACTATGAATAAGGGGTTAATACTGAGCTACGTTAGGATACAAACACCAACCAAAAAAAGCCAAATTCAACCAATTTGACATTTAGTCGGAAAAAATAAGGAAAATGAATGACTAATAGAAATATTTTGGATTACATTAGTATTTGATTTCAAATAAGTAAATAAATTACCCTAAAAGTTTATTTAATACTAACATTTTATACTAACACTTCAGTTATTGGCTTTCAACTTAAACAGATCTCCAATTTTGAGTAAATGTTGAAATTCTAAGACAAATTTGGCAAAATGGAAGTAAGAAGACATGAGTTATTGTTACATTACACGTCTTTTTCATCACTATTTTCTAAATCTTTTGCTACTGAGAACATGCATATTATAAATGACTGGAAGAGAATGGTTTCCAGGAATAATTCAATAAAATAGTAAACACATTCCACTCTGTAAAAAAATAAACATAACAAACCTCACTTTCCAAAATACAATTCAGTGAGTTTGAATATAAATTGCTCACTTTATGCATAAAATATTTTAATATTCAGGTATATATATAAATAGATAGATAGATAGATAGTGTATGTATATGTATACATATGTATGTGTATGTATATATACTTTTTTCACAGAGCAGCATAACATAAAACATTTAATAATTATTCTAGAATTCTGAACTATTACAAATATATTTTTGACTTATAAGATATTTTAAAAATTATCACTGAAAATGCACATCTATAAGAAAAAAATATTTATACCTTAAAATGACAAAACTGATTTGTAATTCAATAATTTAAGTCAGGTAGATAGCTCCAGACTACGATAAAAAGTATGATCAGCCCTATCATTTGTAAATATGAAACTAATTTCATATGACTGAAACCCTAAATAAAAAGAAAAAAATAAAAATTTTATAATAGTACATTTTTCTAATTCTGTGTTATCAAATAATTTATTTTTAAACTGAATATGTTAACCATAAAGTCTTTAAAAATAAGGAAAAAGTGATTATTCTATTGTTAGACATTTATTGACTTTAGTCAGCTATTGATTTTTCTATTATATTTTGTCTATATACCATCAGATTTATGTACAAGCTATGCTCATATAATAATATGTGAATGTAAAATATACAAATGATCAACAAAATCTCTGAAAAAGTATGTCATATTTCGCATTTAATCATTGCAAATATTCTTCACTAAGAACACACAAGTATTTTTACACTGTTCAAAAATATCAGCACTTCAGAACAGACTGTTTTAACATCTGCACATCACCAGGGTTGCCCCCAAGGATTTTTAAATGATGCCTGCCTGTGCTGAATAAAGTGCTAACTTGCACCTTGCATTTCAAACTGTGTCCTGAGCAGCCATCCAGTTGGTACAACACCAGCTGAATTCCCACAGGCCACTGTTCACTCAGGCTTGACTGCAATTATCATGTCAATATTTTGTGCTCCGATATGCAGATATGCACACATGTAAGCTGCATAATACTTTCTTCTCTGTGGAATGTTGACTTATGTTCAATGTTCTGGGAATTTTTAATGAAACCAGACATTAAACTTTCATTAACTGAAGACAATCACAATTATTTGACCTTAGATACAAAAGTTAACCATTTCTTGCGTGTTTAGATATTTGGCCTAGCCCTATTTATAAAGGCTAAAATTTTTAAATGTAGCTACATAATTCAATATTATAAGCCAGTAATAAAGTTCACATAAAACTTTAAAGTTAACAATTTCTGCATTCAATATTTGATATTTATAAAGTAACTATTATGTGCAATACATCTTAGCATAATGTATATGTTATCAAAACTTAAGTACTACTCCATTATTGCTTCATACTTACTTTCACCTTGTCTTGTAGGAGGCTGCAAAACTAAACATTCTTCTGGATGCAGAGTGGAAATGGGATATTTTGCCTTGCCTCCTATTTTCCTCTGTTCTAGTCTCACTTCCATCTACTTCTCTGCTCAAGTTTACATAACTGCTGCAACAGGGGAGAAGCTCAACATAAGTGAGCTTACCCCTAAGTTAAACTGCCTAGCAGCACTGTTACCAGATGGCAAAGTTCTGGCAGCTGCCCTTCTGGGGTCTCCAACCTCCTATACCCCCACTACAATCCACGATCCATTTCAGGTGGTGTTGGCCAAATACATATGGGGCAAGCTAGGACCACACAGCAGCTGTGCTCCCTGTGTAGTTGGGGGAGCAAGACGCTTTTCCTATTTTAAGTTTATATCATGTATCCTTATAATAGCCTGCTCATTAAACACCCATATTCTGCTGCACAATGCACAGAATTTAGACAACTACTGCCTGCCGTATATAGACAAATCTTTAGATGCAATCCAACACACATTTTGCAAAAATAGAACAGACCAAGAGGATTATGAAATTAATACTGTTTTTCCTTACTTTTTCATTTTCCATTTATTCCATTTTCATATTCTATTTAATTTTCATTTTTCAATTCCTACTACCACCTGCTAATACTATCCCTTTCAGTTTACCTTCTATCTACTTTGTATACATTGTGTATGTACCTAGATATTTAAAGCTGTCACACTCTTTACAACACAAACTCCTTTTAAGCAGGGATTGGAGGAGGGGGGCTATTTGTGTTTTTAACTTTCTTTTCTTTGTATCCCCACTTAATACTTAACACATTTCCTAGTACATAATAACTACTTAATAAATGCTTGCAGACTGACTGACCACCCTTCTGATTGAAAATCGGCACTACACTTCAATGACTTTAAAGGAATCCATAAATCTAATGCCAGAGGAAGAACCACAACAGGGAAAACATACGCCCCTGTCTAGGGCAAAGAATTATACTGCCATACTATTTTAAGTGACTTATAAGTCCATACGAATTTTGAATCCTTAAGCTACTGGACAAAGTACTACTTTTTCCATGCTCCTTACCACACTCACTTTTAAATGAGAGGTAACAATAATTTGTTTTAAAGTTTAATAAGGCCTTCTTCATGTCTAATAATATACATAATATGCCAGCTCTTTTTGGTTATGTTACCTCCTATTCTCTCCTCCACCCATCACTCCACGTGATTTTAATGTATGTTACTGTAACCTACTTCTCAGGATTGTTGTGAAGATCAAATGAAAGACAAAGTATATAAAGCACTTTACAAACCTTAAAGCACCACACAAAATGTTAGCTATTATTATCAACTAGGCAAAATGAAAGCAAAAAACATTGCCATCAGTTTCTTCTATTTTGTTCCACATGGGAAGGGCCAATTTATATATTTGAAGCTCAATGAATGGAACCTAGGGAACTGGAATAGCGCTAAAACAATAGCAAACTGCTAATTGTGCAGATAACTACACTACTTTTGAAGATCTAAGATTTCATAGAATCATGGGACTTTTGGAAAAAAGAGAATGAAAGATTATCTAATCTAATCCCCTTATTTTATGTATGAGGACTTCCCAAATTTAGCCAATTAAACCACAGGACTCGTTAGCCACCCAGGCTCATATATCACATTATGGATATAGAGCTGAAAGAGAAGTCAAATGTCATCAAGTCCAACCCCTTGATTTATAGATAAGGAAACTGAAGCCTAGGTATATTAAGAGGCTTTCTTTCAGGGTCAAATAGCTGGGAAACGAATGACTGAGTTGTTTCAGTGTCCAGGTCTTTCTAATTCCAAGTTCAGCATTCTATCCAATATGCCATGTTGCCTCCAACCTCATAATTTCAGAACTGTTTTTAACTACACCCTTATCTCACCTATGCAATAAGTTGTCAAATTCTGAAAAATAAATTGCTCCAACGTCAAACAAAGATCTAATCTGACAATAAAAGGCAGTGCATTATAAATGAATAAGTGCTTTATTTCTATTCAGAGACCTGGATTTGAATCTAGAATCTATCACTTTGTTACTTGGAGCTACTACTTATCACAGCTCCATCAATAATTCAATACAATTCAACTCAGAATATATTTATTAAGCACCTACAATATACAAGGCACTATCCTGGACATTATTAGCCCTCAAAGAAGCTTACCTGTGATTATATGTAACTGCATGAGTCTAGCATTGAGGTGATAAAACCTAAACTAGACTGGTGGCCACCAAACTTTAATCGATTCCTATTGCCTCTGGGATAAAATATAAGCTCCTGTTTAGCTTTTAAAGCCCTTCAAATGTTGCCCCAACCTATTTACAGCCCTATTGGACTTGTTACCTCTCCCACACTCTGTGATTCAGCCAAACTGGTATTCTCTCTGCTCTTTATACACCCCAAACAGCTCCTATCTCTGTGTCTTTGCAGTGGCTATCCCACATATGTAAAACACACTTCCCTCCTTCCTTCTGCCTCAGATTCACTCTCTTTCTTTAATGTGCAGCTCATGAACCATATTCTGCATGAAGCCTTTTCCTAATCTCAACTTCCAGTGCCCTCTCTCCCAAACTATCTTTTATTTAAATACTTTGCAATTATTTATGTTTATTCACCATATGTTTATGTTGTAAATACTTTCATATGACTTGTTGACTCCTTCATTAAACTGTAAGCTCCTTACAAGTAGGGATTTTTCATTTTTTGTATTTATATCCAGAACCTAGCACTGGGCCTGGTACTTAATAATACATGCTTGTTGGTTGGCTGAAGTTGAAGAAGAAAATAAAGGAATGTATCAATGAATGACTGAATGAAAAAAGCATTTATTAAGCACCTACTACATGTCATACATGATGCTAAGTGCTGGGAATACAAACACAAAGTCCTGCCCTCAAAGAGCTAACATTCTAATAGGAGAAGACGACACACAAAGGGGAGTGGTAGCTTGGAAGGAGGGTTTTATACAGAAAATCAGTGGGAATGACAATTGGAGTTATAGAACAATTGCCACATTGTCTCCAGGAAAGGTGGTTTTGAATTAATCAGAAAGTCAAAAACAG
Source organism: Phascolarctos cinereus (assembly GCF_003287225.1). Taxonomy (NCBI): domain Eukaryota; kingdom Metazoa; phylum Chordata; class Mammalia; order Diprotodontia; family Phascolarctidae; genus Phascolarctos; species Phascolarctos cinereus. Next base: position 106,766,101 of record NW_027555847.1, read on the forward strand.
TCCATGCACTCAAGGAACATACATTGCAATGGGACAGCCAACATGTAAATAGCTAGGTGCATAAATATACATAGAGTAAATGGAAGGTAATCTGAAGGGGGTACCAGGTAGGGTTACCAGGAATGGCCTCCTGTAGAAGGTAACTTTTGAAATGAATCTTAAAGAAAACCAGGAAAACCTGGAAGCTGATGTGAGGGGTACAGAGCATTCACAGCATGGGAGATGGCTAGTCCAAAGGCACAAAGACAGGAAATTCAGTGTCATATTCAAGGAACCATATATCCTCTTTCTGAATATTTAGTCATCTCTAGGTTTTCAGGACACTAATGTCTCCTGGTTCTCCACATAACTGTCTGACTATTCCTTCTCAGTCTCAGGAACGTATCCTGCCCATTAACTGTGGCTATTGCCCAAGAATATGAGCCAGGATCTCTTCTTTGTAGAATTTCACTCTTGGTAGTCTCAACAACTGCCAGGAATTCAATGATCAGCACTATTTTGAAAAATTCCAAGATCTTTATGTACAAGCCTAATATCTTGCTTAGAGACAGGTAGGTAGCTCGGTGGATACAGCACTGGGCCTAGAGTCAGAAAAACCTAAGTTCAAAGCTGGCCCAGACACTTACTAGCTGTGTGACCGTGGGCAAGTCACTTACCCTCTACTTCCCTTAATCCTCTGGAAAAGAAAACGGCAAACCATTCTAGTACTTCTTTGCCAAGAAAACATCATAATGGGGTCACAAAGAGTCAGACACAACTGACTGACTGAACAACAAAAACAAAAACCACCTTCTTGCTCAAGCCCCAATGCCATATCAGTAACTGCCTACATGACATTCCGAATTCTATGTGCCACAGGCATCTTAAACTCAGTATGCCTAAAATGGAAATCATTGTCTTCCCTCTACCCTGCCCCCTGCCCCATCCATACTCAAAATTTCATCATTATTGATGACAGTACCTCAACCTTCTAGTCATGTAGGTTTGCAATCTTAGAATCATCTTTGATTTCTCACTCTCACCCCATATATGCCACCAAATCTTGCAATTTCAATGTCCACAACACTTCTTTTCAACTGTCTCCTTCTTTCCACTCAGATAGATACCACTTTAGGTCAGGCCCTCATCACCTTTCATCTGAGCTATTGCAATGGCCTCCTAATTTGTCTCATTTCTTCATATCTCTCCTCTCTCTAATCCTTCCTCCACAGAGGTACATAAATAATTTTTCTAAAGAAAAGGCCTGACTTTGTCACTCCATAAACTCCAATGGCTCCATAATACTTCTAGGACAAACTCCTTTGTCATTTAATGACTTTCACATTCTGGTCTTTCAGTATTATGCATTACTTCTCTCCAGTCCAAATAACCTTACTTTCTTTCTATTCCCAACACAATGCAGTCTATTTCCACCTCTAAGCCCTTGCATAGGCTGTTCCTCATACCTATCATTCACTTCCTAAAATAACTAGTCTCCTTCAAAGCTCAGCTCAAGTCACTTTCCACATGAGTTCTTTCTTGATCCTTCCCCCATTGACTAGTGCCTCCCTAAAAATTTACCTTTTATTCATTTTGAAAATTTCCATACACTTAAAACTGTGCCCTTACTCCAGAAATTAACTGTTTATATTTTGTGTTTACATATGTGTCTACTTTATCTTTCCCCCAATAGAACGTAAGCCCCTTGAGGTTAGGCACTGTCATTTTGTCTTTGCAGCATCAATGCCTAACACTATGCCTAATCTATAATAGACACTTAATAAAAGGGAGGCCCCTTTGTACTAAGGAAAGGGTCCTCTACAGGTGAAGTGAAAATTGAAATGAAATACGAAAGTGAAGTTTGAATCAAAGTCCTCTAAATACAGAGGAATATAGAGGGCCTTGATTTAAATTACATTTTTTATATCTGCCACCTTGGGCAAATCACTTAAATTTCCTGGGCCTCAGTTACCTAACAAAGAATGGGAACAGACCAGATGGCCTCTGAGGTCTCTTCCTAAGACCTTATGATCCAAACAGAACGGAAGTGAGAAATGACATATGCACACGCCACACTCACAGGATGCTAGATTCTGACAAACACGGATTCTCATTTTTGTCTTTGTATCGCGATTTCCTAGCATGACGCATACCTATGTTGCACTTATTTACTGACTGAATCAGACAGATTAGGAGTGGTTGTGCTTTTCTGGAAGTTAAATGCATAAAGATAATTGAAATCATGAGAGATGATGAGGTCACCAATATAAGCTGCAGAGAGAAAAGAAGGTGCCCAGTATAATATTTTGTAGGATATTCACACTTAGTGGAGGATGACTGAGGAAAGGATACTTAAGAGAAGTACAAGTAGGAAGAGTACCACAAGACAGCAGTGTCATGGAAGCCAACAGAAGGGAAAGCAATGAGTAAAAGAGTGATGAGCACTGTCAAAAGCTACAGAAAGACCAAATAGAATAAGAACAGGGAACAGGCTATTGGTTCATTTTTTGTATCTCCAAAACTTAGCAAAGAACCTGGAACTACTGAATGTTTAATGGCTGACAGTAAAGTACTTACTAACCAAGAACTCTTTGAGACCAAGGTCAGTGTCTATATCCTTGCACATATATCTAGAGCATCTAGTGACCTGAATACATAATGAAATACTAATAAATGTTTAACTTAATTTTGTTCTTATAATACAGCTTGGTGCCATACAGCATAAGCCTTTATGTAAAACTATCCATTTTATTTTTGAAAAAGAATTTCCTAACTTTTCAACTTTAGCATTAAGGTGATATTCATAAGAAATTGAAAAGAAGGATGCTTTGAACTGCCTTTTAAAATTTTATAGTGCTTTTTATTAACCCCAAATTTCTCACTGAAATCACATCAATAATCTTCCTGGGGTATTTTGGGCCTATAAATCATGGAATAATACAATTTCAGAATAATTAAAACTATATAATAATTATATAATAATTAAAGCCCATAGGACAATGGAGTGATGTGTGGTGGTCATGAAAAGCCTACAAGACATTACCAAAAGTAGAAATAGACAAGAGAAGAAGCATACAAAATATGTCTTAAATAGAAATATGACTGGAAAAGAAGGTGGGTAAAGTCAGACGCTAGTGAATCAACAAAAGAACAGGAAGCATTTATTAAGCACCAACTGTGTGCCAGACATTGTGTAAGAGCTAAGAATACAAAGAAAGGCAAAACATAATACTTGCTCTCAAGAAGCTCACAGTATAACTGGGAAGACAAACAAGCACACAATTATTTACAAACCAGATATACACATGATAAATCAGAGATAATATCACAGAGAAGGCACTAACATTAATGAAGACTAGCAAAGATTTCTTAAAGAAGGTGGCAATTCAGCAAGGACAAGGAAAAAGTTAGGTTCTTCTACCAAGAAGCAGAGATGAGGAGAGAGAGACTTCCAGGAATGAGGGACAGCAAGTGAAAATACAAGGAGTCATAGGATGAAGTGTCTTGTCTGAGGAAGAGTAAGGAGGCCAGAGTCACTGAATCTCAAAGAATATGAAGGAGAGTAAAGTCTAAGAAATGAAGAAAATAAGCATTTATTAAGTATCTACTATGTGCTGACATTGTGCTAAGTGCTTTATAAATATCTCATTTGATCCCCACAACACACTATAAGGTAAATTTATTAATAACGCCCATTTTAGTGTTAAGGAAACAGAGTGTTAAAGAAACGGAGATTAAGTGATCTGCCCTGGGTCATACAGCTAATAAGTGTCTGTGGCTGGATTTGAACTCAGGTCTTTCTGACACCAAGCCCAGCACCCCATCAACTGTACCATCTAGATGCCTAAAAAAAAAAAGTAGGCAAAGCCCAGATTAAAAAGGTTTTAAAAAGCCAAAGAGAGGATTTTATATTTAGTCCTGAAGATAATATAGATCATTGGAGTTGACTGAATAGAGGAATGACAAGATCAGACTTGTGCTTCACTAAAATTAATTTGATGTTGAGTTGAGGATGTTGAGATGAGGATACCCGTGAGGGATGAGGCAGGGGAGACCAACCAAAAATTTGAAGAAATATGCCAGGTATGAGGCAATGGGAGTCTGCATGGGGTAGCAGGAATGTTGGAGGAGATAGGGATAAATACACAAGGCATGTTACAAAGTCAGAAACAATAGGACTTGGCCACTGATTGGAAATGGGGAAGGAAAAGAAAAAAGTAAGTTTAGGATGAGTTCTAGATGGTGAGGTTGGGTGTCTAGAAGGATGCTCAACAGTAATACCCAAGTGTGAAAAATGGAATGTTTTGGGGAAACTGAAAATTTAGTCAATTTTAAGCATATAGAATTTAATGAATCTTTAAGACATCCAATTCAGGGTGTCCAATAGGCAGAGATGTAAAAGTAAAGGTCGGGAGAGAGGTCAGAGCTGTATAAGTAGATTTGAAAATAATGAGCATAAAAATGACAATTGAATCCATGGGAAGTAATGATATCACCAAGCAAAAAAGCTTAAAGAGAGATGAGAAGAAAGCCAAGTACAGAGCCCTGAACCTGCAGCTAATAGGCATGACCTGAATATCTTGCAAAGGACACTGAGAAGAAACAGTGAGATACGTAAGAGAAACAAGAGAGAATAGTGTAATAAACACATAGCTGCAATGATATACATCAATGAAGGAATGGTTAAATAAGTTGTGATACATGAATGTGATAGAAAACTACCATGGTATAAAAAATTCAAAAATAAATTATTTCAAAAAGACAATGAAAGACTTACATGAACTGATGCAAAAAAATGTAAAGAGAACCAGATTAATTCATACTGTAACATCAATATTTTTAAATTACCAGTTTTGAAACCCTTTGCAAACTGACAATGTCATGAACAGAACCAGGAGAACAATTTATACAATACACTGTAAAAACTACTTTGACAGTAGCAATATTTATAATCAATACAATGACCATTCATGATTACTGAGTACTGATGATAAAATATGCTACCCATTATAGAGAGATTATGGATTTAGGATAATGAATGATATATATTTTTGTATATAACCATCAAAAAGATTTTTTTCTGCTTAACCAGGACATATCTTATAAGAAATTTGTCCTTTTTTTGTTGTTGTTGTTCCAATGCAGTGGGGGTAAAGGAAGAGAGAAAAGAGAGAATTATGTTCATTTTTTAAATAATACTTTATTTTTTCGCAACTGCATTTAAAGGCAATTTTTGACATTTACTTTTTAAAATTCTGAGTTCCAAATTCTACCCCCCACTTTCTTCTTCCTGGACAGTAAGCAGTTTAACATTGGTTATACATGTGTAATCATGCAAAACTTATATCCATATTAGTCATAATGTGAAAGAAGACACAGAATACTCCCCCCCCCAAAAAAAAAACCACGAAAAATAAAGTTAAAAATAGTACGCTTCAATCTGCATTCAAATGACATCAGTTCTTTCTCTGGATGTGGATGGCATTTTTCATTTATGAGTCTTTAGAATTGTCTCAGATCGCTGTATTGTCTGTATCTCTGGGATACACACCTAGTAGTGACACTGCAGGGTCTTGAGCAGACAGAAAACACAAGTCATGAAGAAAGTGAAATAAACCTTCTCTGAAAAGGAGTTGAAAAACTGAAATTTTAAAAATTAATGAAAAGGAAGGATAGTTGAAATGTAAGAGAGAAAGGGGGGATCAACTTAACAAATGGAGAGGACACAAAAGGAAGGAAGAAGCAAATAAACAGATAAAAGCAGGAAAGGAAAAGAAACTTAATAAACAAAATCACAAAGGTAAAGAGATAACTAATAAGAGGGGAGGAAGTGAGTCTGAAGGAAGGGGTAAGAGAGCAAGTGGGAAAAGAGTCACTTTAAAAATAAGAAGAAATAATTCCTTATTAAGATTCCTTACCAACAATTCCTAAATAAAAATAAGGAACATAGAACTGTGTTTGAAGAAGAAAAGGGAAAAATTATAATTTATGTTATAGAAAAATAGAGGAAAATATAAATATAAATCTCATCACTTTATTTGTGAGTGGATTAAACAATCTAATAAAATTAAAAATAATAACTGATTGGATAAGAAAACAGTTAAAAAACAAAGGCATACAAAAAAAAAACCTGAGAAGACAGGGAGAAAAATTTAGTATGCATCAAGTGAATCCAAATGCAGGAACTGCAATCATGCTATCAGACAAAACAAAAGCAAACATTCAGAAAATAAAAATTAGTAAGGAAAGCATTTTATCATGAAAGGAACAATAGACAACAAAATAACATTAGTAATAAATGTAAAAGTTTCAAATGCCTAAGCATCCAAATCCACGATGGAAATATTCACTGAACTAGAAAATAAAAACAGTGACCAAATAGTGACAGCAACTTCAATATCTTACTCTCCATTATGAATATATATAACAGAAAGATAAACAAAGGAAAAATATAGAACTGAACAAAACAAGAATTAAAAGACTCATGGAATCTGGAACATCAAAGAATGTACATATTTCTTCGCAATGCATGGAACTTTTAAAAAAACTGACCACATATTGAGGCAAACATATGCTGCAAACAATTGTAAAAAGGCAGAAATGGATAATATATCCTTTCTAGACCATAACACAATCAAAAATAATCATTTGTTCAGAGACCACCAACAAAAAACATAGACCCAATGCAGATTTAACAATAAAATCCTAATTAATTAATGGATCAAAGAACAAATCATAGAAGTGGTTATTGATAATATGAAAGAAAACTATAATGCTGAAAAACAAACGAGAATTTCAGAGATACAGCTAAAGTAATCATCAAGGGAAAAATAACCTCTACAAACATACATTTTTAAAAAATACCCAAAGGGGCAGAGCCAAGATAGCAGAATAAAAGCAGTGACTTGCTTGAGCTCTCCCCCAAACCCCTCCAAATACTTGTAAAAAATGGCTCTAAACAATTCTAGAGGCACACAAAAAAACGTGAAACAAATTTCCAGCCCAAGACAACCTGAATGGTAGATTGGAAAGTTCTGTTGTGCCTGGCTGGGAGACGAGCACAGTTCAGCATAGGTGCACAGTTCACCATGGGAACACAAGCAAAGACTAGGCCTGAACAAACCTGGAGCAGGCCTCAGAGGACTGAATCACAGTCAGCTGTGGTGGTTCCCAGACTTCTCAACCCACAAATGCCAAAGACAACTTAGAAGGTCAGTAGGAAAAGTTTGTGACAACAATGAGAGAAGCTGGGTCCCAGCCCCACTCCCAGTGTGTGGCCCCAGGGCAGAGGCTGCTTTCAGAGCTCTCAGACCATAGACTGAGGGGGACTGAGTGGCTGATCAGAGGGGGACTGAGTGGCTGATCAGAGGGGGATTGCAGGGATCTCTTTGCTGGTGCTGAGGCAGGAATCTCTTGCTTTGCCCATGCTTGGACCTGGGTCACAGTTCTAGGTGGTGGTCCTGGGGCAAGGAGGAATGCTGGAGCAGTGGAACTTGTGGTGGCAGTGAAGAGAAAATCCTTCTCCAGTTACAAGACAGAAAAGAGCTTGTAGTCACTCATAGACTAGAGCACAGGCCAGGAAAGGAGTAAACACCTCGGCCTTGATCATACCACCTTGGAAGAATGTGAAATTTACAGATCCCTAGAAATACCTCTGAAACAAGTTGCACAAAATCCCCAAAGCTTGGGACAGTACAGACTCCACAAAGGAAGCAGACCCCTACCTTAACAAACAGTTTATAACTCAACTAATTGGCTGGGATCATGACTAAACTATGCAAAAAAAATCAGACCATAGAATCTTTCTTTGTTGACAAAGAAGATCAAAACATACAAACAGAAAAAGACAACAAAGTCAAAGTTCCTACATCTAAAGCCTCCAAGAAAAATATGAACTGGTCTCAGGCCATGGAAGACTTGCTCAAAAAGGATTCTGAGAAACAAGTCAGAGAAGTAGAGGAAAAACTGGGAAGAGAAATGAAAATGATGCAAGAAAATCATGAAAAACAAGTCAACAGCTTGCCAAAGGAGACCCAAAAAAATACTGAAGAAAATAGCACCTTAAAAAATAACCTAACCCAAATGGCAAAAGAGGTCCAAAAAGCCAATGAGGAGAAGAATGCCTTAAAAAGCAGAATTGGCCAAATGGAAAAGGAAGTCCAAAAGCTCACTGAAGAAAATACTTCCTTAAAAATTGGAATGGAGCAAATGGAAGCTATGAGAAATCAAGACACTGTAAAACAAAACTAAAAGAATGAAAAAATAGAAAACAATGTGAAATATCTCACTGGAAAAACAAGTGACCTGGAAAATAGATCCAGGAGAGAGAATTTAAAAATTATTGGACTATCTAAAAGCCATGATCAAAAAATTTTAAAAAGAGCCTAGACATCATCTTTCAAGAAATTATCAAGAAAAACTGCCCTGATATTTTAGAACCAGAGGGCAAAATAGAAATTGAAAGAATCCACCAATCACCTTCTGAAAGAGATCCCCAAAGGAAAACTCCTAAGAATACTGTAGCCAAATTCCAGAGTTCCCAAGTCAAGAAGAAAATATTACAAGCAGCCACAAAGAAACAATTCAGGTATGCTGGAAACACAATCAGGATAACACAAGATTTAGCAGCTTCTACATTAAGGGACCACAGGGCTTGGAATATGATATTCCAGAGGTCAAAGGAGATAGGATTAACAACCAAGAATCACCTACCTAGCAAAAGCCAATACAACCCTTCATGGGAAAACATGGACATTCAGTGAAATAGAAGACTTCCAAGCATTCTTGATGAAAAGACTAGAGCTAAATAGAAAACCTGACTTTCAAATACAAGACTCAAGAGAAGCATGAAGAGGTAAACAGGAAAGAGAAATCACAAGGGACTTATTAAGGTTGAACTGTTTACATTCCTTCATGGAAAGATGATATTTATAACTCATGAGACTTCTGCAGTATTAGGGTAGTTGGAGGGGGAAAAAATTATATGTATAGATAGACAGATAGATACATAGATAGAGGGCACAGGGTAAGTTGAAGATGAAGGGGTGATATCAGGAGAATAAAATTAAGGGGTGAGAGAGGATTATACTGGGAGAAGGAGAAAGGGAGAGGCAGAATGGGGTAAATTATCTCACATAAAAAAGACAAGAAAAGGCTTTTACAGTGGAGGAGTAATGGGGGAAGATGAGAGGGAATGAGTGAATCTTATTCTCATTGGATTTGGCTTAAGGTTGGAATAACATACACACTCAGCTGGGTATGGAAATCTATCTTACCCTATAGGAAAATATGGGGGAAAGGGATAAGAGAGCAGGGGATGATAGAGGTGAGGACAGATTGGGGGAGGGGGTAATCAGAAGCAAACACTTCTAAGGAGGGACAAGGTCAAAAGAGAGAATAGAATAAATGGGAGGTGGTATAGGATGAAGGAAAATATAGTTAGCTTTCTACAGCATGACTACTATGGAAGTGTTTTGCATGATTACACATGTATAACTTGTATTGAGTTGCTTACCTTCTCAGTGAGGGTGGATGGGAAGGGAGAAAGGGAGAAAATTTGGAACCCAAAGTTTTAAAAACAAATGTTAAAAACTGTTTTCACATGCAACTGGGAAATAAGATATACAGGCAACATGGTACAGAAATCTATCCTGTCCTACAGGAAAATAGAAGAGGAAGAGGATAAGACAAGGGCGGGGGGAGATAGAAGGGAGGGCACATTAAGGAAAAGGAAGATGCACTCCATCTTGGGGTGGGGGGAGGGACAAGATGGGAAGAAAATTTGGAACTCAAAATCTTGTGGAAGTGAATGTTGAAAACTAAAAATGAATACATTAAAAGAGTGAAAAAAAATTTTTTTAAATCATTTAAAAATAGGCAAAGAGAAGATTACTTAACTAAATGTGATCTCTTTAAATTAGAAAGGCTATAAACAAAATAAGCACAAAAACAAGGAGAAAGAGGTAACTGGAAACATAAAACAGAATTGTTTTTGTTTTTGTTTTTGTTTTTGGTGAGACAATCGGGGTTAAGTGACTTGCCCAGGGTCGCACAGCTAGTAAGTGTCAAATGTCTGAGGCTGAATTTGAACTTGGGTCCTCCTGACTCCAATGCTTGAGCTTTATCCATTGTACCACCTAGCTGCTCCTCAGAAAATAGAAATTATAAATAAAACTAAAGGCTGGTTCTTTGAAAGACTAATAGCTGATAAACCATTAGTTAATATGACTAAAAAGACAGCAAAAATTCAAATCAATAAAACAGCAAATGAACAAGGCAAAATCATAACAAAAGTCAGAAAAAAAATCAGAACAGATTATGCAAGTATATTCTAACAAAATTGTGACCACAAAACAGAGATATACCTTCAAAAATATAAGATATCCAAACTATCAGAAAGCCAGAGAGAGATCTTAAAAAACCCAATTTCAGAAAAAGAAATGCATCTAGTTGTAAAGCTGGAAAGAAACTACCAAGGAAAAAACTCAAGAGGAGATTAAACTATCCCTATTTTTGGATGATATGATGGTATACTTGCAATAATTTAGAAAATCAGGAAAGATATGAATTAAGGCAATTATTAGCTTTATCAAAGTTTCAGGTTACAAAATAAAACCCCCAAAATCAATAACATTTATACATAATAATAAAAGAAGTAATAACAGAAAGGGAAATCCCATTACAAATATTTTCAAAATATATAAAAAATCAGGGGATTGACCTACCAAAGTAAACAAAGTATTTATATTTATTCAACTTCAAAATGCTCCTTAAAAAAAATTAAAAACAACTTAAATAGTTGGAAGAATATCCAATGTTTATAGCGAGGCCAAATTAATATAAAAAATAACAATACTTCCAAAGCTCATCTATACTTTTAATACCAAACTGAAAAAAAATGTACATATATATATATATATATGGGATACTTTATGGATTTGCTAAATTTATTGGGAAAAACAAAACATCTAAAGTATCAAGGAAAACTATAGATAAGGTGTCAAAATAGAGGGAAAATAACATTTCCAGAAGTCAAACTATATTCTAAAGCAGCAGTTACAGAAACCACCTGGTACTGGTTAAAGAATAAGACTCAATAACCCAGTGTCTGATAAAGGAGAAGATATAAATTACCTAGGAAAAAATTCCTTATCTTATTAAAACTGCTGGAAAAACTGGAAAGCAATCTGGCATAAACTAAGCTTAGACTAACACATTATATACCATATTCCTCAAAACACTCTAAACGCATATAGAACCTTAACATTAATGATGAGAGTACAAAAATAAAAATTAGGAAAAAAAAGATTACACACAGACACACACACATATATATACATATATATACATACATACATATGCGTGTGTGTGTGTGTGTGTGTGTGTGTGTGTGTGTATACTACACACACATATATATTTGATGAGGCAGTTGGGGTTAAGTGACTAGCCCAGAGTTACACAGCGAGTTAGTGTCATGTGTCTGAGGCCACATTTGAACTCAGGTCCTCCTAACTCCCAGGTCACTGCTTTATCCACTGCGCCACCTAGCTGCCCCCAGGAGGTATATTCTTCACCAAACAAGAGATGGGCAATTAAAAAAGGTAGAATAAGTAACTTTATGTGAAACTGAAATAGTTCTGCACAGACAAAATTAATGGACCTGGGATAAAAATGGAATTGGTTAAACGGTTGGTAGGCAGGAGGGGAGTGGGGAATCTCTTAAGAAATTTCTCTGAGGTTTCAGGATTCAATATATATAAACAATGTGTATATATCTATATCTAAACAGATATATCTGTGTATCTATATATATACATACATATGTATATATGTACATATAAACATATACATAAATATGAGTTTATAAATCTATAACGTGTGTGTATGTATGTGTGTGTGGGTGTGTGTGGGTGTGGGTGTGGATGTGGGTGTAAACAAATAGGCTTTTCTCAATAGGAAAATGGTCAAAAGATATGAACATTTCTCAAAAGAAGAACTACAAAATATTTACAAACACATGAGAATACTCCAAATCACTAATAATAAGAGAAATACAAATCAAAACAACTTGGGGTTTCATCTCATACACTGAGTACTGACAAAGATGACAAAAATATGGTAATTCTCAATGTTCAAGGGGTTGTTGGAATGATAGGGACACACTAATACTTTGTTGGTAAAGCTATGATTTTGTACAACCATGTTGAAAAGTAATGTGGAATTATACAAATAAAGTAACTAAGATGTCCATACCCTTTGAACTAGAGATTCCATTACTAAGCTTATATTAACAGGAAGATATCAATAATAAATAAGTCCTCATTTGCATCAAAATTTATAACAGCATTTTTTGCAATGGCAAGGAATTAGAAACCAAGTAGATGCCCAAAATCTGAGAAATGGCTAAACAAACTGTGGTACATAAATGTAATGGAACATTATGATGCTATAAGAAATGATATATGCCCTTTGACCCAACAACACCATTACTAGGTCTGTATCCTAAAGAAATCATTAAAAGGGGGGAAATACTTATAGCAGCTCTTTTTGCAGTGGCAAAGACCTAGAAATTGAGGACGACCATCAATTGGGGAATGGCTGAATAAGCTGTGGTATATGATTGTGACAGAACACTATTGTGCATGTGAAATGAAGAACAGTATGGTTTCAGAAAAACCTAGGCGACTTTGTGAACTGACACAAAGTGAAGTAAACAGAACCAGAAGAACACTGTACACAATAACAGTAACATTTTAACAATAATCAACTGTGAAAGACTTAGTTACTCTGACCAAGACAATGATCCAAAGCAATTCAAAACTATCAATAATGAAAAATGCTAACCAATTCCAGAGAGAGAAGCGCTGAATTCTGAGTACAGATCAAAGCATACATAATGCTTTATTTATTTTTCTTGGGGGTTTTTTGTGTGTTTTCTTTTGCAATATGGCTAATGTGGAAATCTGCTTTGCATGACTTCACATATATAATCAATATGAATGGAGAAGGGTTAAGAAGGAGGGAAGGAATTTGAAACTCAGGATTTTCTAAAATGAATGTTAAAATTTTTTCTACATGTAATTGGGAAATATTTAATGAAACAAATATAAATGTTTTTAAAATAATATAGGTGGTAAATATAGAGAAGCATCTACATGCTAGATAGAGTGAAGTAAGCAGAATCAAAGCACTATATGTAATAACTACAAAAACATAAATGGAAAGAATAACATGCCAAAAAAATCAAAAGTGAACTTAACAACATGATAAAGATCAAGTATGAATTAAATATCAGAAGAAAACCCCATTCTACTCCTTCATGGAGGTGGGAAGCCCACAGTTATTACAGATTGCACATTTTTCAACTTTTTAAGTGTACCAATCAGATGTACTGGGGTCTTTTTCCTTTTATATATCAAATATCATTTGTTCCATGGAATGGTTCTCTGTGAAAAGACACAGGAAGGACTAAGAATAACTATGATGATACAAGAAACAAGAGACATCAATAAAAGCTTATTTTTAAAAATAATCATAAGAAATTCTTATTTCATGATATTTTGAAGAATTGACAACGTTTGCTGCCTCACATTGTGAAATATTTTTGTGACCTCAGGTTGTAAGTTTGTTAGAATTTTATGGTTTTAAAAAAAAGTTATATTTCCTTTGTGGAGGGCTGGTTCATAGGAACAAATGTAAATAATAGGCTTTCTATAACTAGATGCATACTTATTTGGTGTGACCATAACTATATTTTCCTTTAATATTCTGATATAAACAAAATCATCTTTACTGTGCAAATTAAGAATAACTTTGGGATAAGAAAAACTCTCTAGGTATTTTCAAACAAGCTCATAGAACTGTATTTTATGTTTACTTTCTATCTACTTAAAATACCATTGATCTCAACTTTTAAAAAATAAAATGCTACATATCTAGTTCATTTGCCTTTGAAATATTTTTATAACAAAAAGTTACCCAAAATGCTAAAAATAAACAGATATATCTTACTACTCCTGAAAACCTACTAATTTTTTTCACTTTTATTTTCATGCTATTACTTATAATTATGTGAGTAACCTTATTACTTTTATGAATGAAACATAAGGACAGTAATTGATTTTAACTGTTAGGCTCCTAATATTAAATGGCTACTAGATTTTTTTTCTACCAATATCTTATTAACATAATATGAAAGGATATGAGATGAAAAGTCTATTTATTTACAAAATCAGGTCAGAGTCAAGATAGTGGAGTGGGGTCAACATTTTTGCCTACCTTTCTCAATACAGCTCTTCCATAAAAACCTAGAAACCATGCCAGAAGGAATTCTCATAGGGAAGACCAAGTAAAAGTCACACTGAGGCTTTTTCCCCCACCCAAGATAGCTTAGGAAGACAGACAGAGAAATCTGCAAACACTGAGATAGAGGCTGGCCTGGAGTACAGACAAGTAATAGCTGCAAGCAATGGTAGGACAAAGGAAGCACAAGAGCAGAGATTCCAAGGGATCCCTAAATTTGCACTGGGAGCAGGACTAGGTGACATGTGGCTACTCTATAACCCATTACCAGTCCTAGGTCACAGGGCCAAGGCAGAAAGGTGTCGCCATGAGGGCCCTAGCAGAATATTGAGCCCACAACAAATTCCTGAAACTCAGCTATGTGAATCTGAGCAGAGAAACCAAGCAGTAACTCCGTTATAACCTGTAGTTCAAAATATATGCCTGCCATAGAAAAAACCACAACATAATATCAAGACCAAAGGCAAGCCAGGAGTTCAGTCACTCTGAACCTACAGACGCTAACAGCAACTGAGTCCACAACACTCTACTGAAATTCAACTACATACAAGCCAAAGCAGAGCTCAAATAAAAGGGCATAGCACTGAAAACTGGCAGGCTCCCAGACTGAGCTGTGAAAGCAGAAGCTCAAGCAAAACCATCCACTCCAATTCCCAAAAGTAAACACAGCCTAACACTAAATAATCAGCAAAAATAAATATAAAAATGAATGAATGAATGAATGAATGAATGAATGAATGAATGAATGAAAATCTGACCATAAAAAGCTACTATGATGCCAGGGAGGCTCAAGATACAAAGTCAGAAAAATATAATGACTTGAAAACATCTACAAGAAAAGCCACAAATAAAAATATATATTGGTCACAAGCACAGCAAGAATTTCTGGAAGAACTAAAGCAAGAGCTAAAGAAAGAGACCAAAAAAAGGGTAGGGGGTAAGATAATAAAACCAAATAAGAATGGTAAAGGGAAAAAAGTGAAAAGAAATGAGAGGTAAATGAGAAAGTTATGAAAAGAGAAGTAACAGTTTGGTAAAAAAGGTAGAAAACTTCACTAAAGAAAATAACTCCTCTTATGGGGCATCTAGGTGGTTCAGCGGATAGAGCACTGGCCCTGGAATCAGAAGGACTTACCTGAGCTCAAATCCAGCCTCAGTGACGTCATACTAGCTGTATGACCCTGTGCAAGTCACTTAACCCCAACTGCCTCACCAAAAAGAAACAAAAAAAAAGAAAGATAATTTATATAGTATTGGGATTAATTATTCTTTAAATGTTTGGTAGAATTTGCTTGTGAATCTATCTGGCCCTAAGGATTTTTTCTAAGGAAGTTTACTGAGAGTTTGTTCAATTTCTTTTTCTAAGATTGAATTATTTAAGCATTCTATTTCTTCTTCTGTTAATCTAGGTAACATACATATTTACAGATATTCATCCATTTCATTTACATTGTCAAATTTATGAGCATGTAATTGGGCAAAATAAATGCTAATAATTGTTTTCCTCCTTCAGTAGTGGTAAATTTACCCTTTTCATTTTTTATACTAGTCATTTTGTTTTCTTCTTTCCTTTTCTAAATTAAACAATTTTATGGGGGGGGGGGGTTCCATCAAACCAGCTTCTAGTTTTATTAGTTCAATGGTTTTCCTACTTTCAGTTTTACTAATCTCTCCTTTGATTTTCAGGATTTCCAATCTGATGTTGAGGATTTTTAATTTGTTCTTTTATTAGGTTTTTTTAATTGTATACCAAATTCATTGATTTGCCTTTTCTTTATTTTAATGATGTAAGCAATTAGAGATATGAATTTTCCCCTAAGTACCACATTGGCTGCATCCCATAAATTTTGGTATGCTGTCTCATTGTTGTCATTTTCTTTAACGAAAGTACTGATTTGTTCTTTAACCCAGTTATTTTTTTAGGATTAGATTATTTAGTTTCCATTTAATTTTTAGTCTGTCTTTCCACTGCCCATTACTGAATGCAATATTTATTGCAGTATGACATGAAAAGGATGCATTTATTATTCTTGCTTTTTGACATTTGGTTGTGAGGCTTTTATGTCCTAATATATGGTAAATTTTTGTGTAGGTGCCATGTACTACCAAGAAAAAATGACATTCTTTTCTATTCCCATTAAATTTTCTCCAAAGCTACAAAAATTAACAACACAATTCCCCTGGAAGAATAAAAGGTCAAGGATATCGAGAGAATCAATGAAAAAATGTGAAGAAAGATGATCTAGACATAGCAGATCTCAAACTGTATTATAAAGCAGTGATCATTAAAACTGTTTGGTACTGACTAACAAATGGAGTGGTGGATTAGTGGAATAGATTATATATGTATTATATTATAGTAAATGACCATAGTAATCTAGCATATTATAAACCCAAAGATCTAAGCTTTTAGAACAAAAAGTTATTATTTGACAAAAACTGCTGGGAAAACTGGAAAAACACTATGGCAGGAATGAGATATAGACCAACATTTCACATCCTATACCAGGATAGGGTCAAAACGGATACGTGATTTATACAAAAAGGGTGATACAATAAGCAAATTAGCAGAGCATGGAATAGTTTATTTGTCAGATCTATGGATAAGGGAAGAATACAAGCCAAAGAAAATATAGAGAACATCACAAAATGTAAAACAGATAATTCTGATTATATAAAATGTAAAAGTTTCTGCATAAACAAAACCAATGCAACCAAAATTAAAAGAAAAACAAAACTGGGGGAAATTTTGTAGCAAGTATCTCTGATAAAGGCCTCATTTCTCAAATATGTAGAGAACTGTGTCAAATTTATAAAAATACAAGTCACTCTCCAATTAATAAATGGTCAAAGGATATGAACAGGTAATTTTCAGATGAAGAAATTAAAGCTATTTGTAGTCATATGGAAAAATGCTCTAAATCACTATTAATTAGAGAAATACAAATTAAAATAACTGAGGTACCATCTCACACATATCAAATCGGCTAATATGACAAAAAGGAAAATGATAGATGTTTGAGGGTATGTGAGAAAAGCAGAACACTAATACATTGATGGTGGAGCTGAGAACTGATTCAATCATTCTGGACAACTATTTGGAACTATTTCCAAAAAGCTATAAAACTGTGCATACCCTTGATCTACAAATACCACTGATAGGTCTATATTCCAAAGACATCCAAAAAAAAGTGAAAAGGATTTACTGATACAAAAATATTTATAGCAGCTCTCTTTGTGGTGGTTAAGATTAGAAATCAAAGATATGCCCATCAATTGGGAAATGGCTCAACAAGTTGCCGTACATGATTGTGATGGAATATTATTACAGTACAAGAAATGAAGAGCAGGATGATTTCAGAAAAACCTGGAAAGACTTACATGAACTGATACAAAGTGAACTAAGCAGATCCAGGCGAACATTATACAGTTAACAGCAATACTGTATGATGAACTGTGAATGGCTTAGCTATTCTCAGTAACACAATGATCCAAGACAGCCCAAAGGACTCATGAGGAAACACGCTATCTGCCTCCAGAGAAAGAACTGATATTGTTCGAATATGAACTGAAGTACGCTATTTTTCACTTTCTTTCATTCATTCTTTTTCTTTTATTTGAGTCTTCTTGTACAAAATTACTAGTATGAAAATGATATATATGATTGCACATGTTTAACCCATATCTGATTGCTTACTATCTCAGGGAGGGTGGGATAGGATTTGGAACTCTAAACTTTAGGGGAAAAAGTTTTAAATAATTTTTTCACAAGTAATTAGGAAAAAAATAAAATATATTAAATAACCCAAAAAAACAAATAATATTGGGGGGTGAGGAGGAAGGTGGAAATCATAGGTCTACCCAAAAGCCACAAACCAAGAAAAGAGCCTAGATATCACATTTCAAAAAATCACAAAGGAAAATTTCCCAGATAGCTGAGAACCAGAGGGCAAAGTAGAAATTGAAAAAATCCACCAGCCACCTCCTGAAAGAAACTCCAGGCAATAATAAATAAAATAAATACCACCAGGAACACTACAGTCAACACCCAAGAATTCCCAGGTCAAGGAGAAAATACTGCAAGCAGCCTAAAAGAAATAATTCAAGTACCACTGAGCCACAGTCAGGATCACACAACATTTAGCAGCCACCTCCATAAAACTATATATACTAGTATCAAAACCAAGTTAACAATATCAAAAATGAATAAGTTGAATTCATAACCAATGAAGATAAAATTAAAATAATTAGAAGCTATTTTATTCAACTATATGCCAATAAAACTGACAATCTAAATTAAGTGGATGAATATTAACAAAAATGTAAATTGCCAAGATTAACTGAACAGGAAATAGAACACTTAAATAACCTGATGCTGGGAAAAGAAATTCAACAAACCATAAATGAACTGCATAAGAAAACCCCAAAGAACTGATCGATTTACAAGCAAATTCTACTAAACATTTAAAGAACACTTAATTCCAATACTACATAAACTGCTTGGAAAAACAAGTAAAGAAAGAATCTTACTAAATTCCTTCTATGACACTACTATGGCCTTAAAACATAAACAAAAGGCAGTCAAAACAGAAAAAGAAAACTATAAAGCAATTTCCCAAAAGAATATTGATGCAAAAACTTTAAATAAAATGCTAACAAAGAGATTATAACAATATATCACAAAATACAATACCCATTCATTTAAAAAAACCTCTAGAAATCACAGGAATAAATGAAGCGCATCCTAAAATAAGTAATATCTAAGTAAACCAAGAACTATCTAAAATGGGGATATGCTAGAAGTCTTTCCAATAAGACTAAGGGTGATGCAAGGACGACCGTTATCATTATTATTATTCAGTATTATACTAGAAATGCTAGCTATAACAATAAGAAAAGAAAAAGATATTGAATGAAGAAAAAGCAAGAAGGAAACAGCAGGCACTTAATAAATGCTTATTCACTGACTTAGGAAACTTAAATATCCTTTTCTCAATTACGGACAAATCTTAACAGAAAGATCTTTTTTTTATTTTTTGGGGGGGTGGGGGTGTTAGGCAACGGGGTTAAGTGATTTGCCCAGGGTCACACAGCTAGCAAGTGTTATGCCTCTGAGGCTAGATTTGAACTCAGGTCCTCCTGAATCCAGTGCCAGTGCTCTATGCACTGCGCCACCTAGCTGCCCCTAGAAAGATTTCTAAAAAGGGAAATATGGAATTTTTTAAATTGCTGCAGAAACTGGCATTAAAAGATTTGTGGTAAATGGTACTACTAAAGGGCATGCAAATATTTCTCAGCAGTATACAGAACTTTTACAAGACTTAAATATGTATTAGAATGCAAAAATATTACAAATAAACATTAAAAAACAGAATTTTAAAAAGTGTCATTTACCACGACACAATAAAAACAGCTATTGGTTCAGGGAGCAAAAACAAAAGACACAAACACAAATGAAAACAAGAAAAATTTTTAAAAAGCAAGTGGATAAAAGAACATATCATAGAAAAATTAATAATTATGAAAATGATGACACAACATGCCAAAATTCCTGGAAGGCAACTAAAGTGGTCCTCAAGAAGGAAACCATATTCCTAAAAACATAAATTTAACAAAACAGAAAACAGTAATAATTAGCATTTTTAACACTTTAAGCTTGATAAAGCATTTTATAAGTCAACATTTTATCTTTACAACAACTATAGGAAATACATACTA
The DNA here is from genome assembly GCF_003287225.1 of Phascolarctos cinereus. Lineage (NCBI taxonomy): Eukaryota > Metazoa > Chordata > Mammalia > Diprotodontia > Phascolarctidae > Phascolarctos > Phascolarctos cinereus. The sequence goes on from NW_027555847.1 coordinate 106,786,099, forward strand.
TTATTATCCACATTTACAGCTAAGGAAACTGAAGCAGAGGCTAAGTAACTTCCCCAGAATTACCCAGCTAAGTAAGTTATCTGAGGCAGGATTCAAACTCTGGTGTTCCTGACTCCAAGTCCAGAATTCTATCCCCTACTCCACTTAACTAAGATTAATGAACTGAATGTGTGTTTTTTAAAATGAGAAAGTCAAAAAATAAAACCAAAATAAGCACAAAAGAGAAGATACTAAAAATGAGAGAAGAAATAGATAAACTGAAAATCAAAAAGACTGAAGAAATGATAACCGATATTAAAAGCTGGCTCTCTGAAAAGACTAATAAAATTGATAAACCACTACCTGACCTGATCAAAAAGAAGAGGGCAAAAAATCAAGTCAACAAAAACTGGATGAAATAAAAAATATCAGAACCTACAATGTACAATTTAATACTAAAAAACTGAAAACAAATTAAATACAATATCTCTAAAAATACAAAATATGCAAACTAAAAAAGACGAAAGGGAGATCTTAACCCAATCTCAAAAAGGGAAATAGAACTAGCTGGAAAAGAACAAGGAAAAAACTCAGGGTAATGACGGATTCATAGAAGAATTTTATGAAACATTTAAAAATAATCAGTAACGATAGCAAATAAATTATCCTTAAAAATTGAAAAATAAAACACTTTATCAGACTCCTCTTACAAGACACATACAGCCCTATCCCTAAACTACCAAAAGACAGAGTACTGAAGTAGAGATAGAGACCTACTTCTTTAATGAACAGAATTCAAAAAAAGATTTTAACTTTGTCAAATAAATTTTAGCAATTCATCCAAGTTCATCATGATCAACTTAGATTCATACCAGAGAAGTTATGATGGTTGAACATTAGAAAAACAATCAGCATAACTAATAAGATTAAGTGACTTGCCTAGAGTTGAACACAGCTAATAAGTATCTGAGGTTGATTTATACTCAGGTCCTCCTGATTCTAGGTGCAGACAGCTATCCACCTTGCCACATAGTTGCCAGAAGAGAGATTTGTGGCATGGAGACCACCTGGCTATTACAATAAAACAGAAGTGAGGTAATGACAGCCTGTACCATAGTGACGGCAGTGTCAGAGGAGAGAAGGAATCAAATATGGGAGATAAAGATAAAATCAAAGATAAAATCAACAAGACTTGACTATAATTTGGAAGAGGAGAGGGAGACAAACACCTAGGAGTCAAACACCTAGGTTGCAAGCCTGGGTGACAGGGAAGATGGTGGTATTCTTGACAATAAGGAAGTTAGGAAGAAAGATAATTTGAGGGGAAAGATAATGGGTTCAGTTTTGGCCATACTGAGTTTAAGGTGCCTATATAAGTAAACCAGTTTGAGATGTCTGGTTGGTTGGTTCTTGTCCTTTGGTCCTGAAGACGACCAAAATGACATCACTATGTTAAGGTACAGTGTGTCTGACTGTGGTTGATTAGACCATTATGAGATCAGAAAGCTCTACCACAAGTTGGGCACAAATACTCCACATAAACATTTACCCATATCACATTTCTTTTAAGCTACTGCAATTCTGATTTACCCACAGAGCACAGTGCTGAAATGCCATACTGGGTGGTCCCCTGCTCTTGTCTCTCATGTCATACAATCAATTCCAAAGTTCCTCAGAGAGACCTTGAGAGTATCCTTACATCTTTTCTTCTCTCCATCATGTTGAGTGCTTGCCCTGTGTGAGTTCTTCATAAAATAGTCTTTTAGGCAAATGTACTCGAAAAACAAGGCCAGCCTATCATAGTTGTGCTCTTTGCAGTAGAGTTTGAATGCTTGGCAGTTTAGTTCAAGAAAGGACCTCAGTGTCTGGTATCTTATCCTGCCAGGTAACCTTCAGAATCTTCCTAAGACAATTCAAATGGAAACAATTCAGTTTCCTGGCATGGCGCTGGTATACTATCCAAGTTTCACAGGCATACAACAATAAGGTCAGCATAATGGCTCTGTAGACCTTCAGTCTGATAGTCTAATACGTATCTCTTCTCTCCTATACTTTCCTTCAGAGCCTCCCAAACACTGAGCTAGCTCTGGCAATACATGCGTCAACCTCATTATCAATGTATACATTCCTAGCAAGTATGCTGCCAAGGTAAATAAACTTATCCACAGCATTCAAAACTTCTCCATTTGTTATAACCAACGGTTCCACACATGGGTGGTGTGGTACTAGTTGGCAGAAAACCTCTGCTTTCTTGGTGTTAATTGTTAGGCCAAAATTATCACAAGAGTCAGATAATCAAGTCATACTTTGCTGCACCTCAGCCTCAGAGGCTACACTGAGTGCATAATCATCTGCAAACAAAAAAAAAAATCACGTACCAACTCTCCTTCCACTTTAGTCTTGGCTTGTAGCCTTTTCAAGTTAAACAATTACCATTAGTGTGGTAGCTGACTTTGATGTCATTTTCATCTCATTAAAAGCATCTGACAACATTGCTGAAAATATCACACTTAAAAGCATAAGAGTAAGAGCACTATCTTACGTCACTCCATTGGTGACCAGGACAGTGTGAAAGCAGCATCCATTATCCAGAACCCATGCAAGTATGTCATTGTGGAACCAGCATAAGATACTGATAAACTTCTCAGGGAAACCAAATTCTGCCATGATCTTCCACAAGCCCTAACAACTGACAGTATCAAAGGCCTTGGTCAGATCTACAAAAGTTGTGTGCAAACCTCTGTTCTGCCCCTGGTATTTCTCCTGGAGTTGTCAGGCAACAAACACCATGTCAACCATTCATCTCTGCCCTTACTGAAGCCACAGTGGCACCTGGGTAGATGACTATCTTCCAGATGAGGGATCAACCTATTAAAGAGGTCTCTGGCAAGAATCTTGCCAACAGTGACTAAGAGAGAAAACTCCCTATGATTGTCACATAATAACCTATTTCCTTTTCCTTCATAGAGACGGACGATGGAAGCATCCTTGACCTCCTTGAGGATAACCTCCTTTTGCCATGTAACTCAGAAAATTTCAGTCAGCTTTTGTATGAGCAGTGAAGGCCCTCCCTTGTAAGTCTCAGATGGAGCAGAATGGGTACCAGGCACTTTGCCACATGACTAATAGCATTCAAAACCTCTTCTTCAATTGGAAGTTTGGCTAGGGAGGGATTGACTTCAACCTGAGATACATGGTCACTGATTGACAATGATCTGTTAAGGACATCATGGAAGTGTTCAGCCCATCTCTCCAAGATTATGTCCTTATCACTAATCAATGTGACTCCATCATCACTGAGTAGTTGAGATGCACCATAGGTCTTTAACTCATAAATCGCCTTCAGGGTGTCATAAAAATGCTTTGGATTGTTACCATCAGCATTAAACTGAATTTCATCTGCCTTCTTACTGACCCAAGCATCCTGCATAATTCTAAGCTTCACTTGCATTTTACTGTTGATGGGGTTAAATGCTGCCTTCTTAAAGATGGAAGAACTATCTTGCTGGTAAACCCTGTGGGGTTCTCGTTTTTCATTTAGTAATTTCTGAATTTCGCCATCATTTTCATCAAACCAATCCTGACGTTTGCATGGGTTCTAGCCCAGATGAGTAAATACAGTGTTGTATAACAAATCCCTGAAAGCTGCCAACTTCATTTCTGCTCCACTGTTGCAAACCATGTGTTGACTCAGCTTTCCCTCCAAGTCAACAACAAACTATTCACTCATGGAGAAGCACTATAATTTGTTAACATTAAGCCTTCTGGTAGTCATCTGCCTTGCGGCTGCCACTTACATTGAATGCAAATGTTTACTAATAAGTCTATCATCTGTCTTGCACTCTGCTCCACACATCACCTTTATCACTCTCACATCCTATCTCTTCTCCTTACAATGACATGTCTATTAAATGCCAATGTTTGCTGTGAGGGTGCATCTATGAAATTTTATTACATTTAAGTAAACTGATGTTAGTGCTGATGATGAGAAGGCGATGAGATGCACAAGTCTTCAGTAGTAAGTAACCACTACTGTTTACAACTCCATTCCTCCCAAGGGCTCCCTGCCATGTTTGATAGTCTGTGCCTACTCTGGTGTGAAAATCACCCAGAATTATAAACTTGTCCTCTTTCAGCATATGGATTATGAGGGTCTCCAGATCTTCTTAAAATTTTTTTTTTACTTCATCAGGCTTTAACTTACTGGGAGGATATACACTGATGATAGTGGTGTGGCACTTTACTGCACGTGGCAACCACACTGTCATGTGTCTACCATTCACTCACTCCTTTCAGGAGGCATACAGGCTCATTGACTAGGTTAGTTTTGATTGTGAAACCTACACCAGCCTCACGGCGCTCCCTATCACTGCAGCCACTCCAAAAAAAGAAAAAAACATGTATCCAGCTCTGATTTCAGTGAACTGTCCTTCTTTTGCCAGCCCTATTTCACTCAGCACTGCTATTTGGATGTGATACCTGCCCTCACAACAAGAGCTATTTCTTCCAGATCTACTGGATTTTCTGTTGTCCATAAGTGTGTGCACATTCCACGTACCACTGGTTAATGGAATCACCTTTGCAGAAGTTTTCATACTTTTTTGTGTGTGTGTTTTGACCTCAGGGTAGAATCCCTACCTGCTACAGTAAGCAGGCCAGGATTAGGTTAGTTTAAGCAGACAGTTTTTAGGGCATCTTTTCTAACCCCTTCCTCATTCCAGAAGGTTAACAGTACAGTCCTTTTAAAAGGCTGCTCAGAATTTGGAACGATTCCCAAAGGACTATAAAATTGTGCATAGCCTCTGATCCAGCAATGCCACTACTAGGTCTATAGCACAAAGAGCTCCAAAAAAGGGAAAGGGACCTATATGTACAAAAATATTTAAAGAAACTCTTTTTGTGTTGGCTAAAAATTAGAAATCAAGGGGATTCCCATCAATTGGGAAACGGCTGAATAAGCAGTCATATATGATTATAATGGAGTATTACTGTGCCATAAGAAATGACTATCAGGGCAATTTCAGAAAAACCTAAAAAGAGTTACATAAACTGATGAAGAGTGAAGTGAGCTGAACCAGAACAATGTCATACACAGTAATAGCAATATTGTATAATGAACAACTGTGAATGGCTTAGCTATTCTCAGCTATACAATGATCCAAGACAATCCCAAAGTACTCATAATGAAACATGCTATCCACCTCCAGAGAAAGAACTGATGAAGTCTGCATACAGGTGAAAGCAGACAATTTTTCTCATTCTTCCTTTCTTTTTTCCTTTCTTTCAGTTTTCTTCCACAAGATGACTAATATGAAAATAAGTTTTACATGATTGCACTTGTATAGCCTATATCAGACTGTTTACCATCTCAGGGAAGGGGGAAGGAAGGGAGGAAGGAATAAAATTTGGAATTCAAAATTTAAAAATAAAGAATGTTAAATGATAAAAAATTTTACACGTTAATTGGGGATTTTTTTAAAGGCTACTCAGATACAGCCAGACGGCTGCTGAATCCCACTACTGCTTCCAGTGAGATGACCACCCTGAGGCTTGCGTTGCCTATGTGTAGGACTACGACTATAGCTCCCCGTGTATCTCCACCAGCTGCTCTGTCACTTGCCTGTCACCAGAGGACTTCAAGGTAGGTAAAAAGAGTAAAATGGCATGAGTGATATCTTTTGATTCACACATAAACTGGACTTAAGTGAGTTGCATGAAGTCATCGGCCTCATTCTCTTCCAGAGTTGTCAGAGTCCAATGGCAAGACAAAAGTCAAGATAAGTGGCAATGATTCAGGATACAATGGATGATCTTGGCATCTTTGATGTATAACCAAGCTCTAAGCACTCCACAGCGCCTACTTCTGCCACCCTTGTGGCTGTTGGAATAAATTGTTCACATCCACCTCTTCTAACAGAAGTCTTCAAATGCTTGGGGTAGACACCCTCCCTAACTTACCAATGAGTTTGAGGCTTGTCTGTTCTCTTCAATCTGGTTTAGCCCATCTGCTCAAACGGTTTTACCAGGGTGTGACCACTGCACATGCTATAGCTTCTTGGAACCACAGATGAGAGATGGGTGGCAGGTGGACACCAAAATAAGCCCTGAAAAGGGCTCAGCAGCCCTCACACGAGGGGTACTAGTCTTCCCTTAACACTCTATACAGTGCAGAGTATAAAGTGAAAGGAGATCTTTGTACAGACCCCTGAGGGGCACACAACTTTAGTCTGTATGACCTGGATGAAGACCAAGAAAGAGACTGACAAAAAGCAGTCAGACAGGTAGGATACCAGGACATACGAGTGTCAGAGAAATCTAAAGAGAAAAGATTATTAAGGATACAACAGTAATCAACTGTCAAAGGGTGCAGGTCAAGAAGTCTAAGGATTGAAAAAAAAGATCATTAGACCTGGCAAGTAACAGATCACTGGTAACTTCAGAGAGAACTTTTTCAGTCGAATGATGAGGTCAGGAGCCAGAATGTAAAGAGTAAAGAAAAGTGAGAGGAAAGGAGATAGAATTATCAATTATACATGATCTTCTCTAGGAGTTTAGTCACAAAAAGGAGAAGAGATATAAGATGATAACTAGGGGGAAAAGACAGGTCAAGTGAGAATTTTTTGAGGGTGTGGATAACACGGGCATATTCGTAGCAGCCAGCAGCAAGGAGAGACTGAAGATAAGTCAGAGTGGGAATGAAAGAAGAGTCAATAAGCTAGACAAAACAGGATTGAATGGGATCACTTGGATAGGTAGAGAGGTTTGCCTTGATAAGAAGGGCCACCTCTTCACATGAAACAAGGAAGAAGGAGACAGTAGCGAAGGCACTTGGGTTATGTGAGCTGAGAAAGAGAGAAGAGGGAACTCTTAATGAATGGCCTCAGTTTTTTCAGTGATATATATAAGAAGGTTCTCAGTTGAGAATCATGGCAGGCTTCAGGAGGGATGAAAAGGTTTGGAAGAGCTGCTACAGTGAAGGGGATAGCTAGTTAATTAGAAGCATAAAAAGAATGCCTAGCTACAGTGAAGGCCCCAGTTGACATTATGAAACATAACTTTGTAAAGGACCTAATAGGCACAGTTGTGATTTTCTCTACCTTTGTTCAAAAGTACATGAGTAGAAGTGAATACAACAGATCACCAGGGTAATACAAACCTGAAGCTTAGCAGGGCTGGATCAGCAATAAGATAAGCAGTTAAGGGATTCAAAAGAAGACATCATTATGAAGTTGAACTGGTTCACAAAGCAGTCAAGATAGAAAAGAGAGGAGATCAAGAACTGAGGGACTGAGGGAATGGAGGTCAGAGTAAGGACAAATAGCAGTTTGGTACAGCAAGACAGAGGAATGACAACAGATTTTGATGAAATAAGGAAATTTTAGAGTTCATGAGCATGGAAGTAGTACATCAAGGGCTAGGATACAGATAGGATGGAGGAATAGGCCACAGGAAATTAATAAACTGAGGAATTTTGAAGTTATGGTATTTGAGACAGTATCAGTATGCATACTGAAATCCCTTAGAATGAAGGCAGGAGTTCAGGAAGAGATAGAGACTATGATTCATGCAATGAACTCATTATGGAAAGAAGAGTCCCGGATGCTGGTAGATAATAATTATCAGAATTTTCATTGGGTAGGAAATATGGACTGAATGAACCTCAAAGGAGGAGAGACTACTGAATGATGAAAGAAGGAAAACTTGTAAGTGGCAACAGGGAACAAGGATCATACCAACTCTCCCACCTCAACTAGTAAGCCAGAGAGAATGAATTAAAGTATAACCAGTGTTAGAAAGGAAGGTGGCATCATCAGGAGGGAACCAGGTCTCAGTGAATGGGAGGATGTGAAAGGAGAGGGAAAGTAAAAGATTTAAGATGAAAGCATGTTTGTTACCTATGGAGCAGCCATTCTTGAGCACAGGTGTCAAACTAGTTGCCCAAAGGTACAAACCCCCTGGGGGACTTAATCAGATTAAAATGTAATAGGGAAAGTTTTAACAAATTAAAATACAATACAATATACACAATATCAATTTGTTGGCTTTCAAAATTATTATGCAGAACAACAGGGATCTTGTTTCTATTTGAGTCTGACATCAAATTCTAGAAAGCACAGTGGATGAGGCTGGTAACTTTAGAGTGGGACATGGGGCAGGGCTGAGTTGAGGGAAACAGAAACAAGGGCTGATCATTAAGACATGAAGAACAAAGCCTGATTAGAGGCACACCAGTGGATTATTGCTGGAGCATCACACCCGTTTTTGTTTTGTTTTGTTTGGCTTTTAGGCAATTGGGGTTAAGTGACTTGCCCAAGGTTACACAGCTAGTAAGTGTCAAGTGTTGGGTCTGAGATCGGATTTGAACTCAGATCCTCCTGACTTCAGGACCAGTGCTCTATCCACTGCACCAACTAGCTGCCCCGAAAATGGATTTTCAATGAGATAGAGGACTTTCAAGCATTCTTGATGAAAAGACCAGAGCTGAATAGAAAATCTGACTTTCCTTTTTGCTTTTTTTTAGGCAATTGGGGTTAAGTGACTTACCTAGGGTCACACAGCTAGTAAGTGTCAAGTGTTTGGTCTGAGGCCAGATTTGAACTCAGGTCCTCCTGACTTCAGGACTGGTGCTCTATCCACTGTGCCACCTAGGTGCCCCATCACACCCATTTTTGAAAGCAATTTGGAATTATGCAAAAATAGAGATCAAAATGCTGCTAGGTATATTCCCCAATTGAAGTCACTGGTAAGGAAAAAGTCCCTACACGCACCAAAGTACTTATAGCATGGCTTTTGGTACTAGAGAAGAATTGGAGACAAAGCAGAGGCCCATTGGCAAACAACTAAACAAATTGTGGTATGTGAATATATACACTATTACTGTGCTATAGGAAAAAATGAATATGATTAAGACAGAAGCATGAAAAAACATACATGATCTTACATAGAATGAAATAAGTGGGGCCAATAAAACAGTATAATGATTATTACAATGTAATAATACAAAAGAACAAAGGTGAATGTTGTAAAATTATAAAAAGGAGATATAAGAAGATCCTTCTATCTCATTCCTTCACAGATGTAGCAGATCCATGGCTCCGAAACTCTGTGTATATTTTAGATTTATTTCCATGTATTGATCAGTTGTACTGATTTTTTTCCCTCTTCCACTTTATTTTATTTAAAAAAAATTGTTGTATGGATAACTCTTGAGTGGGGAGGGGACCATAGGAGAAATTCTCATAATGTAAAAAACAAAAGATATCAATAAAATTTACTTTTAAAAAATAAAATCAAATTGGTCAGATTAAAAATTGACCCTAAAGAATTAAAGTTTTTTTCCTGTCAAAAAAGCAGCATTCAACCAGACTGAGATGGCTCACATGAAAGCTGAGTTGCTCATTTGGTCAAAGATTTGGTGTAACTGATAGCAAATGAGATGCAAAAAGTACGAACAAAGGTTTCCGACAAAGCTCCTTTTATAAAACAAGAAAAACATTAAACTACTGCTAGTACTGTATCATTAATTATAAGCAGTTAAGGATAATATACTACTTAAGACCCTCTCTTTGTCAAAGTACTAAAAAAAGTCAGGATCTAAAATAAAGGACAATAAGTACAGTCTTACTTAAAATCCTTTTTCTTTTGCAAAGCAGTAAAATAAATAAATAACTACTTTGAAGCAAAAAGAAATAGCACTCTCTAAAACCCACTTTCTTTCCATTTTCAAGTAAACAACAAAATAAAATAAAATGGGGAGCTGAAGGGAAAGAGTAAAATTAATGTCTGAAAACACATAACATGCTGGAAAATATCAACAGTTTCAATACTGTATATCAACATTTTCAACATGTATGGCAGTAATTCACATGAAATATATAATCTAAGATAAGCAATATTATTGATCCTAATATGTATGCTCTGTAAACAATTAGAATTTGCAAGGGCTTAAAATAAAAAGAAACATAGCTAATTCACAATCAAATATTAATGGTTCAATCCTAAAGAATGTTCTTATTTGGAAGTTTTCCAGGGATAACTTTTTATATTAGTATAGCATTCCTCATGACAAAAGCCCCTGACCCAAATTAAATTCCACACTAGAGGTCCTTTATTACATAATATTTTGCCATTTGCAAGTCATTCCTTTATATTATATCTCATTATGCTTTAAAATACAAATAATATTCAAAGGGAAAAATAACAAACTTAGCTGTAGAAATGATTTCGCACTGAAGTGAAAAATGACTGATATCAGATTGTTTTCCTGACTGATAGATCAAGAAACTAAAGCAGTTCTGACAAGGCAAAAAAGGAAAAGTTCTGAAGAATGAGATGCTACATAGGATAAGCAGACCAGAGCAGAACATAATAGTAACCAAAATGGAGTACCAGGTTCCCAGGGCCTAGGACAAAGAAAAAAATAAAGATGATGTGGGAATGCGTCAAAGACCAATACTAATTATTTCAGCTTAACCTAAGGTTGGTCATAACTTAAAAAGAATAATTCAATTTGTATATTTTGCCTTCTAACAGATTTGCATCTTTAAAAAGCAGCTAGATAGAGTGAGGAAAGCTTAGTCAAGTCACTTAACCTCACTGAGGCTCAAGTCACTGAGCCTTAGTTTCCTCATTTGTAAAATTAGGGTGCTAGACTAGATAAATGAATCCATCAAGAAGTATTTATTAAAAACTTATGTATTGACAGGTACTATAGTAAGCACTAGGGATATAAAATAAAAATTAAGCATTTCCTGACTTCATGGAGCTTAAATGGCCTCTAAGGTCTCTTCTTCTTCTAAATCTATAATCCTATAAGCCTATGACATGTGTCCAGCAGTGTTTAACAAGACACTAGTCTGGAAAAAGAACTGAGTCAGCAAGCTATCAATTCACTGACTGTTGAGTTTCTGCCTTGTTCTCTTGCTTTTTTTTTTCCCTAGCTAGTCTTCAAAATCTCAATGTTCTGATTATGTCTACTTCATCACATGACTCTCTCTTTGATTCCCTAACATCCACTTAACAAGACTCCCTTCAGTGTAAGGATTTTTTTTTCCTAACTATCAGAAAGTGACTCTGACTTTCGTGTTTATTGCCATTGTTTCTCATCTCTGCTCCTGGTTCTGATGCCCGGATCTCTCCTCCATAGGGGTAATAATTATTTGGAAAGAAAGGAGGCAGTCTACAACAGCTATATTAACCATTTTCCGGCCAATGCCCTGTAGAACAGAGTTCTCCAAACTTTTTTGATCCCGCATTCCTATCAGTAAAAAGTTTTTGGGCACATACCAATAATATATGTATGTGTATATAGGTATATATGTTTATAAATTATATACATGTACTTTAATACCAACATTATGTACATTATAATACACAAAACACATTTTTAAGATGAAATAAATAATATAATAATTTCATTTATTAATGTTATAAAAAGCCTTTTGCAATCACAAAAATTATAATTAATGATTTTCAGTTGGAGTAAAGAAACTTTATTGTGTTTTAAACTTTAACACTTTGTGATATGTCAATTTGAAGTCCTAGTCCTAAGTTCAGTTATTTAGTCTTACTGACTGTCACACTGAAAAAGAAATAAGTATAGTATTGGTTGTACTTACCAAATCATGATATTGACTTTCCAATGTCATATATCAATTAGGCAACAGTTTTTGTTGAAAGGTACCTTGTAAATTTATATTTTCCCCAGATGTCAATCAGGTGTGCTTGCAAACTAGTAATTTTATGTTTTTAGCAATGGAGTTCAAAATTCACAGAAATATACTGCTTGGAAAATTTTCAAATAAATTAGGAAATTCTGCTTCCAAGCTTTTAAGTATGCAGATAGAAGGGGTTTTTTAAAATAGATGATTATTTCCTGCAACAAAACAGTTTTGTTTTTATATGTCTTAATAACCATATTGACCATAGGATCCAAGATCAAGTTTGCCTGATGACCTAGAAGTCTGGAGTAATCAACCCTAAGGGTATGTCTTTCTGGGGAGCCACATACACCTCTTTGCAGCTTTTCTGACTGTTGATTTTTTTAAGCTAGCCTGCTTGCCAAAGCTAGGATTAGTTCAGACCTCTCTATGAAATGCCTTATGTATGGAACACTGGAGAAATACACATTGGAAATTTTTGTCCAGACCTCCAGTTGGAATGTTCTATTTGTTGTAGAGATAATTGAAGACATTCTGAATAATATATGAGTTGTAGGGACCTAGATGAATTCTCACTCAGAACAGTTTAAATTCTCACCTAAGTAAAGATGTAGCTTCTAATCAACCACAAGTCTCTCTCTAAGGAGCTCAGCTAGAACTAGGCTATTCCACCGAAAGAGGCTCAAATTTCATTTTCCCTTTACTTTACTGTTCTTGAGCTGAGGCGGGCCTTTGCAAACACTAAAAAAGGTGGTAACCTATAAGAAATTTTTAACATGATGTGTGTTTTTTGAGTCCTGTATAACCATGTATTTGGCGAAAGTAAAATATACAGTACCAATAGCTATGGCACGCAAAAATTTTTATGAAAGATAATTGATTTTCAGATTGTCTAATAACTATGCCACACAGCCTTCACTGAAACTTTTAAATTTCAAGGTACTGGAATAAGGTTGCTTGAAAGAAAGATTCTGAGCATCTCTAGTCATCTAGAGAGCTATCCAGAACTGGGAATTTGAATAAATGCATACAAAAAGCCTATTTCTGATACCAGGAGATGTTTAACTGGAGGTGAGTACGGTAGAGACTTCATCAGGAGTGGCTGATTTCCCCCAGCCTAGTTGATTAAAGAAAGTAAGGGAGGAAATCTGTGAGCATTTCTACAGATTGCCTTGTTTTCTGATCTCAACTAAACCTTCTCATTCTACTCCTCCAAAGTCAATTTGGTATTTCATTTTTCACAATAGACATTCTAAACCCGTTCACCTCTCCTCAAGCCTAATTCATCAACCTTTGCTTATACACTCCCTAGCAAGACCTACCTCATACTTCATCAAAAAATGAAACCATTCTTCTTGCCTCTTCATCTCACATCAATACTCTTCCCCTACTATTTCCTCCTTCACTCTAGGCTAGGATAAATCATTAGTCCTTCTCCTTACAGAGGACAATCCTTTGACATACATGCTTAATCCCATTTTATCCCATGGTCTCCATCAGATTGCCCCATTATCATTCCAAGTTTCTTATCTTCGGTCCTAATCTGCCTACAAAAATGATCCTGTTTGCCCCAACAGTAAAAAAATCTTCCCTTGATACTATCATCCAGGATAATTATCATTGTCTATTTCTCCTATCTTTTGTGGCTAAGCTCCTAAAGACATACACTCAGTGCTTCCACTTTCTCCCCCTTACATTCACTTTCAAACACCTGGTTTTGTGGCTTTGACCACATCATTCAACAAAAACTGTTCCCTCCAAAATTACCAATAATCTCTCTTACACACCCCACATTTCCAATTAGTTGCTAAATCTTATCATTTCTACCTTCAAGACAACTTTCATATATGCAACCTGTTCTCCACTTACACAGCTACCACCCTAGTTCTGGCCTTCATTACATCTCTCTCTCAAAACTCCATGCAAACCTTATCTTCTGCAGGAAAACTGCAAGAAAACAGTACTCTCAGCTGCTAATGATTTACTCAATGAGATGACCTTCTATCCACTCTGTATAATTTCTTGTAGGCACCTACATTATCGTGTGTTGTATCCCCTTTATAATATAAGCTCCTTGCAGATAGGAACTGTTTTTATCATTCTTTAAATCCCCAGAGCTTCCTTAGCACAATACTAGGATCTAAACATGCACTTAATTAATGTTTACTGTGTGACTAAGGAAGTAACTTTATCCTTCTTTTGCAAATCTAAACAAATCAACATCATTTGTTAGAAAATATATGTATGCATACACACATTAATAACTGCCTGCTAGCTCAACTAAGGGATACAAAACATCCCAATATATGAAATTCTTGGGGGAAAAGAAAAACAAAAACAAAAACAAAAACACTGAGTGAATATAAGGCGGCTAGTTGACATGGTAAGGGCTAGACTTAGAATATGGAATACCTGAGTTCAAAACCTGCCTCAGATACTGTCTATTTTAGCCTCTCTGAGCCTCAGTTTCCTCCTCTATCAAATAAGGAGGTTAGACTGAAGGGCCTCCAAGGTCCCTTTCAGCTTTAAATCTGTGATTCTCCAATCCTATGAACCAGTACAATGTATCTACGTAATGTTTCCAGATACCGTGTCTCTAGTATAGTGACGTGTTAAATCAAAAACTCAGGACATGATCAAACTTCATGGCTTCTCTGTTCTTTCTTTTCTCTTATATAGCCCATTATGAACTAATGACCACCTTTGCAGAAGAATGGAACCCTGAACTCTCAGGATGTTCCTTGGAGCACTTGTAAGGTATCTTGAGAGCAAACCTTTGTCTCTATGAAAATAGTCTCAAAGTCCGGCATAGGGTGAGTCAGACTCTCCCTGTTGTTTCCTTTCCTCCCTAATTCCCCTCCTTAACCAATTATAATACTCAGAGATTCAAAGGAGATATCTGTGAGCAGAGGTTACAGGTAATACTTTGTCTCCACATTAACCATTGCCCTGGGTAATTGTAGGTAAGGGAAATTAACACACATCAGAGATGGAATCTTTCCTTAACCAAGGGAAAGGGGTGAGACCACTTTACTGTTGCCTCCTCTCCAAATTTATAAGACATCCCAAGTAACCTAGTGAGCAAAGAGAGGTTTGCCTCTACCCCAGAAATTTTTGCATTCCCTCCTGTTCTCCTGAGGATTCAGTCAGTTGTTAAGAATATCTTTCAATAAATCTCATTTGGATATATAAATTTCATGCATGAGCTTATCCTTTTCCTTTCATATATATTTTCTGTCAAATCACTAATGTGCAAAAACACTAGCCACCAAATAGATATAGATATTGACCACTATAAATACAGATGCTGACCTCTTCTCCGTCTTTTAAATTTAAGAAAAAATTCTATGCACTAAAAAAAAAACCATTTCAACATTTTCACAAAATGAAATTATCATTAAGAAGAATTTTTTAGCTACTCAACTCTAAGGTAAAAGCTACAGTGAATTCTGGACAATTCGAAATTACTCCATGCCAATTTTGTAATGTTTCCCTAATTTGTTATTTAATTCTTCCTTCTATTCAACTGATCTGTAGCATACTAGAAGGAAAATAGCACAATTAATATGGTAGTTGATGGTTTGCATTTGCTCTTTTTTAAACTGTGCGCTCTTGTTACTTTATCTTGTTACTTTATCTCTTACGAGGGATAGCTTAGTATTGTGTTTTTGTGTCATATTCCTATATATTTGAATGTAGACTTCTCTTAGAGATACTCATTACAAAGATTTTTTTCCCTCAATCAATATCTTCTCTTCCTATTTTGGCTACATTAATTCTGTTTAAGCCCCTAGCAAAGTGCCTGGCACATAGAAGGTACTTAATAAATGCTTATTGATTGACTGTTTGTGAAAAGCTTATTATAATAAAAATTGACTATTTTCCATTTTGTAATCATTTTTATCTCTTGTCTTATTATGAACACTATCCTTTACCATGGTTAAGAAATGCATTTCTGGAAAGGATTCTGGGAAGATGGTGGAGTAAGTTGGAAAATTCTAAGCTCTCCAGATTTCTCCCATAAACAAGATAAAATAGCACCTCAGGGCAAACATAGAGCAGTTAAAAATAAACAAGAGCTGAGGCAGAACAGTGGTCCTACTGGGACATTCAGAGAAGATCTGAAGAAAAATCCCAGGATGAGGTTTGGTCCCTGTGAAGAGTGAACATCTCCAGACTAGTACCTCTGAAATGGCAAGTGGCGAGCCATGGAGGTAGCTGGGTTGGGAAGTGGCCTCTGCCCCAGCCACAGGAACTCTCACCTCTCAGACAGTGAGGGGAGTAGGGTGTCTGAGCCAGGGAAGATTGAGGTAACCTCAACTGAGAAGGAACACCAGACCCAGCTGTGCTGCTGAGATGAGGCACTGGGTGAGAAGGAACTAACAAAGCACATCCCAGGTGCAGAAGCAGCAGGGCCAGGACACTGCTGGCAGTGGGCACCTACAAGAGGGTGGAGTTCTTGGCTACAGTTCCAAGCCAGAGGGGAGAACTGAAGGAGGATCTGAGGCCAGGGCACCATCTTCTATAGCACACGACTAGAAGTGATTAAAAAAAATAAACTGCTACAAATGTTTTTAGAAATGACCAGGTAAAGGAGAAAAAAATACAACCACAGAGAGTTACTATGGGAATGGAGAAGACCTGGGTTTGTCTTCAGAGAAGGATACAGAAGCAAAGAAAGTCTCTCCTACCCCAAGGAGTAATATCAAGTGGTCCCCTGCCCAAAAAGGATTCACAGAAGAACTTAAAAAAGACTTTAAAAATCAAGTGAAAGAGATTGAGGAAAAACTAAAAATAAATAAGAACAATCCAAGAAAAACAATAAAATTATAAAAAGAAAGTCAACCAATTAGAAAAGGAGATCCAGAATCTGAAGGAAGAAAGTGACTCCTTGAATACTAGAATAATAAAATATAAAGAATGAACAAAGAAGAAATGTTAAACATCTCATAAGAAAAACAATTGATCTAGGAAACAGATCAAGAAGAAAAAAACATTAAAATAATCAGAATACCTGAAAGCTAGATCAAAAAAAAGAATCTTGATACAATGTTACAAGAAATAATTTTTTTTAATTGTCCTGAAGTGGACAAGGAGAAAGTAAAAATAGAAAAAATCCATCGAACACCACCTGAAAAAGATCCTACAAAGAAAATCTACACGAATATCAAACTCAAATTCCAAAACTCCCAGCTCAAGGATACAATATTATGAGCAACAAGAAAAAAACAATTTAAATATGGTGGTGACACAATCAGAATCACACAAGCAGTGGTGACACTAAAAGACCACAGGTATTGAAACACAATATATTGAAGAACTGAGGTTGTGGCTGAAAATATCATACCCAGCAAAGTTAAGCATAATCCTGAATTATGCCAGATTTTCAGAAGTTTGCTTAAAAAAAAAAAAACCTGAACTTAACAGATTTGACATACAAGAGCCAAAAGGAATACAAGGTACATACCAAAGACTAATTACAAGGAAGTCAATAAGGACAAACTGTTTACCTTTTATATGAGGAAACGTAAAGTAAGACTGCTATTAGTAATGGGGTAGTTCATAAGAAAGATTGAGATAGATCTGAATATGATATAACTTTAAAATTAAACCAGTTAGGAACAGGTAAGAAGAGTTATTATCTTATACAAATGAGGTGCGAAAGGAAGAACTGACACAGAGGAATTAGGTGGGGGAGGAGGGCTGTAGTTCTAGAACCCTACTTTTATGAGGAATGGGTTTAAGGGGGAACATTATACATACATATATATATATATATATATATATATATATATATACACACACACACACACACACATATAAGTGTACAAAAGTCTTCTAAATTCAGAAAGATGTAAAAGGCTAAGGGGACATAGGGATGGGGGAGAAGATAAGGGAGGGATTTTAGAGGGGAGGGTGAGGAAATAAGATGGGGAGCGGGCTACAGAAAGGTGTTTAGATTAATGGGAATGGGAGGACAAGAGAGGGATCCTTAAAAGGGGGTAGGTTAAGTAATAGAGGGCAAGTTGGAAGGTAGAAATAAAGCAGAGGAGTCAGGAAGGACAGGAAATAAGAGATACCCACAAACATAAAATAAAGAGCAGGAGTAGAATTTGTTAGGGAAAAAGGAGCAGGGGTGGTAAATCATGATCTCAAGACAAAGTTAAGGCTAAAATAGATTTAATGAAGACAAAAAATAGGGAAACCACACTACATGTCAGCTATATTCATTAACGTTGTTTTTGACTATTTAAAATAACTAGCCAGTATAAGGTTGGAATGTTGCTGTGATGTAGGAAATGACGAGTTGGTGAACTTGGAAAAATATGTAAAGACTCAGAATCATGAAAGAAGAGTTTATCCACCCTCAAAGAAACATAGTACTAATAAGTATAGTACAGTATTACATAAACGCATATGGATGTATATGTTTATATATGATTATAGATATCTAAGAATATGTGTACCTAACTGTATGTGTGTGCATATGTACATATATATTTGCATGTATATGTATAAATATGTATGTATGTACATGTTTATGTATGTGTATGTATGTGTGTGTATGAATACATCTACACTTAATTGTAGCCTTCTTGGAGAGTGGGGGAGGTCAGGAGAAAAAAAGAACAAAGTAAAAAGTACATAACTGAGAACAAAAGAAAACTTACAAGGAAGTAAAGAAAAGATGGACAGCTTGAACACAATGCATAGTATTTATTATACTGGCTCTCTTGAAATGGAAATTTATTGTTGTAGATTTTGAAAACTCTCTTATGTTCTGCTGTGCACATGGCAATTTTTTTTTTTAATTTTGTATTTAAGTTTCAGTAATTAAGTTTACAATATTTTTCCTTTCTTATTGTGTATTAAATTTTTGTATTTAAGTTTAAAATTTAAAAATTTAAAATTTAAAAAGATGCATTTCTTTACATCTTAATCTAATGTTTTTTCTGATATGACATTAAATTTAAATTGATACAATATTCATTTGTTAAGGAATTACTAAAAAGAAGGCAGTGTGCTAAACTGAATAGAGGTGCAAAATTAAAATAAATCACTTACTGCTCTGAAGATTGGTTTAGTATTAGGAAATGAAATAACATAATTAATCATACTAAAAACAAAACATACAGTACCACATGAATTTATAAATAGATGCAAAAAAGATTATCAAAGTACAACATTCATTTCTCCTCCCCCTCCCAAAAAAACAACAACCATAAAGATAGTCAGAAAGAGAATTATTTAAACAAAAGCAAGAATCACATTTAATGGGAATACATTAGAAGCTTTCCCAATAAATTCAGGAGGAAAGCAAGGGTGCTCAGTCTCCCCACTAGTATTCTAAATGCTTCTGGAAATAAGAACAATAGAAAGGCATTAAGAGAAAGAGTTTTTAAATTATTCTTATTTGTTGACGACATCGTGGCTTTTATTTAGAAAATCCAGGAGAATGAGCAAAATATTGGGACAATTAATAGCTTCAGCAAAATTACTAGCTACAAAATAAACCCACAAAAGTCAACAGCATTTCTCTTTGATAACAATGAAATCCAAAAGGCAATAACACAAAGGGAGATCTCATTCAAAAAAAGTACAAAATGCATGAATCATTTGCTGATGTGCTATCAAAAAACATTCAATACTTGTACAGATTCAATGACTAAGTACTTTTAAAGAAATGAAGAACAACATAAATAACTAGAGGAATATTCAGTACTCATGGATGGGCACTGTCAACAAAATAAAATGACAAACCACCAACATTAGTTACAGTTTTATTCCTATAAAAATCAAAGTATTAAAGGAATACTTCATAGAATACATTAAAAAAAAGCATTTGGAGAAATGAAGTATCTAGAGAAATAGTGGAAAAAAGGTAGGAATAAAGGTAAAATGGCATTTCCAGACTTTGAACTGTGTTATACAGCAACAGTCTCCAAAATTATTTGATACTGGTTAAAAAACAGAGAAGTAGATTAATTAGACATACTGACAAAGAAGAATCAGAAACAATGGAACTCAATAACTCAGTGGCCAATAAATCAGGAAAAATAAATTATTTAGGAAAGAATTCCCCCTTTGATAAAAATGGCCAGAAAACTAGAAAACAGTCTAGCAGAAATTAGGCTTAATCCTATTCTTTACAGCATATTCCATAATAAATTCTAATGGGTGTGACCTTCAAAATAAATATAAAATATATATATAATATTAAAAAAAATAAAAATTAGGAGAGAAGCAAACCACATACATTTCATAGGCATGAGTAAGTGATGCAGTCTTAACAAAACAAGACTTAGAGGCAATCACAAAAGATAAAATACAAACTTTGATTATATGAAACTGAAAAGGTAGAAAGGGAAGGGATACTGGGAGAAATTGTAATGATGCACAAAACCAAAAAGTATCAATAAAAATTTATTTTAAAAATGAAAAAATGGTTCTTAACATCAAATAACTTTCTTTGGGATTTCTTTTCTATTTAGATTGTTTATTGTTTTGGAGCTTACTGTGTTGTTTTCTGTAAGATACTAGAATAAACCTAGTCATATTATTATTATCTGTCATACTTCTTTCCAATTTTCCCAGCCGTTTTTTTTTTCAACTAGAGAGTCCTTCTGCCTAGACATTTGTATTCTTAGGTTTATCCAACACTCCCAAATTGTATTTGTTTGCTTTACTTCTCTGGTTTCCTATACTGTTTTTCAAACCAATACCAAAAAAATTTTGATGAATATTGTTTTATAATATAATTTAAGATCTTGTAATCCCTAGGTCTCCTTCATTCATGTTTTTCATTATTTCCCATGAAGTTCTTGACATTTTGTCCCTCCAAATTAATTTTATCAATTTATCTAGTTTGGGTTACTATGTGATTCGACTGGCATAGTACCAAATCTTTAGATTAATTCAGGTAGCATCTTCAATTATATTATATTAACATGGTCCAGCCATGACAATAAGTGAATCTCTTTCCAATTGTTTTACTATAAAGAACATTTCGTAGTTGTATTTATATAAATTCAGACAGTATCTTGGTAGGTAGCCACATTTATACAGTTTGTAGTTATTTGAAAGATATGTTTCCTTCATTTCCTCCTGGATTTTTTCAGTACCACACAGACATTTAAGATTTCTCTGGATTTACTACACACCCTTCATGTGTTTTGTTGAATGTTCGCATTGCCAGAGCTAGCTCAGTACTTGGGAGGCTCTGAAGAAAAGTGTGAGAAAGAAGTATAAGGAAAAAAACAAGCAGTATTAGACTGTCTGCCAAAATAAAGGTCTACAGAGCCATTGTGCTGACCTCATTGTTACATGCCTGTGAAACCCGGACAGTACACCATTGCCACACCAGGAAAATGAATTGCTTCCATCTGAATTGTCTTCAGAAGATTCTGAACATCACCTGGCTGGATAAGGTACCAGACACTGAAGTCCTTTCTTGAGCTAAACTGCCAAGCATTCAAACTCTACTGCTGAGAGTGCAACTCTGATAGGCTGTCCACGTTGTTCTAATGTCAAATATACTTGCCTTAAAGACTACTTTATGGACAACTCACACAAGGAAAGTGCTCACATGGTGGTCAGAAAAATAGATACAAGGACATTCTCAAGGTCTCTCTGAAGAACTCTGGAATTGATTGTATCACAATGTCACAGAACCACCCAGCACGATGTAACCACATCAAGGAAGGTGCTGTGCTCTATATGCAAAGCAGAATTGAAATAGCTTAAAAGAAATGTGAGATGCCAGATTTAGAGAATCCATCCCAAATATGCACATGGACAATTTGTGCCCAACTCGTGGAACATGTTGTAATTTGACTCTAGCATAGTGATGTCCTTTTGTTCCTCTTCAAGAATGAAAAACTACAACAACCACATGTGTGTTTTGTTGAACAGACTATTCATCTCAATTAGTTTTGAAACTAAGAAAGCCATATCATCTACAAAAGAATACCTACTTACTGCCAGTATTTATTACTTTAATTACTTTCTCTGCTCTTCTTGCCAAAGCAAGAATTTCTATCAAATTTCTGTCAAATATAACAATGGGGAAGGGACACATCCTTGCTTTATCCCAGAATTTACTTTACTGAGAAAGTGTACCGTTTTGGTGGAGTCTTCCACTGTCCCTAGCTAGCCACTGACCCCCATCCGAATATCCCAACTTCCTCATATGCCTCACTAAACACACCAGGCGTATCCTCAACCACATTTATCTAATTTTAAACAAGATCACAATGCCCAGCCAATAAGAAAGCCTCACCAACGGGATACTGAGCAGGATGTTTGCCCACAAAACTGTAAGGGGATTTTCCCTAAGTGCATACTACAGTAATACCAGAAACTGTCCTTTAGATGAACTTATAACATAGAAAAGCTTATTAGAATTTCATTATCTTACATTAATACTCCCTAGAGTGGGCTTTTTTGTATCCATTGTGGGTGGTCACAAACACAGTTCAACCAAGGCTAGGACCTCTTCCCATAATAGCAAACTCCTCCTATATTTAATATTCATATATTTTGTTATGCTTAATAGCCTCATTTACTCTATATAAATCTCTGTCTTGCTTTGCTAAGCTGCTAGCTCCTCAAAGGAACCTAGCCCAGCAAGGGCATAATCCTCAACAAATGCCTTTACTTGTTTTAGAGATGGTCTGTGTATGAATTCTTTCACGATGACCCTAAAATATACCTTGACACCCCAATATTTTGGTGCCCAACCTGGGGCAGTCTCTAATTCTGATCCCCTCTAACCCAAGGTAAGCCTCCCCCCTCCCTTAGCCAGGATTCCTCAAATACCTAGGAAGATTTGACAGGATGGCTCAGACCTAGAGCCAGTTTGGTCCTAGAGCCTGTTGGCCCCTGCACTGGCAAATTCGTTCTAGATGGAGGATACTCTGTTTAGGACCTTTGCAGTGAGCTCCCTGAGCTCGACTTATTCCTCTCCATGGGACACTGTGTAACAAGGGAAGTGGTGAATATAGAGAGGAATTCTTTAGGCTTTTGGCATTATTGGACAATCCCCCTCCATCCCATAAGACTCTCCACTAGGCTGCCTCCTACAAAATTGGGACAAATTCAGCTCACAAGACCCAAAAAGGAAGTGCCTTATATTTTTCTGTAACACAGCCTGGCCCCAATACAATCTAGAGGACCAGGAACAGTGGCTCACTGGTGGGTCTGTCAATTACAGTACCATTTTTCAGCTTAATCTCTATTGCCATCCTAAGGGAAAGTGGACTGAAGTCTGTACGTCCAGGCCTTCATGGCCCTCTGACTAAAACAACCGAAACAACAAAATTGCCTTTAGATGAAGGCAAATGGAGGAAGACACGGAATTTCTAGCGACTGGCTGAGGATCACCAATGGAATTAGTAGCTTTTAAAAAGTGGTTTAATGCAGAAGATGGTGCTAAAACTGGATCTTAAAAGAGGGATTCTATAGTGATGAGGTACGGACAGAATAGATTCTAAGAATGAGTAAGTGCTAGTGCAAAGGACAGAAATGAAATATGGAGTGCTATGGGTAAGCACTGGAATGAAGATGTATTTGCCCAGGTCACAGAGTGCTAAAGGAGGTAACAGTATCCAATGATGCTAGAAACAGAGATTGGAGCCAAGATGTATGGTGCTTTAAAAGATAAACAAAGGGGTTAATATTTTTATCCTAGAATTCAAGAATTCATATCTTACTTAATTATACATAATCACTACAATGGTATAATTTTACTTTTCTTCTTTTAATGGGGCCAGGGAAAGGGGATTAAGAGACAAAATAAATGATTTTTAATATTAAAACATAAAATAAAATTAAAGTTATATATTTTGTCTTGACAGCAATAGGAACTCACTTGGTTAACTGAGAGCCACATGGTCAAATATGTCTTTAAAGAAAATTGCTTTAATGGCAGTGTGGAAGATGAACTAGAATAAAGAATGATTTGAAGCAGGGAGACCAATAGGAGACTGTTGGAATCATCTAAGTAAGCAGTGATTAAGGCCCGAACTAAGACAGTAGCCATGTGAGTGAAAAGAAAGGGTTAGCATAAGAGAGATGATGTGAGTGCAGATATGCAAAATTTGCCAAATGACTGGATGAGTGAGGTAAGAGTAAGGAGTCAAAGATAAAACTAAGGTTATGAGCCTAGGCAACTCGAAGAATGGTGCTGCCTTCAAATAAAAAGGGTTTGGAAGAGGAGAAGGTTTAGATGGAAAAATAATGAGCTAAATTTTGGACATGTTGAGCATAACCTCCTAAGATCTCTGTGAGAGAAGGCTTGGTTCTGGGATTCTGCTTTTCTGAATTTCAAATCTGATATTCTCTTTTTGAAAAACCTCTCCCTAAGTAGGCACCAGCACGGTAAGAACAAAAGCTGTCGTTTAAGTGAACTTATACATAGAAAGGCTTATTATAAAATCATTATCATACATAAATGCCCCCTCCTCCAACTGGGTATTTTTCCTGTATGCATTGTGGGTAATTACATGCACAGTTCCACTGAGGCTGGGATCCCTCTCCTATTACCTAATCCCTTGACAAACCCCTCCTGCCTTTTTAATATTCATAATTTCTGTTGTGTAATCTACATTATTACACTATAAAACTGCCTGTCTTGTCTTGCTGAAGTTGCTGGTTCCTCTTGGAACTCAACCCTCTGAAAAGCGTAATTCTCAATAAATGCCTTTGCTTGGATTGGATATGGTCTGAGTCTGTGATTTCTTTCAAAATGACCCCCACAATACACCATGACACCACAACAGTACTAGAGCAAGCCTAGAAACTAGAGGAAGCTAGTTGGTACAGTGGATAGAGCACTGGGACTCATGAAGACCTGAATTCAAATCCAGCTTCAGATACTTACTAGCTGTGACCCTAGACAAGTCAAATGAAATATTTGAAAAAAAGAAGAGTATTTTGCACAGTGCCTGGCATATAGAAGGTACTATATAAATACTTATTCTCTTTCTTTCCCTTTCCCTCTAGCTCCTCCTTGTCAATGACTGCAAGTTCTCCCCGACCCCATCCATCCCAGATAAACGAATTTAAAAACCTCCATTCTCTGAAGAGCAGGAAGGCCTAGCTAGATCACTAACAAGGGGAGAACTCCCAAAAGCAAAAGCAGATGCCACCAAAGCAACAGAAAGTAGGTTCCTTAGTCCACGCAACAAGTAAAGGAACATAAGGTATGGTTAGGCTCAATGAGCCAGTATTCTGTTGTTTTTTCTTCTGTAGCAACTGGTTTGTACAGAATTTTTTTCTTTCTCTTCTTATTTGTATTATTTAATTTGCTATTTCTTCTATTGTACAGTATATACAGAGAAGCAGGCTTAGATACAAAGTCTCAGAGCCACTTTGCCAGAAGTCTATCTTTGTATCCCCTAAATTACCACACCTCTCTGAGCTCTCCAAACACATTAACTTCTGACTTCAACTCTACTTTAACAACTTAATAGCGTGGTCATACCCTTAATGGATCTTAGTATAACTCAAAACTACTTCATGTACAAAGTAGCTTTCATAACCCTGGGCAAATCAGAATACTGCTGAGCCTCAGTTTCCTTATCTGTAAAAATGTGAGTAACAATAGCAATCACTTCATAGAACTAACATGAAAATCAAATGAAATAACGTATTTAGAACTGTCTGCAAATCTCAAAGGGCCAAACAAATATCAGCTACTATTATCAATACTTTATATCTATCACTCCCTCAATTACTACCAAAGTTGCATTTTTTATCCTCCAGTGCCCTGACCCTATTCTTATATTCTTATACTTCTAACCCATTAATATTTTTCTGGTTTCACTTTCTGACCTAACAAGCTTTCTATAGGAAGCCTTTCCCAGTCCTCTTAAGGCTAATGTCTTCCCTCTTTTAATTTTTTTCCTCTTTATCTTGTATATAGTGTGTGCAAATTTCTTTGCTTATTGTCTTCTTCATTAAACTGTAAGCTCCCTGAGGGCAGGGAATGTCTTTTCCTCTTTTTGTAACTCCAGCAAGTAGCTAAGTGCCTGACACATAGTAGGCAATTAATAAATGTTTACTGAGACCTAAGAGTTGCACATTTCAATAATTTCCTTGTCTAGCACTATAGAATATTTCAAATCACTCGCCAACCTTCAATCATATACCCTCCGATTTAACATAATCTTCCAGTTTCTATATTTCCAGGATACCAATCATTATAAAGAAACAAAATCTGATCAATTAGCATCACTACAATTTCATGCTATAAAATCTCAGTGTTGCTAGGTTATTCTTTTATTAACTTTAGTAATTTAATATTTATCAACTCTCAACTGCATTTGCCAAAACTACTGTTTCAAACCCTTTCAACTTACCTCAAAAATGAAATCTTACTCCATCCCCCTCACTTGGCAGATAAAGGTGAAATCAAATTAATTCTCTCCCTCTACACCTATAAATCTTAATCATCAATTTCTTTCCTTCCTTCTAGTCTCAGGTAGCCCTTCCCAGGTATTACTTTCCAAGAAAAATCCTTTACACATGTGCATCCCATACCATTCTCTCTCAGCCTTGTACCATACCTTCCATCAAATAATAACTTGCCACTGGCTCCATCTCCTTACCTTTCTTACCCTTTAAAAAAAACTTTCCCCTTGACCCCTGTCATCCCTTAATTTACAAAGCCAACTTTCTCTTCCTTTAGTTTGTCAAACTGGCTCTTATCACTTTTCTGTCCATACTACTGTCTACTGTCTTATTAACACTTACTAATTAACGGCTATAGCTTTCAGTGGTCAAGTGATTTCTGCAGCCCCTGACTGGGAAGCTGTTAATAGCAAGCCCTTAACAACTAACATTGTGTATCCATAGTCTGGTCCACAGTAATAACCTCCAATCAAATGCTACTGCCTCCACCCTAGTATCTCATTCTAAATCTTTATTTAGAATTTAGAATCTTTATTGAGCTCCCAGAACAACCTTCCAAATGCACAAATACATCATTCCATTCCTCAAAAACCTTCATTAATGGCATACTATTTGGTTGGTTGGTTATTGTCCCTCATTCTCAAAGAAGACCAAAAATAATATCACTACATTAGAGTCAAGTTATAGTGTGTCTGACTGTAGCTGATCAGACCAATACAAGCTCGAAATGCTCTACCACAGGCCGGGCACAAATAGTTCATGTGGAGAGGATTCTCTAAAATTGCACATCCCACATTTCTTCTGAGCTACTTCAATTCTGCTTCACTCTCAGAGCACAGCTCCTTCTCTGATGAGGGCATGCCATGAAAGGTGGTCCTGTGACAGTGTCTCTCATGTCACACAATCAATTTCAAAGTACCTCAGAGAGACCTTGAGAGTGTCCTTATATCTTCTGACCATCATGTGAGTGCTTGCTCTGTGTGAGTTCTCCATAAAACAGTCTTTTAGGCAAGTGTACATTTAGCACTTGAAAAACATGGCCAACCCATCATAGTTGGGCTCTCTGCAGCAGAGTCTGAATGCTTTGTAGTTTAGTTCAAGAAAGGACCTCAGTGTCTGGTATCCTATTCTGCCAGGTGATCTTCAGCATCTTCCTAAGACAATATAAATGGAAGAGATTCAGTTTCCTGGCATGGTGCTGGTATACTATCCAGATCTCAGAGGCATACAACAATGACGTCAGCACAATGGCTCTGCAGACCTTCAGTTTGATAGTCAGTCTAATACCTCTTCTCTCCCACACTTTCCTTCAGAGCCTCCCAAACACTCAGCTAGCTCTGGCAATGCATGGCATCAACCTCATTATCAATGTGTACATCTCTAGAAAGTATACTGCCAAGGTAAGCAAACTTATCCACAGCATTCAAAACTTCTCCATATGCTGTAACCAAAGGTTCCACACATGGGTGGTGTGGTGCAGACTGATGGGGTACCTGTGTTTTCTTGGTGTTAACTGTTAGGCCAAAATTAGCACCAGCAGCAGAGAAATGATCCATACTTTGTTGCACCTCACTTTCAGAGGCTGCATTGAGTGCACAATCATTGCAAACAAAAAATTATGCACCAACACTCCCTCCACTTTGGTCTTGGCTTGTAGCCTTTTCAAGCTGAAGAATTTACCATCAGTGCAGTGGGTTACCTTGATGCTTTGTTCATCCTCACTGAAGGCATTAGACAACATGCCTAAAAGCACCATGCTAAAAAGCATGAGACCAAGCACACAGCCTTGTTTCATTCCATTGGTGACTGGGAAAGTATGAGAGCAGTGTCCATTATCCAGAACCCTGGCAAGTATGCCATCATGAAACTGATATACGATACTGATGAACTTCTCCAGGCAAACAAATTTTAACATAATTTTCCATAAGCCCTCACAACTGACTGTAACAAAAACCTTGGTCAGATCTATAAATGTTGTGTATAGACCTCTGTTCTTCTCTTGGCATTTCTCCTGGAGTTGTGGCAGCAAACACCATACTGACTATTCCTTGGCCCTTTCTGAAGCCACATGGCTCTCAATTAGATGACCATCTTCCAAGTGAAAGATGAGCCTAATGAGGAGGACTCTGGCAAGAATCTTTCCAGCAATGACTAAGAAAGAAACAGGCCCCACTCATAATTGTCACAGGACAATGTATTTCCTTTACCTTTATAGAGATAGACAATGGAGATGTCCTTCAACTACTGGGGGATAACCTCCTCTTGCCATATAACTTAGAAAATTTCAGTCAGCTTTTGCATGAGCAATGGACCCCCAACTTGTAAACCTCAGCTGGAACAGAATCAGCACCAGGTGCTTTACCACATGAAAGGAGCCTAATGGCATTCAAAACCTCTTCTTCGGTTGGAATTTCATCTAGGAAGGGACTGACTTCAACCTGAGGTAAACAGTCAATGGCTTTAGCATTGATTGGTGATGGTCTGTTGAGGACACTATGGAAGTGTTTGGCCCATCTCTCTAGGATCACGTCCTTATCACTAACCAATGTGGCTCCATCATCACTGAGTAGTAGAGATACACCATAGGTATACGCCCATAAACAGCCTTCAGGGCATCATACAAGCACTTTGGATTGTTACTATCAGCATAAAACAATTTCATCTGCCTTCTTATTGAGCCAAGAATCCTGAATCTCTCTAAGTTCTGCTTGTACTTTTCTTCTGATAGAATTAAATGCTGCCTTCTTAGAGATGGATACACCATCCTGCTGGTAAACCCTGTGAAGTTTTCATTTTTCACTTATCTTCTGAATTTCCCCATCATTTTCATCAAATCAGTCTTGATGTTTACAGTGTTCCAACCCAGATGAGCAAATATAATACTGTACACCAAAGCTCTGAAAGCTGCCTGCTCCTTTTCTGCTCCATTGTTGCCAACTCTGTGTTGGCTCAACTTTCCCTCCAAGTTAGTAACAAACGGTTCCCACTCAGAGAAGCACTCTAATTTGTTAACATTAATTCTTCTGGTAGTCATTTTGCGTTGGTGTTACCATTTTGGTTGGACTAACTGAAAGCCATGATCAAAAAAAGAGCCTAGACATCATCTTTCAAGAAATTATCAAGGAAAACTGCCCTGATATTTTAGAACCAGAAGGCAAAATAGAAATTGAAAGAACCCACCGATCTCCCCCTGAAAGAGATCCCCAAAGGAAAACTCCTAGGAATATAGTAGCCAAATTCCAGAGTTCCCAGGTCAAGAAGAAAATATTGCAAGCAGCCAGAAAGAAACAATTCAAGCACTGTGGAAACACAATCAAGATAACACAAGATTTAGCAGCTTCTACATTAAAGGACCGCAGGGCATGGAATATAATGCTCCGGAGGGCAAAGGAGATAGGATCACAACCAAGAATCACCTACCTACTCAGCAAAACTGAGTATAATCCTTCAGGGGAAAAAATGGTCATTCAGTGAAATAGAGGACTTTCAAGCATTCTTGATGAAAAGACCAGAGCTGAATAGAAAATTGGACTTTCAAATACAAGACTCAAGTGGAACATGAAGAGGTAAACAGCAAAGAGAAAGTATAAGAGACTTATTAGGGTGAACTGTTTACATTCCTGCATGGAAAGATGATATTTATAATTCATGAAACCTTTGTCAGTATTAGAGTAGTTGGAGGGAAAAAATTATATGTATGCAGATAGACAGATAGATAGATAGACAGACAGACAGACAGACAGATAGATAGATAGATAGATAGACAGATAGAGGGCACAGGGTGAGTTGGAGATGAAGGGGTGATTTCTGGAGAATAAAATTAAGGGGTGAGAGAGGATTATACTAGGAGAAGGAGAAAGGGAGAGGTAGAATGGGGTACATTATCTCACACAAAACAGAAAAGAAAAGGTTCTTACAGTGGAGGGGAAACAGGGGAAGGTGAGAGGAAATGAGGGAATACTATTCTCTTAAGATTTGGCTTAAGGAGGGAATAACATACACACTCAATTGGGTATGGAAATCTGTCTTACCCTACAAGAAAATAGGGGAAGAAGGGGACAAGAGAGCAGGGGGATGATAGAGAGAAGGGCACATTGGGAAAGGGGTAATCAGAAGGAAGTACTTCTGAGGAGGGACAGGGTCAAAAGAAAGAATAGAATAAATGGGGGGGGCAGGATAGGATTAAGAGAAATAGAGTTAGTTTTTCACAACATGTCTACTATGGAAGTGTCTTGCATAAGTGCACATGTATGGCCCGTATTGACTTGCTTGCCTTTTCACTGAGGGGGTGGAGTGGGAGAAGGGAGAAAATTTGGAACCCAAAGTTTTAAAAAGACATGTTCAAAAAAAAGTTTCCACATACAACTGGGAAATAAGAAATACAGGAAATGAGGTACAGAAATCTATCCTGCCCTATAGGAAAATAGAAGGGGAAGGGGATAAGAAAAGGGGGGTGGGGGAGATAGAAGGGAGGGCAGACTAGGGGAAGGGGTATTCAGAATGCATGCCATCTTGGGGTGGGGGTAGGGGTGAGATGGGGTAAAAATTCAGAATTCAAAATCTTGTGGAAGTAAATGTTGAAAACTAAAAATAAATAAATTTATATTAAAAAAAGAAAAAAAGAATTATTCAGCAAAGGGGTAGTGGGAAGGGCAGATAAGTTCTCTTGAAAAGAAATAAAGTTTAGGGGCAGCTAGGTGGTGCAGTGGATAGAGCACTGGCCCTGGATTCAGGAGGACTTGAGTTCAAATCCAGCCTCAGACACATAACACTTACTAGCTGTGTGACCCTGGGCAAGTCACTTAACCCCACTGCCTAGACAAAAAAAAAAGAAATAAAGTTTAAAAAACTGACTAAAAAAAAGAACGAAAAGACATGGATTTGGGAAGGAGATTATATGGCAAATGTGAAAGACAATGATCATGGGGAGGGCAAGGGGTAAAATTAGAATATGTGATTGAGGAAAAAAGTTAATGCCTTTATCCTCATTACTTCTCTCATGGAACCATACGTGTAAGAGTAAGGCACAACAGGAAAAAAAAACTTCAAGGAGGCAAGATACACTAAATAAAATGGTTAAGGATATGGATTCAAAAATTACCACTTCAGAGGTTTTAGTTCCATAAAGAATACAATGAGACTAAAGAAGGAATAAATATACACACTATGAAACAAAGAACAAAAGTTCAGTATAAACAGAAAGGAAGAACATCAATGAAGAGAACAAGATAAAGAAATTCTTCTTAGGAAAAGGTAATGTTAAAAGAAAAACTAATGATATAACATTTTTCAAAAAATATTTTTTCCTTGTACCCTTAGAAAATAATGAAATCCAGAACACTACAAATACAGTGGAGACATATTTCTCATTTATTAATAAACTCAGATAAATTTGGTTGCTTCTTTCATATGGTTTTTTAAAAGAAGAAGAAGAAGAAGATGATGATAATGATGATGATGATGATGATGATGATGATGATACTGTCAGGAATTGATCATCACAAGCTGTTATCAATACCCCAAACCTCACAGCTCTCCAAGGTGCCACTAATTGCCTATTGTCAGTTACAGGACCTAGACCAATTCTGCTGAGAGCAAACTATGCCACAAAGAAATGAAAGAAAAACTCAAAATCTGATGGGAAAAAAAACTACTTTTGAAATTAAATCTTATTGACACTGATATATACTCCTAACATATATTATTAGCATCTCCTTAGAAATACCTCACAATTAGATTGTGAGATTTTTGAGGAACAGTACTATCTTTTGCCTTTCTTTGTAGGCATCTAATAATAGCAGGCACTTAATAAATGCTTATTGACTTATTGACTGAGATCATACCACAAAGAAATGTTTCTTTTGTAATGTCTTCCTGGTGCCCTGCAAACCCAGTTACTCATTTACTTTGCTACTTTCTCATGAACTCTCGGAAAACTGACACGTAGATCTGCCTACTTTTTATTTTTTTAATTTCCACAGGGCTTTTCTGACTCCTACTATATCTATGCCTCCATTGTTTTAACAGCCCATATGGTTTTGTGTTCTCTCTTCAATCAAAAGGGTTTTTTCATAATGACCAAATAAGCTCATGAAGATCTTATAATCTCTACATTTTTCAATTAATTTTGAAATGGTAACATAATTGTGAAGTAATTGTGAAGTGGTCCATTGTTGAACACTTTACAAAAACTACTGAGTACTAACCAACACCATTAATGAAGATATCTTTGATTTGTATATAGATGCTGTCAAAGATTTTGCAGAGCTAGAAATGTCAGCTGTTAATGACATTTTCTTGGTCCCACCTTTTTTCAGTATTAATAAGGCCCAAGATTTTTATCAACCCTTTGGTATCCTGAAATACCTTATAAATCAATCCTGTAATACCCTCACAATATAAACACTTCTATATACATCTAGCAGCTTCTCCCATCTTTGTTCTTTTTAGTGTCATTTCTATCTCCTCTGCAAGCACATCTCAGACTATAATGTTAAGATCCAAATGTGGGGGTTTCAACTGTACTTACAGGGGAAAAAATTGTTATGATTTTACATGTTATTTTCCATTTTTCTAGTTGCACTCCTTCCATTTTTGTTCCTAGATATCCTTGGACATCTTGCAAGCTTTCTTCAAACTCATTTTAATATCCTTGTTTCCCTCCACTTTATGAATAAATATTGCTCATAATCATACATCAATCTTACAGATTTTATAAATGAGTTTATAATCTTAACAAACATTGCCTTTGGCAATTAACCCTCTCTTGGGCAAGTAAGT
Organism: Phascolarctos cinereus; assembly: GCF_003287225.1. NCBI lineage: Eukaryota > Metazoa > Chordata > Mammalia > Diprotodontia > Phascolarctidae > Phascolarctos > Phascolarctos cinereus. The sequence continues at coordinate 106,818,930 of NW_027555847.1, forward strand.
CAGCTGTTTGCTGACTAAGGTGTTTTCTGGGCGCTTCTGTTCTCCTTGTTGTGGCAATCAATTTATGTTGGTTAAATGTATCTATAAAAATACTACAATCAGTGTCAAAGTCATTTGTGTTATTTATTGCTTGTTTAAGCAGCGCAGGCATGTTCAAATGTATACCATATCTTTTTTTAATTGACTATTTGTTCTTTTTCTTCACTAATTATAATTTTAGCTCTCAAAAGTTGATGGTTCAACTATGCAGACAAGTTTCCCTTCCAGGGAAGGATGCACACATTCAGTCCCTTTCCTAGTAACCCATTCTTAATGTTCATTTCATTAGCATATGATGTCCTAGGGCTCAGACGTCTCGTGCAGTCATCTGGTTTCTGAAAACATCCCCACTTGGACATTCTGAATTAGGCCTGTTCTCAGAGCATCTCTCAAGGGAGGGACTTCTCCTAGATTTGCTTTTCTGGTTCTAGTTACTTGTAGAGATTCTTAGAGATTAGATTTTTCTGCTATAATTTCTTAGAGATTCTTAGATTTTTCTGCTATAATTTTTTTACAAAACACTTTAGTACACCATCCTCAATTTGATTTTCCAATAACCAGCTCAAGCCATTAGGTACCCATAATTCACCCAAAACTTCAGAGAACTTAAGTTTTTAACATCTTACTTGCTATTACCTAAACGTTGTACCCATATGGACATTGCTATCAACAGGTTAAAGAACACTAAAAATAAATCCATGAGGAACTGACTTATAAAATGAGACATTATGGTAAAGATTAATGTTTACCAAAGTAGACATGTAAGTTATGGTACATAAAAGTAAAACTTTCAGTTTTCAATTAAGCTTTAAAAAAATAAATCTTCCACTCCATTCAAATTTGAAAAAAAAAACTTTTACATTGCCTCTTTATCTTAACATTTAGCCTACATCTTACATCTTTATCTAATTCCCTCCCTTGGAAGGACAGTATCACTGTATCAACTTGAAAGAAAACCCATTCTCATAAATTAACATACAATTCTTAAGTAGGTGACAAAGCTCAAAAATTGTTTTTATTTAGTTGGTTAGAGAACTAATATTCCCTACTGCCATCTTAGTGTTCTTAATATAAACCAACAATAACTCAGATATCTTACTGATCACCTGTTCTCATAGAGAAACTTGCTATAAAAGGGGAAAAAAGGGGGGGGAATAGATATAGGAGGGAGAAAATACTTCCCTAGCTCTGTCTGACTTCAGGCACAAGTTACTTGAAAGCCAATAATGTAGGAAAGTTAACATCATTCGCAGGGTATGAAAGACAGGCTTATGATTGACGAGGGAAATTTTCTTGTTTAGGAAACTAAGTCAAGAGGATTCTACTTAGCCCATGCTGAGATTGTCCCCTCAACCTTTCCCAGGGAGAGATATCCACCTGTGTTAGTTATCAGACTACAACACATGACATTTCCTTGAACAGCTTAGATGTTTTGGTGATTTCAGATTTTCATACCTGGAATCAAAACTCAAAGGAACATCAAGTTATAGTCCAACAAGTTTCTACCTCACATAGCAAAATCTCAGACTAAGTAGGATGATGGATGACTCCAATACATTAATAAATATAATTTCATAAGGGCTGAATGACAGTCCAAGAAAATACATATTCTCTCACTGTGGCTGGGTGCTAGTACTCAGCAATTCCACAACTTGTGATCAGTAAGGCTTCGGTAAGCAGAGCTGGTAATCTCTGCAGGTCAACCTGAAGAAATGCACTTAACACAATTTTATCAAGAAGCTATTATTTCCATTCAAATATCAGAAATCTCAGAGACACAACAGAAACACAACGTGAGCATAACACAAATCCCATAATAAGTTTAGATGATAGCAGTGTAGGTAAATGTGTTTCCAAATCATCCTTCATAGCCATTCATTCCGTCACAAGTGACTTTTAAGGTCACAATCCTTATAATTTAGAAAAGTACTGATGCAAAACACATCATTAAAAACAGAACCACCACAAAAAAAAAAAAGGATAAACCTGAGGTGTGGATGTTACTACTTATTCCTTTAACCTGGGAAGTAGTGGTGACAAATGATGGTAGTAAGTTCTGATTACCCTAATAGGAAGCCATACCTCATTTGTAAATGAAGTCACATAAGACAAACAAATCTCACATCAAAATTACTGGAAAATACATTTAAAGCTCTACTGGTTTAAATTCACAACCGTTACTGCTAGGTCAGCTCAAAGTACACTGGGCTAAATATTATAAGCCATTTTTGTTCAAATTTCTCACTCTACCATTCCAGGTGGAAGACTGGTAAAGTATTAAGATTTTTTGCCCAGGCATAAAGGTCTAAGTAGTCTGGTATCACTGCCAGAATGACTTCACTTTCTCAAATCACAATCCTTAAGAATTTTAAGAGGAGTTATGACTATGCTGAGATCTAACACTGTGATTCCCAATTTGCACAATATGAGAAAACACTTAAGGTATTATGCAGTAGTCACACCTAAACTCCACTATATAATTATCCAGAATGGAGCACTGATAATAAAATAATCACAATGGCCAACATTGAGATAGTACCTGATATATGATATGAGCTAGGCACTTGAGAGATAAAATGAAATTTTTTTTTCCAAAAAATTGAAACAACAGCTAGAAAAGTAAATAAGTAAAACAGAGTATCACTGGTCTTATCTTGTTTTGCTGTTAGAAATCAGTTAAGTAGAGCAGAGGTTAAGCTTTGCTTTGAGTGTGCATGCTTAATAGGCTCATGAATACTAACTTCCCCACCTGGTGGAGATAAGATGCCATTTTCTGAACACGCTATGTATGTAGAAGGAGGAAAAACATGTCAAGGGGTAGATGTGTAGTGGGAGTGCCAGAAAGTTATATATTATGGAGTACTCAGCCAATGAGAAAACAGAGGAAGGCTTTGTGGCCACGATTAGAAATGAACAATGAACTATTGCTTTGGTGGGTGTGCCTTTTCCATAGAATACCTGCTTTTCCAACTGCATAATAAACTGAGCTTTTAACTTCATCCCTCCTGAGTCTCACAGCACTGTACTAAGCATTTCACAACTTCACAACTGTTGGTCCTCCCTACAACCCTGGGGGTAGGTACTATTTATATCCTCTTTATGTATTAACAAACTAAGATAAACATAGGTGAAATACCATGTCTGAGGTCACACAACCAATAAATTTGACACCAAATAGCAATTGCATTTTGTATTAAGTTCTACTCTACTACAATTACCCTAACATGGGAACACATCTTACCTTAAGTCAAGTGAAATCACTTCTGGTTTTACAATCAAATGATATCATTTAAAATCTCATTTTACACATGTCCATAAGATACCAGCAGTTTTAAGCCTAAAGCCAAATGTTATCAGTTTGGCTTATTTTCAAAAATAGCTTTTTTCACATTCCTATAAACCTTTTATTTATGCTCATTTAAGTCACTCAAAGAGCTGGATCTACTCCTTCATGTTCTTAATGTAGCCTTACTATATACTGTTAAGAGGATGCCCTCACATCACCCCGAGGCATATGTCATTTTCTGTAGCGTTAACCTTGGGAAGCGGGTTTTTAAGGACAGAACACTGTCTAAAACCATTAATAGGAAAAGTTTTCTTAATTCTTTCCTATATAATTTCTCAATTATATTCAAGATTATCAATAGAACTAACTTTACTGAACTTTTCCTTTGCATTTTCAGTACTTATCAATTACCTTTAAAATTAATCTCTTGATCAATAACATACAGTGTCACATATAATTTAAAACACCATTATGCTTCAGATCTGAGTTACATAATTTCATCCCAGTTAAATCATTTGACTGATAAAATTCTGACATAAGATGAGATACTGGTTTTTATGGGTTTAAGGAAAAATAGAAGATCTACAGTAAGTATAAAGTGCTACTGCAAAAAAACAGTGTGGGAGAGACTAACACTGCACACTACCTTTTAAAACAGACTCACTCATTCTGGCCTAACATATTTAGTACCTTCCAAATTTAAGTAAAATATTTTATTCAAATAAATTCTAAAACTATTCACTGTGGTTTCAACAATATGTTTACTGAAGATCAGAAAAGGCACTATTACTTGAGTAAGGCATTTGATGACATAAATTCTATTTAATAAAAATTATTCCCCTTAGGTGTCCTTATTACATTTAGAAACATATGATTTTTAACTACCTTGCCTCCATATGTATCAAAAAAATCTATTTTAAATGTCTATATCTTTAGATCTTTGACTCTGGTTTAATTAAACAATTAAGTTCATAAAACATTCTTGAAAATTGAAGTTTACTTACTCTTAAGTCAGTCACAAGTCTTTCTCTTTTCAGAGGCAATTTTTAAGAGCTAGAAAAATTTAAGATGGCAACCGTTCCTGAAAATTCACTGATGTTTGCAAACAAGTTTGATTCCCCTTTTTTCTCTTCCCTTTAAAACAATAAACTTGTCACTTTCTGGGAGAAGTGGTTAAAAGTTGATCCACTTTTCACTTTTCAGAATCTAGATAAGAGCTTTCGCCATAAATTCAGTATTCCCCTCCTTTCTTTAAAATAGCCAGATAATATTCTCTAATTTCCATCAAGAGAGTTGCATTTTTCATTTCTTAATAACATAGCTTATAGAATGGTTTTACTCACTTTCTAAATTGACTACATTCAAGGCCAATAAAGAAAAATCTTGATCAAAGTATACTTTACAGACAAAAACTTATTTTTGCAGTTTTTAAACATACTGCCTTGGTGTTAAATATTGAGTGGCAATGTGAAAATAAAGCTCAACAGCAATAATCTATATCTAATATTCGCCAGGGCTAGTTTTATTTTAAGGACTAGCTTTATTTCTCAAATTCTACTTCTTTATGCAATACCTATTCCACAAATATACTCACCTTTCTTTTATAATTCTTAACATGACCTTTTTTTTAGGTATTAGAAACATCTAGCCTGGGCCCTATCCTTAGATTTTTCTTTTTTCCTTATCTTTTCTTTTTTCCTTGTCTTTTCCTTCATAGACATGCTGGGCTGTATCTTTCAACTCATCAATTCTTTTCTTACGCCACCCTGGGCAATTCTTTTTTAAAAATGCTTCCTAATTTCTGGTTGAAAATGGCTGACAAAGCTAAGTTAATAATTCAAGTGTCACGTGGATCACTGAAATTTAGACCTGCTTAATGCCTGTCTTTGCACAATCTATTTTTCAAAAAGTTAAAAGGTTCTTCTACAAACTAACAAATATTCTAAATCCTGAGATGGACAGCACAAGTAGCCATAATCTACAAAATTTCATCTCAGGACCCAATTAAATATGGATTTATAATTTCTAATATTTAAAATCTATTTTACTTAAGCTACTTAGAAGGATTAAGTTTCACTCACCCTCAAGTCACTCCTTGATTTAAACAAACTTCTCCCCTCTTGAGGTCAAAATGAAAGTTCAAATTGTAAACTGTCTTTGAAATCCTACTAAAGCTGACTTCTAGCAGTCTGACACTTTTAAAACTAGAGTAAAATAAAATCTCCCTCCCTAAAACAAAAAAAAAAGCATTTTGTATGTAATCTTTTCTTCTCCTAAAACAAACTCTACAGTTTCTAACGTATCACAAAGGCTTAACATCCACAATGACAATCAACTCATGACCAGTTTATGTTTAAGGCTCATGTTCTATGCTTATGCCTATGCTTACTTTTCATGGGCACAAGACAATGGGCCACATGGTTCAGCTGAGTATCCTAGTCAGAGGCCTGGTCTTTGGTTCATAGATCTAATAAAGGTTTATGTGTCCCTAACAGGAATTCCTCTGACAATTCATGGCATTCAAATTGGTGGACTGTTTTGGTTAGTTGTTGGCTGAGGAAAAAACTCATGGGTTGCCCAGAGATGTGGGTGCTTTTGGTACAAGTGAATTCCTACTGGGAGACATGCAGTGTTCCCCTACTGACCCTTGCTTTCTACAACTGGGTTCATAGTGCCATATTTCCCCAGGGTAGGTGTGGCTGTCCATAGGTTGAGTCATTTTTCCAGGGACCCAGTTTATGAGCTAATGGAGGTCAATATTTAGGGCAAAACCTGGAGAACATCTCTCTCTTATCAGTAATTTAAACATAATGAAGTAGGAATCACAAGACAGATACTCAGACATTAAATACCAGTAACGAAGCTTCAAAAAGGAATTAGTGTGCATACACAAAAACAAAAAACAAACATCTCTTTTCAAGCCAATTTTGAGACTTAGATATCTTAGAATGATTTTGCTCTATATATTTTGGTTATCCTCTCTTTCTCACCCCTTTCTTAAATGAGAAGTATGTATGCCTCTGAGCTTTAAAACTAAGATCCCCCCTTTTAAGATAGAATTCTTCAAAAGCTTAAGAACCCACTCTCCTGGCTGAGCCAGGGACCCCTTAAAGAAAACAAATTTTCTAAGGTTTAAGAATTCCCTAAAAGAATATTAATCTTTCTCGTCATAAGCCAAGAGTTCCCCCTTGAAGAAGTAAAAAATTTCTCAAGGGTTTAAGCTCCTTAGGGGAATTTGCCAGGCTTTATAACATCAATTATTGTCAAATTATCACATCAAATACAAACAGTACCCCAAGACAGACATAAACACACAAAGTTGCAACTTTCTCCAACAGAATGCTTACCCTAGCTCAAAGAATTGAGACTGAGGCAAAGAGTCAGTTCTCCACTGCAGTTTTCATCAAAAGTACACCCTCCAGGACAGAAACATCACCAGGGAGTTTGGTGGCAGGGGAGTGTTCCCTAAGAGGCTTTTTCAGGAACCAGACTCCCTCCCCTAATCCCAGACAAGGCCCCAGTTGCCATGGTTGTAAACAAAGGCAGTCCAAGGTATTGCCTTCCAAGCACTAGCAGTTTATTAGTGGAGTAACAAATCAACTAGCAAAGTGGGTCAATAGTTACCTCAATAATGACAGAGACACCACTGATGGATGATTAGATATTTTATAATAATTAATAAGATAACAGAGCAAAATTTTTAGGTTCAAAGATGTGTCTTATTCTGAATGGTCAGAAAGTTAAAAACCCTCTGATCCTCAGTTTGGTATTACCATTGCTTGAACCTCCTCTGTAAAAACCCCCTTAGCCCCAAAAAAGATGTGATTCAGATCACCAGACAAAAGCAAGACAACCCTGACTTAGGAACAGAAGTAGTATGCAGGAGATGGGAGTAGTCCTCAGGTAATAGGATTAGCCTTCAGGCTATGGGAGTAGTCCACAATAGTTTCAATTAAGCTTGATCTTTCCCTAGAATATGGATGGTGGGTGAAGATGGGTAGATGGAAGGTGGGTGGACATAACAAGTTTGTTGTGATCTTTCGGTCATTTTCAGTTATGTCTAACTCTTTGTGACCCCATCTGGAATTTTCTTGAGCAAGAGTGGTTTGCCATTTCCTTCCCCAGCTCATTTTACAGATGAAGAACAGAGGCCAACAGAGTTAAGAGACTTGCCCAGGGTCATATAGCTGGTAAGTATCTAAGGCCAAATTTGAACTCAGGAAGATGAGTCTTCATGACTCCAGGCCATACATTCTATATACTGTACCAACTAGCTGCCCTGGAGATTCAAGTTATAAGATCAGAATAAGATATGTGACCTGAGGTTACCTAAGCAAAACATACAGCAAAGAATAATATTAAATCTAGCTTGACTAAGCCTTAAAAAATAGAATTAAAATCAATTTTCAATTTTATAACACCATGTATACAAAAAATGAAAAAATATCCCTGCCCTCAAGAAGATCATAGTCTAAGGTACGGACATTTAAATATATATAAGCTATATAGTATGGATGGAAAATAATCTCAAGGAGAAGGCACTAGCAGCATGGGAAACAGGGCAAAGCCCCCCACAGAAGGTGGAATTTGAGCCAAGTCTTTAAGGGAAGCTAGGAGGCAAAGGTAATGAAAGAAAATATTTAACACAGAAGGTACAGCTAGTGCAAAGGCAGGAATCAGAAGATGGGAGTGTCATGTGTAAGAAATAGCAAGTCAATGTAATTTGACTATAAAGTGTGAGGAGGGGAATGAAAACTGAGAAGGTGGAAAGGTAGGAAGAGTCCAGTTTGAGAAGGGCTTTAAATGTCACATAGAAGATTTTGTATTTGATCCTGAACATAAGAAGAAGCCACTGGAGTTTACTGAGGGGGGAAGGTAATAATAAATCCAAACCAGACCACTTTCGAAAATAAGTGGAAGATGGAGTGGAGTGGGAAAAGACTCGAGAATGGAGACCAATTAACAAGCTATTACAATTGTATAGACGAGAAATGATAAAGGCCTATACTAGGATGGCAGCTATGTAAGTGCAGAGAAGGGGACATATATGACAGAGGTAGTGAAAGCAGGAACAATAAGATTTGACAACAGATTACATATACACTTTGGGTGATTATGAGTGAGGAATTTAGGATGACACAAGTTTGTTAGCCTAAGTGACTAAGAGGATAGTGGTTGTATTGATAGTACTAGGAAGGATTAAAAGATAGAGGTATGAGGGCAAAAGATAATGTACTTTTTGGATGTACTTAAAATACTTATAGGATACCCTGTTTCAGATGTAAAATATATAGTTGATGATGTGGGGCCTGCAGTCCAGGAGAGAGAGTTCAGGAGAAATACTAGGGTTGGATATTTAGATCCAGGAATCATATTGTCCCTTTGAAGATTATAAATGTTGTCTGCAGGCTGTCTCGCTTCTGATACAAAATCCCAATGTATATGCCTAAAGGAAGTTGTAGTAAGGACAGTCTTTCTCTAAGGATGATACCAAAATCTTATCAAAATAAGCTTTTTGTCCCTCATTAAAAGAGTTGAGTTGAAACTATAGACATTTCAGTTTTAAACATTTCAAGCAAGCTAGTATAAGCTAAGTTAAATGGGAGGAATTGGAGATGACCTCTAAACAAGAACTTTATCTCCTGTGTTACATTTTTTTCCAAATAAGAAGGGCATATAAAAACAGCTATGGCACAACAGTGCTTTCTAGAATCTTACAATTTAATGAAAGAAAATGGTATGTATGCAAACAGCTATGACATATAGGAAACTAAATCCAAATGAAAGTTACAGGGAAACCATGAAAAACATGAAGGAGGAAACATTACTTGTGGGGAGGGGGTGGGGTGTGTTGACAAGAAAGTTTCATAGAAGAAATGGTACCTGATCTGGGCCTAGACACTTCAAGCAAGGGAGATGTACATGGAAAAATACAGTAAAAGCAAAAGCACAGTGACAAGAAGACCAAAAGGCAGCCTGTGTCCCCAAAGTAGACTACTAAGAAGAGAACCCCTTCTTAAGTAAAAGAAGCCCATATAATGAAGTATTAGACCTAGAGTCATGAAGATCAAGGCTCAAATCATACTTAAAGATATTTATTTATCTGTGTGACTCCAGAGTAAATCACTTCACTTCTCTGGGCCTCAGTTTCCTCACCTATAAAAGGGGAGGATTGTACATGATCATTTCAGGTGTCTTCAGCTCTAAATCTGTGATCTATTAGCTGAGTAAGCAGGATAGCCATTAAGATCATCCCTTGTAATACCATGCTAAATAAAAAATGCATACTTTTTTAAAAAAACCTACTTCACATACCAGAATGACTTTTTAAACACTGAAGGAAAAAGACAAATAAAATAATTTCTTTAATACTTCAAAGATTTCAACAGTGTGGGGCATTTCTTCCACTGACACAGATCACCATTTCTCTTAGTAAATGTCCTTCATGATTTACCGTGGTCAAGAAAATCATCACTGTGCAGTTAACTTGGTGATTAGCCTCTCCAAAATGATTTAGGCTAGTCCGAAATCACAGAGATTATCACCAAGCCTCTCCTCAAAGCTCTTCCAGCTTGGGAGAACCTGCCAAAAGGATGAAGTAAATTAGAACTGCCTTAAAGAACTCAGAATCACCTCTATGCCACAATGAGGTATTGGAGTAGGCCTTTAAACCAAATATTTATTCAAAAATAATGCTGGGACTCACCTTTCCACAACCAGACTGATTGCTTCTGTGAGATTTGGGTTTGCTGCATGGAGGTGTTTCCATAAAGACCACACAAATTCTTTGTCAGCCTTAAAGGAAAAATAAAAGAAATTTCTTGTTTTAAATATCATGCTTTCTAATGCAACAATTACAGATTAAGGAATTCTTGTTGTTCAGTCATTTTTCAGTAATGTCCAACTCTTAGTGACCCCTTTTGGGGTTTTCCTGGCAAAGATAATGGAGTGGTTTACCATTTCCTTTTCCAGCTCATTTTACAGGGTGAGGAAACTGAGGCTAACAAGGTTAAGTGACTTGTCCATGTTACACAGCTATTAAGTGTCTGAGGCCAGATTTGAAACCAGAATGATGAGTCTTCCCAACTCCAGGCCAAGCACTCTATCCATCCCTACTTATGATCTCTAGTTTCTACACAACGCATTATAAGCTCAAAGAGGCTACTTAAGTGAATTTTTAAAAATATATTCCCTTTCATAATTATAATCCTTCCCATCTTCCCCATTCCCTTCAGGAAAATGATAATGCTAGATAAACAAATCAATCATATCTCCAACTGGCTTGTAAAGTTATCCTGTCATTACTTGTTTATCCAGTATGTGTGTCCCTATCATGAAAAATGTTATAAAATAAATTTTTCAAAAGAATCAATTTTTCTGACCACAGTGATTTTCAACTTTCATAAATGTCTTATCTAAAAATCTATTTAAGAATACAAAGAAACATGGCAGAGTAAAAAACTAACTCTCAGCATAACTCCTAGAAGATACCACCTCAATAATGGGTCAAATATATTGTTATTAAAACTGGATTAAGAAGAAAAGATAATGAAAAATAAGTCCACAACAATATTTCTTATCAGAAACAATAATAGAGTGCAGAGTTTAAAAACTCAAACCACTAATCATTCACCTAGCCTTGATCCCCACCTGCCTTGCATTCCATATGACAGACCACACCTCCATGGCACTGAGCCAGAATGACTTGGCAGTAGGAGCCACTTCACCTAACCCCACTGGAGACCTAGTGGGGTAGACCAAATCCATGCATGTGGAAGGTGTTAAAACTCAGCTGCAATCATATTCTCAGAATAGCATATCCTCCAAAGATGAGCCTATTCATCAACAAAAACAGAAGGAGTTTGAACAACGGGGAGCCATCCAAACAAATCGTCTGTCCAAAAAGAATCCAGAGATTAGCAAGCTATTGAACACACCGATATTTCAAATGGTAGAAATAACTTTTTTAAAAGTATATAAGTATAGTCAGCAAGAAAAGTCTAAACAATGAAGGCAACCCCTCATAATTAATTCTAGGGTTAGATGAAGCTAGTGTTTCCTTGCATTGATCAAAGAAATATCAAAAAGATCATCTGGCAAGAATCTAAGAAACTAATGACTTAAGGTGGATAAAGAAGTAGGGAGAAGAAAAGGAGTAAGAACTGAATTAATAATTCTGGGATAAAACTCTACCTCATAAGTGGGTTTTTATTACCAGGGGAAGAGAGGGTGGGTACTCAAGAGGGTCCTGGCTCTGTAATAGAAAAGGCAGGCAAGAGACAGAAGCTGGAGACTTAACTTCAGCCAAGACTGCCTTTGAGAGGAGAAGGAAAAACAGTCTCTTCGTTTCTTTGACTTGTCTGAGAGAAATGAGGAAGAGTAGGGTAAAAATTGTAAAAGGGATCTGAGATGGTAACTTGAAGGTAGGTCCCTTCATAAATGAATGGCTATTTAAATCCACTCACATGAAGTAAGGATAGAGGCCCCATAACATTTTGTCAGGGTATAATCTGTATCTTTAAAAAAAAGAAAAAAAAACTTTCTCAGAAATGCTGCCCACTCCAGCAAAGGTCTATAAGTTTCTGAAGTCATCTAGTTTCCAGGAGTAATAGTGGGACATGAGTCCAGAGGAATTATATAAGACCCTTACAACAGGCAAGTGATTAATGTCTCAAGTTCACAATCTCAGCCTTACACATGTATAATCTATGTCTAATGTGTAATATAATGCAAAGTAAATGTAATGTAAAATGTGTTAACATGTGTTTCCTCTCTCTCTTATATCATCTGTCTGATCAGTTGACAAATCTTGCAACTGATTGATTTCCCTGGTTTTAGGAGTTTCCCTTGTCAGATGATTCAACAGATCCCATTTTGCACCTCTCTAACATATATTTCATGTATTATTGTGCAATACAGTTACTTGTGTATTATCCTTCCCCCTACTAAGAAGCCATCCTCAGCTCCTACCAAAGTAGGCACTTATCTGTGTACTTGTTGTTTCTTTCCCATTAGATTATCAACAAATTGATGGCAGGAGCTGTTTCATTTTGTCTTTCATCCCCTAAAACCTAGCACGATGATTTTCCCATGTTAGGTGACTAGAATATAACAAATGCTGGTTGATTTGGCTTGCTTTATAAAAAGCATGTTAAACTGAACTAAATCACACCTTCTTTTCCTGTCCCATATGCCTTCTTTATATGGGGTTAAGTGACTTGCCCAGAGTCACACAGCTAGTAAGTGTTATGAGTCTGAGGTTGGATTTGAACTCAGATCCTCCTGACTCCAGGGCCGGTACTCTATCCAATTCACCACCTAGCTGCACCCCCTCAAAGTCATTCTTAAAATAATATTGCTGTCACTGTATTCAGTGTTCTCTTGGTTCTGCTCATTTCACTCCATTATTTCATGCAAGTCTTTCCATGTTTTTCCAAGATAACTGAACTCATTATTTCTTATAGCATAGCAGTATTCATCACAATCATATACCACAACTTGTTTAACCATTCCCCAACTGAGGGGCATCCCCAAAATTTCCAGTTCTTTGCCGTCACAAAGAGAGCTGCTATAAACATTTTAGAACATTAGGTTCTTTTCCTTTTTCCCTAGTCATCTTTGATAATAAACCTAGTATTGGTGTTGCTGGGTCAAAGGGTATAGTACATAGTGAGATTAATAACTCTTTTGGCATAATTCCAGATTGCTGTAAAAAATGATTGGATCAGTTCACAATTTTCCACCAACAATGAATTAGTGTCCCAATTTTTCCACATCTCCAATATTTGTCACTTTATCTTTCAATCGTTTTAGCCAATCTGATAGATGTAAAATGATGTTTCAAGGTTGTTCTAATTTGCATTTCTCAAATCAATAACGATGTAAAGCATTTTTTCATATGACTATAAATTGTTTTGATTTCTTCATTGAAAACTGCCTGTTCATATCCTTCAACCATTTATCAATTGAGGAATGATTTGTATTCTTGTAGATTTGACAAAGTTCTTTATATATTTGAGATGAGACCTTTATCTGAAAAAACTATAAATTTTTTCCCCAATTTTCTTCCTTCCTTCTGATCTTGGCTATATTTGTTTTACTTGCACAAAACCTTTTTAATTTAAAAATTATCCATTTTACACCTAATTTTGCTCTCTATCTCTTGTTTATTCATAAATTTTTCACCTATCCATAAATCTGATAAGTAATATGTTCCATGTTCTTCTAATTTTCTCATAATATCTCTTTATATCTAGGTCATGTATCCATTTTGTACTTATCTTGGTAAATGGTGTAAGATATTGGCACAATTTCTGCCATACTGCTTTCCAGTTTTCTCAAGAATTTTTACCAAATAATGAATTCTTATCTCCAAATCTTAAGTCTTCACATGTGTCTAATACAAGGTTATTACACTTATTTGCTGCTGCAAATTGTATGTCTACTATGCTCCATTGATTTAGCTTCCTATTTCTTAGCCAGTACCAGAGATCTGATACTACTAAACCTCCTTCCTTTACATTTTTGATGAAAACTTATGAATGAAGCAAGCAGCCTACTGAAAATGAGGTTCTACATCAGGCCACATTTTTTAATTTACCCAGCTGACTAAAAGTTGTAAAGAACAGAGGATCCTGCTGTGCTTTTTGTTTGTTGACTACAGAAAAACCCTTTGAAATATCATCATAATGTGTCTTCCGTGCATATTGTCAAAATCATACAAAATTCTTTGAAAGATAAAACAACAGAAATAACTTTTTTCTGGACGATGCAGTGGATATAGAATGCTACACTCAAGAGTCAGGAAGACATGAGTTCAAATTGTGCCTCACAGACTTACTAGCTGTGTGACCCTCGGCAAGTCACTTTACCTCTGCCTCAGTTTCCTCTTCTGTGTAATGGGGATAATGATAGCATCTAGCTCTCAAGGTTGATGCGAGGATCAGATGGGATATTTGATAAGGGCTTTGCTAACTTTAAAGCGCTATATAAATGCTAGTTATTATTTTGTATAATTTTTTATTATTAACATCAATCAAGGCATAAAATAGGGAGATATGCTTGTCAATCGTATTTGCCCTTGTGGTAAGAGGATGCTGTGGTGAGAGTCCAAACGGAATTTGGGATTCTTTATAGATGGTAAGGTCTTCCAGTGATTCTTCATTTGTAGACAGCATCGTATAAAGCTGGGAAAAGTTGTAAAATTTCTTGACAAAATCCATAATTACTTTAGTTTGTCTACATAATTTTCACCAGAAAAGCCAGGTGGAATATGAATGCTTATTGTCCAGACTATGATATTCAGTTGAACCGACAACCCCTAGAGCTGGTCCATCAGCACACTTATCTTATACAGCCTTATATAGATGGACAGTGAATAGGAATAGGAAGCAGAACTGCTTTTGGATATTGGGTATTGCTTTTCAAAGGGCTCAAACTTCTCTTTGAAATAAAGACCCACCATTTAAGATTTTTGATTTTTAAAATGTTTTTCTTCATTTTATTTTGACATGACAGATACCAGCAACTATTCAGACAAATCCTTTTACAAAGTTCATACTCCCCTGAAAATAGATTATCAATTATTAATGGGGTTTGGACAAATGTGTCCTTCAGTTTTGGTACTTTTTGACCTGAGGTGTGTTGTGTCTTCATATTGAATTTATTGCCATTGTTACAATCACTGAGTATATTGTACTTCTGACACTGTTCGTTTCACCCCACATCACTTCATGCAAAATTTTTTTGGTTACTCTACATGCTTCCTATTTATTGTTGCTTTATGATCTCTAAGGTACCTTCCAACTCTGAAATTCTATGATCTGTTCATTGGCCCCATTTAGCATTTTGGTGGCCAAAAGCATCCAGCCAACAATGTGAATTTGTGTCTGAAGAGAGGGGAACATCACATTTCACACAATGTAAGTATCAGAACTAGAGAGGATAAGGAAACAGAACACCTGGGGGGGGGGCGGTGAAGGATTGGTATGGTCTTGGGTTCTTGGGGGTTAAAAGGTAAGGAGCTAAAATCTGAAGTTGGGCTTTGCAGTCAAAAGATCTGGGCTGGAATCCCAACTCAATTCTTTATTAGGAAATCTTGAGAAAGTCACTTTCCCCCTCAGTGTCCTCATCTATAAAATGAGACAGTTGGAATAAATCCTCTCTACAAGGTTTTTCAAACTCTCAAGTCCATAGACGAGAAGGATGCACTAGGGTGCTCAACCTCCTCCAGGCTCATGTAGGTGGAGATGATGAGGGGAGTGTGGGGGTAGGGGAGGGCAGGAGAGGGGGAGCGGGGAGGACAAGACGGAAAGAAAGAAGAGGGGAGGGAAGAGGAGAAAGGAGGGGGGAACGTGGGGCAAGGGCAGGAGGAGAGGAGAAACGAGTAGAGGGAAATGGGGAAGGCAGGGAAGAGGGAAGGGAAAGAAGGAAAAAGGGGAGGGGAAGGAGAAAAAGGAGGAGGACGGAAAAGGGGGCGGGGAAAGAGAAAAAGGGGAGGGGAAGGAGAGGGAAGGAGGAGAAAAAGAAGGGGGAAGGAGAGAGGCCGCGGCAGCCCACCTGGCACTGGCACAGCTCCTCCCGAACGCACCTCAGCTCTTCCTCCAGCAGCTGCAGCTCGTCCAACGCCGCTCCCTCCACGGAGCCCCTCCCCCGAGCCGGGGGTTCAGTGGGGAAGGCCTGGACGGACGCAGCCCCCGACCTGGGCCTCGGCCCCTTCGCCACCCCGCCCGCCGCCTCCACCTTCACTAGCCAGGGCTTCCCTCAGCCCAGCCGGTCAAGTTCACGTTTGTCTACGGCCCCCTCCCACCAGAGGCCCGCTCGGCCTGACTCCGGAAGGCGCCCCGCGCCGAGTGTCCCCCGCCCCCCGCCCCAAAATTGGGGCGAGCAGCGCCAACGACCTGAGGGGGCGGGGAACGCGGCGCCGCGGGCGGCCGGCCGCTAAGCGGTCAAGTTTCCTTCTCGAAACTCCGCCCTCCCTGGCCCCATCCCGGGACACCAGAGCTTCGAGCTGCGCGTGCGCGGCCCTTTTCCCGCCTCGGCCCGTTAGCTCTCGCGCGGCCGCTCCCTCCCCCCACCTCCGACATCACCCCACCTACCAGCGCACCCCCCACCCCCACGGTCCCCCGCCTCGCAATGCGGCCTCTTCGTCAGGATGCTGAGAGAGCTAGCGCAGGCGTGGCGGAAAGCGCCCCGCACGTGGGCTGGCAGACCTCGTTCGAATTCCGACCTGTGGGCAAGCCATTTCACGCCTCGCCTGCGGTCCTCTTTTGCATCCCTTGGAAATTAAAAAAAAGCCTCCAGCATTGAGATGCCCTGATGATCGCTAAAGCCCATTCCTGATCTGATAAACTGTGGTCTTCTCGGTGTCCCCAACTCGAGTTCTCACCTCTATTCAAATCAGTCTCCCCTCTCTTGTACCTAGAATGCCCCTTTCCCTTTCCCTTATATTGGCAATCTTCAAAAGTTGGATTAGGCTAAATTGCTGTAGTACTAGTGTTGGGATCATCAAGCGTGTGAGAGAAATGCTGCAGTATCAACCTGATCATTTGCAAAGTTTTAAAAAGCTTTGCCTTTGCCTCCCATGGAAGAAGATCTGCCTCTTTGCTGGTCTCCAGATTTCACCATTCCAACTTTGTCTCAGTACCTTCCATAGTTTCTCTCTACTCAACACCCTTCCCCATGCCAGGAATTAAATTATACCTGGCCTCTACTTTGTTGAATCCCTAGCTTCCTTCAAGGCTCGACTCTCTCACCTTATCCTATTAAGCGATTCCAGAAGTTCCTCAGACTTTCAGGGCTCTCTCCCACTTCAGATCATCATTCATGTTCTTGTCTGTTTAAGTGTTGTATTCTTCATTAGTATATTATCTCCTTGAGGGTATGGACTGCCCTTTTCCTTATCTCTGTGTTTCTAGCACTCAGGGTAGTGCTCAGGTGTAGCAAGCAATTAATAAATGCTTCTGGAATTGAACTGGATGGCAATGGATTGGATTGATAATTCCGACCTACTTAAAATATAGCGGACTGAACAAACACAAATACTTCAGAATTAAATGGATTGGGGTTAAAGTTAGGAGAAAGCTTCCTAGGAAACAGAGCAATTCCAAAGTGGAGAGGGCTGACTGAGAAGGCAGTGGGGTCCCCCACTTTGGGTCATAACTTATACTTCGTTGAAACCTACAAACTGCTTCTCCAGAATCTTAAAATCTGAAATTTCCCCTTTCTGATCGTGACCAGATCCTATTCCTCCATGTCTACATCTGCCTCACTGTTCCTAATTGTTTTCATAATCTTATCTTCCTCCAAGGCTTGGCTCAGGTGTTACTTTCTTCCTGAGAACTTTCCCTGGCCATTTTACTTGTTTTCCCCTCCACAAGTTACTTAAGTAAACACTTAAGTGCTCAGCATGCCTGTTCCTACAGAGCTTCCCAGGTGACACGAGCATGCCTAGTTGCTGGGGAATGGGAAAAAAGTAGGGAGGAGATGGGACAGGAAGAGGGATTTATTAGGTGCCTGCTGTGTGCCAGACACTGTTCTATGTATGATTTACAGATATAATTATTTGATCCTCACAACAACCCTGACGATAGATACTATTATCTCTATTTTACAATTGAGAAAGCTGAGATAAACAGAGAATAAGGGATTTGCCCAGGGTCACAAAAATAGCACTTGTCTCAGGCTGGATTTGAATTCAGATCTTCCTGACTCCAAGCCCAGTGTTCTATCCACTGCTCTACCTATCTGCCTCTGGAAAAGACCATGAGAAAGCTGAGGGTGAGGCCACTTAAGAAAAAAACCTAGGTGGAAGCAACATCATGCTAGAAATCATCTGTAACTTTTCTCTCTGCAGCCGCCTTGTCAGAACTGTGATATCCAGGCATGTGAGATCCTTCTCAGGATAGGGGAAAGCCACTCTGACTTGCTCAGGTTAACAGAGATTCAATTAAATATATATAGCCAATTAGATAAGAAAGAGTATGGTAATTGGCAAGTAGAGACCCAGCAACCTGAACACATCTTCAGGAGGGACTATGAAAGTAGGCAACTTTATGAAACTGATAAACCTCAGGCAGCTTTTTAAGTGAAAAGTCCTAAGTTGATATTCAGCCCAGAGTCATGTGGTCTGAATTTGGATGGAAGGGAACGGTTCCCCTGTCCGCCCCCTTGAAGTCTTTGCAGAAATTGAAATGTCTGGAGTCTGGGAAGATAGATGCTTATTGCGTGCTCCCTATTGCATCTATGCATAAAAAAAAAACTCCTTTTTTTGGTATTTAAAACTCTTTACAATCTAACTTCAAGTACCTTTCTGTCTTAAAGATACATTCTTTCCCTTCACATAGTCTATAATCGTATTACCCTGATTATACTGGTTTTATTGTTGTTTTCAACATAGAACATCTTCCATCTCCATACCTTTACACCAGCTATTCCCCATGCCCCATGCCTCCTCACCTCCACTTCTTAGGACCAATTGTTTCTTTTAAAACGCAACTCCAGGAGTAGAGCCAAGATGGCATAATAGCCAGAAGTACTCTGAGCTCCACACACCACCACCAACACCACCACCACTACCACTACCATATACCTACAAACAGAAAACAAGCTAAACTGAATCCTGATCAGGAAATCCAAAAAAGCACAAGAAAAAAGCACTAGAATGGCAAACCATTCTAGTATCTTGGTCAAGAAAACCCCAAATGGAGTCACAAAGAATCAGACATGACTGAAAACAACTCAACAACAACTACTTAGTTCTAGGTCATGGATCCAGGGTGGACTAATGAGGGACCTGTACCTAAGGATGGAATTACAGAGTGAGGAGAGGCCCTAGATAATGAACCTAGCAAAGAGCAAGGTAAGAAGCAAGCCATAGCTATATAGTTCTGACTATAAGAGCTGAGTGTCATCTCACTTTCTGGCTGATAGCCCAAACTGAAGACTGCAGAGGACTAATCAGGTTAGAAATCTCAAACCAAAGGGAAGCCTACAGCTCTGTTACTCTAAACAAACAGAGTTTTCTTTCTGGCTGATAGTGGCTAAGTTCAACAGGCAGTCTATTGAAACTCAAAACAGAGCAACCCTATAGACCTATTGCTCAGGCTCAAACCAAAGTCAGAAACTTGTAGGCCAAGTCTACAAGGACCAGACTTTGGGAGCACTCAAGGCTTTCAGGTCTCCAGCCTGAGATGTCCTTGAGATCCGGGAATGACACAATACTCAATACCCCAAGAAAATAGCAGCAGGACCAGCCCAGACATTACTTCCAGAATTGTGTATAGCCTGGTCATAATATAAAGCCCAAAGTCAGGAAGTAAGCTGGAAAAATGAGTAAACAAAAATAGAATCCCACCATAAAAAGGTATTATAGTAACAAAGATGCTTAAGACACAAAACTAAAAGAAAAGAATAACTCTAAAATATCTGAAAGGAAAGCCTCCAGGCTTGGGCACAAGTTCAACCAGAATTCCTAGAAGAGGTGAAACAAAAGATATGGGTGGTTTTTTAAAGAGTTCAAAATGTTTTGGGATTTTTTTTGTGGATGAAATAAGGCCACTAGCGGGAAAAAAATTAGAAAATAAATGAGAACTATGGAAAAGAGAAATGTAAAGATAATTAATAGTTTGGTATAAGAGGGTGGAGAAGGGAATGGCAAATTACTCCAGTATCTTTATCAAGAAAACCCAAAATGGAGTCACAAAGAGCTGGATGTGACTGAAATGGCTGAACAAAAACAGCAAAGTAACAGGAATAAAACAAATAATACGCAGTTACACAAACAAAAAAATACTCTGCAAATTGAAATATACTAAATTGAAGCCAGTGACTCTATGAGAAAGTAAGAAATATTAAAACAAAGACAAAATACTAAAAAAAGAAGAATATGCAAGGTAACTTATCAAATAAAAATGACCTGGAAAATACTTTGAAAAAAGACAATTTAAGAATCGTTGGAATATCTGAAAGCCATGACCAAATAAGAGTAAATGTATTTCAAGAAATCATGAAAGGAAACTATCCAGATCTTAGAACCAGAGGACAAAGAAGAAGTAGAAGGAATCCACTGGTTATTTCCTAGAAGAAATTCTAAAATGAAAATTCCTAAGATTATAGCCAAAATCTGGAGTTTCCAGATCAAATAAAAAATACAAGAAGCAGCCGAAAAGAAAGAATTCAAGTACTGAGGATCCACAATAAGGATCACACAGGATTTTAGCAGTCACCACTTAGAGAATCAGAGAGTTCATAATACAATATTCCAGAATCCAAAGGAATATCTTACCCAACAAAACTAAGCACGATCCTACAAGAGAAAAAAAAAAAGAAAACTTTAATGAAATAAAAGACTTTCAAGCATTTTTAAAGAAAAGATGAAAGCTATGTAGAAACTTTGAGGTACAGACACAGGAGTCAAGAGAGCCATAAAAAGGTAAACATGAATGAATAATCATCATAAGGAGCTCTGTTAACAAAGATAAACTGCTTACATTCTAATATATGGAAATGATTTTTGTACTCTTTTTGAACCCTCTCATCATCAGGATTCAAGGAAGGAGTCTGATTAGAGAGAAGGCCTGGGAATGGTTTTCTATGTCTTGATTATCTTAAAAGAAGGATAGAAAAAGAAAAGAAGACGAATACAATAGGTGCAAAAGCAAGAGGAATATTTGGGGAAATTATCTCACATAAATAGCAGTAGGAGTCTATGCAAACAAAGAGGGGTGGGGAGCTACTGATACTTGAATTTCACTCATATGAACTGGTCAAAGCAGGGAAGGAGAGAGGAGAGAGAGAGAGAGAGAGAGAGAGAGAGAGAGAGAGAGAGAGAGAGAGAGAGAGAGAGAGTTGGGTACAGATATACATTTCATTCAACAGGGAAATAGGGAAAATTAGGAAAGAGATAGATTAAGATGGAATTAGTCTCAAATGAAATAAACTCTAAGCACATACAAAATTATTTCTAGCCCTTTTTTGTTGTGGCAAAGAATTTGAAACTGAAGAGATATCCATCAACTGGAGACTGACTAAAGAAGTTAGGGTACCCAAACGTGATGTAATATTATTGTGCTGTAAGAAATGATGAAGAGGATAGTTTCAAAGAAACCTGGAGAGAGTTGTATGAACTTATGCAGAGTGAGCAGAACCAGGAGAACAATTTATACAATGACAAATAATATTGTAAAGACAAAAACTTTAAAAGATTTAATAACTTTGATCATCATAATGACCAACCACAATTTCCCAGGCTAATAATAAAACATAATACTCTGTTACATGTCTTCTGATAGACAGGCGTAAGACTCAGAGTATAGAATGAACCTATAGAATGATAGAGAAAGAGAGAGAAAAAGAGAGAGATACATACATACATACATAGATTTTCTTTTCTTTCTTTTTTAAATTTTTAGGCAGTTGGGGTTAAGTAACTTGCCCAGGGTCACACAGCTAGTAAGTGTCAAGTGTTTGGTCTGAGGTCACATTTGAACTCAGGTCCTCCTGACTTCAGGGCCAGTGCTCTATCCACTGCGCACCAAATGCCCCAATATTGATAGATTTCCCCATAATCCTTCTTTCTTCTCCTTCCCCCTGTATCTTAGGTTTAAATAGCAATATTACTGGCTATTCAACATATTAACAGTGTAACAAGCAATATTTAAATATTTAACCAATATACCAGCTACAAGAAAGATCATAACCAAAGTAATCTTTAACTATCAACTTCAAGTTCTGACTTTTCCTCAGAAACCAGAACCATAATTCCACCATTAAGATGTCTCAGGATGGCATTTAGAATTGCTTCTTAAGATGTCTTTTCCACACCACTTCTCTACAGATTAGAATTAAAATCAGTTATCTCCAAATATTTCTTGTTTCTCAGAAAAAAGTTAAATTCCTCAATTTATCAGGAAAAGTTCTCACAGTCCTGAGTTTCATCTAGCTCAGTGATGAGAACAAACTCATTCCTAATAGTAACTAAACTATCTCACCCACTCACCTGTTAATAAAATAACAGTCTCTGTGTGAAGGGCTCTGAAAGCTGATATTTTATGTAGTTATACATGTATGTATTATCTTTCCCAGTAGGTTGTGAGCTCTTTGAGGGCAGGAACTATTTTTGGCTTTAACAGAGTGCTTGGCATGTAGTAGGTGCTTAATAAATACTTTTTGATTGACTGCATTACCATCAGCCTGGTTTGATTTATTGTTTTCATTCTAATTAAAATTTTATATAGCATATTTTATAAGTGACCTTGAATAAGAAGCAACAGGTACAAAACAAAGGAAAGGAGTCCTCTTAAGTAGGCTAGGGCTTGCGTGATGGCAAGAGACCCAACCCCTAAACTAACTTGAGAATACTCATACCACTCACAAAGGAGAGAACCCAAGGAATGACTGGTATACAATTTCTCTGAGAGCTGTAGAAATGCATAGGGAGTTTGTCAGATAATCCAGAATGCCACCTGGTGCTGGATGGAGCACATATGCCCAAGGTCTGAATTGCTGGAGAGAACCAGGCTTTGGTTACAATGTCCCCCTGTCTGTCATAGAAGTAAAATAAATAAAAAATCATTTAGTTATCTTTTCATATAGAATATTGAAACTCAGTAGAATGTAAGATCTTTGGAGGCAGGGATCATTTCCTTTTATCCCTATGTGCTTTCCACATAGTAAGTGCTTAATATATGTTTTTTGCATTAAAATATTCATTTTAATGCAAAGGGATAACTGGTAGATTACACAGGAATTTGCACGTAGTAGTCATTTCATAAATATTTTTAAATTATTAATTATTTTATTTTAATCATTCAATTATTAATTGTTTTATTTAAATTATTATTAAATTATTGTATATAGCCTTTCCCAGCCATATGTGATTTCGATGATCTCTTTCATGACACTTTTCACCTACAAACCATGATAACTAATATGCCACAGACAGCTTAAACTCACTGTGTACCTTTCCTTCACTTGGGATTAAGCAGTAATAATATAAAACTACTGTTGTGTTCTCCCTCAGGTTGAGACTTAAAGCTATCAAAACAAAAAGCACTTTATGGAACTGCTAAGTCAGCATCTCATGTTTAACCTCAGCTTTGCACTGCCCACACAATCCTCTCCAGAGCTGTGGCTTCTGGCCAGCCAAGCCGGGGGGCTGGGCTGCATTCGTCTGTTGCTGGTTTTCTCCTATAAGAAATGCTATGGCTGATATAGAGTGGACGTCTCCCAAAGTGCAGCTGATCCCAACTGAGGACCCTAGATCTACCAACCTCTTGAGAAAATAAACCTGCCTCCAACCTTGGACAAATCCATCTCAGAATCATTGCTCTGTCACTTGCAATTAGGTCAAAGAATACAATAGAGACAACCAGTGGCTTGGGTTCAAGCCTACCTAGCTTTACCCCAACTCTAGCTGCTGCATGGGAGCAATAATGTGCTGCAGAAGTGAGAAGAGCCACCCTCCACAGGAAGTCCTAGTGTTACATGATGCTACATGGAGAGTCGAAGGAAGAGAAACACCTAAGGATTAGGTTACTAATTTTTAAAGCTCCACTTGTGACTCAGCAGCAGTTCTTTCTCAGTGGCCAATAAGAGAATAGCTTTGTCATCCCAACACTTAGCCACACATGCCTCTTGAGTCTCCAAAGGTCTTTTAAAAGACTTGTGAGAGCCACTCTAGAACTGTTCACGCACAGTGCAGGTGAACAACTGCTGCTATTTCTGAAACGCTCACTTGGAACTCTTCATTTGGTAACTTGTATTTTTTACGTATCTATACCTCCTGAATTAGACAGTAGGCTATTGTTGTAAACTAGAACCAAAGGTTCCCAGATCACCAAATTACAGGATCATAGAATTTCAGTTTTGGTGAAACCACATGGCTTCTAGTTAAACTCATTTCTGCAAAGAGAATCCCTTCCACTTTGGGTTGACTTTTACTCGTTAGGGAGTTCTTCCTTATGCCAAGTATAAATTTGTATCTTTTTAATTTTTACCTCTTGCTCCTTGTTCAGCCATCTGAGGCCAAAGTGGCAGGTGGAATCCCTTTTCCACATGACATCCCTTCAAATTGTTCAGTCATTTTCAGTCATGTCTGAGTCTTTGTGACCCCATTTGGGATCTTCTCAGCATACTGGAGTGGTTTGCTATTTCCTCTTCCTCCAGCTCATTTTATAATTGAGGAAATTGAGGTAAACCGAGTTAAGTGACTTGCCCAGGGTCACAGAACTAGTAAGTGTCTGAGGCCAAATTTGAACTCCAGACCTAGCTCTCTATCCACTGTGCCACCTAGCTGCCTCATCCCTTCAAATGCTTAAAGTTAACTATCACATTTGTCCTAAGTCTTCTCTATAATACATGCTAAACCTCCTCATTCCCTTCAACTGATCTTCATAAAGTATGAACTTTAGAACCTTCACCATCCATGCTATCCTCTCCTGGACAGTCTCTAGTTTATTAATGTCTTTCCTAAAATGCGGTGTCCATAATTGACTACAGTATATGGGGTATTACCAAAGCAAGGCATAGCAGTACTATTATTACCTCCTTATTTCTGGACATTATGCTTCTCTTAGTACAGCTTACGATCCTTTTAGATTTGTTAGTCACCATGTTATACTGTTGATTCATACATGTCATACTGTTGAGTTTACAATCCACTAAAACTCTCAGATCTTTTTCAGATAAAGGACTGTCTAGCCACATCTCCATCATATACTTGTTGAATATTTGTTTTGAACTCCAGTGGGTAAAACTTTACCTCTTTTCCCCATTAAACTTATTCAGTTTGACCCAAGTTTCTGGCCTTTTAGATCACTTTAGATCACAATGTTTTCCATTGTGTTAGAGATCCCTTCCAGCTTTGTGCTGTGTGTAAAATTGCTAAACGTGTCAACTGTAAGGCAATATCTTAGATTTCTTTTGATTCTGCATGATGTGCAAAGTGCCCCAAGAATAGTAGACAGTTAATAATAACAGATACTATGGCTCATCAAATCACAAACTTTAGAGATAGAAAAATAACCTTAGGAATGATCTAGCATAACCCTTAATTTTTCAGATGATGAAACTAAGTCCTTGAGAAATTATATTACTTGACCAAGGTCACACAAGTGGCAGAATCGAAATCTGCAACTAGCTCTTCTGATTTCAAATCCAGAGTTACTTCCAGTATTCTGCGTCCCCTAATACATTTATATAGCTCATTATAGTTTATAAATTGCCGTCTTCACAGTCCTATTGAGGTAGATAGTGAAGGCATCATTATTCACATTCACAAAGAATATTTGTTTGTTGCTTTCAAAAGGAGAATTGAAGTACAATGGTTACCAGACAAGTCCTACAATTTAATTAGGGGCACTCTGTAGCCTTTAATCTTTTCCTTTTATTTTTTCGATAGCTGCCATTTATTTAACAGCTATTTATTAAGCATCTATTATATAGAAAGCACTGTGTCAAGTACTGAGGTTGATAAAAAGGGCCTATAATATGTCATGGTTTCCTTTCATAGTAGAAGAGTGTTGTTCAAATTTACTGTAATCAGGATGATTTGGATTATTGAGCAGAAGTGTCAAAAATGAGAAATTTGAAGGGTGCTTAGTAAAGGGTGGGTCAGCAAGGTGTAGCCTACAGAAATTATCCTCCGCGTCTCTTTTTCTTCTTTTGATTCAAACTAGTAATATGGAAATAAGGATCATGAGCAAACAAAGGTGCAAAAAAGTCAGACCTTATTTCTTCCTGTCCTTTTTCATATTTTTTTTCCCTTGTCCTTAACAAACATTAAAGAGTAAAGACACCTGCTCCAAAAGAATGGACACCAAGACTAAGTTTAATAGTGGTTCCAAAAGTCTTCTACAGAAATGAGTTCTCAGACCAGACATAACTTGAAGTTGGGAATTGGGGGGGAAATGTTTCTTTGAGAGTGTAAGCTCTTCTCTGAGTGCTACTGCTCTAAATAGTTTAAGTAAGAATAATTCTGCACTACTTGTCCTGAATCCTGTTGGGGTACATTGTATGTTTAGGTAAGCATCCTTTCATTAAAAGCCTTTCCAAGGTTGGTGCCTTTCCAATGCATCATTCTATATGTCAGTGCATAATAGAGTTTTTATACTATATCCCACAAGTGACCGGAAGTAATAGGAGGCTACAGGAAGCCAAGAAATATATGCAGGTGGTTTCCTTTTCCTTCTGCCCTTCAAGATACTTCCTGTCTCAAGTTTTCTGAGTAAAGAATGGAAAAGAGACACCTATCTGAACTCCATTTTGGGTTTTCCTTTTAAATGTCTGGAGCAGAAGGGAGGGATCCTGCTGCCTCTTCAGGGAAAAGAGCAAAGCAAGAATTGAGAGGAATCCTACAGATCTCTTGGTCCCAGCATAGAGACCTAGACTGCTACAAAGATAGAGCAAATAGAAAAATGGATGTATAGTAGACCAAATCAGAATTGGAATGGGTCAACAATGGCCGAGCTGTGAACTGCAACCACAGAAGATGAAGTGAAAATAATTGCAATGTCCCTTCCTTCTCTTCCCTTTCCCCTCACCTTGTACCATGTTTCCTCAAAATGATTTCCAAGGATATCTTGACACATTTAAAATTTGTGAAATATTCCTTATGCCTTTTATTGGTTGGGAGAAAGTGGGGAAAGAGGAAACACAGGTAGAGTCAATTCTGCCTGGTAATTTTATTGCAGCTTGCTATTTACATACTTCTTTACAATTTTGTTTTAGCATTACTAAGCAACTATTTTAGTTATTGTTTCAATAAATCCCATGGCCGCTAAGAAAAAATATGTAAATTTTCAATCTTAGGAATGAGGTACATCAGTGAAAAGGGAAGTTCTCAACGGGGGGATAGGATATTAAAGCCAAGATGAAGAAGGATTTCCTGTTTTGGTAATTTCGTAGCATATTCTCTTAGATGCACACAGAACCTGGGACCAGCTGCCCACTAAGAAGGGCCAGAAGGCAAGTGGGATTAGGAGTAGGTTAATCATATGTGGTAGGAGCACCACCTGGTGAACATTGGAGGAGATTGCAACCCTGAGGGAAATATCCCTCATGTCTACTGATTATCTTCTGAGTAGCCACTGGGATAGTGGCCTGAAGGTAGCACAACCTTATGGTCCAATTATATACTATACCCCCAGCTGGTTAATTCGTGACATAATAAATCACTGATATGAGCTCTAGACATGAGCCACAACCTAAATTATACATAAAGTCAGCCCCAGAATGCTAGGGTAGAAGGATGTAACAAGTTCAAGAGTATGAAAAGAGGGAATCTAGCCCCCTTCTCATTAGAGGTCAGGTTTCTCAGGATTGAGCAGTTATATTTTAAAACAGTATTACCTATTTCACTCATACCCACTCATGACTTCATGCATTCTTAGCCATCACCTCCCCATTCCAAGTATGACATATTTTTACACTGTGCCCTAACCCCCAACACACACATTTCCCTATTTTTAAAAAATCCATTTTTTTGTCCTTAAGGGAAGACAGTGTCAGAGTGGCGCATGAAGCACAGCAGTTAGGGCTGTCAGTGCAGAACTTAGTCATGGTCCTGCCTATAAGAGTAGTACATAGTGAAAGGAAGAACTTTTTGGTTAAACAAAAAAATAGTTCACCATGGAGCAAAGCTCTTCAGTGACCTGAATAGATGTATAAATGGATATGTGCATATGTGTGTATGTATGTATGCATATATGTGTATATACATAACACACACACACATACCCACATTATTCAAGCTGTATTCCCTCTTGCACTGTGAAATTGCATACAGTTTAAGACTAGGTATCACATACATGAAGGCTACCATTGAAAATGCATTTAATATTAAAAACAACATTAACAACTGCATGTTTTTCCCCAAAAAGTAACACTCCACCTGGTCAAAAAAATGTTTTAATTAAGGAACTCTGACCCAGGCATTTCTGAGAGGTCAAAGACAGGCTCCAAAGGTATTAAGAAACCAATGTCTTGTAACAGATTCGTTTAAGCAGAATTTTTTCATATTTTCTGTGCCCCAAATCCCAAGCAGTTTGGAAGATAGTTCAGCAATCTGACTTATCCAGGTATACAAGAGAATGCATACATGTAGAAAAAAACATCCAGGAGCACCAAACCTCTACAGTTTCATTGCACTTCACCTTAAAGAGTGTGACCTATCTCTGTTTCCCTCCTTCACAAAGAGCTATGGTCCATCTTTTAAACACTTACGGAGAAGTACACTCCTTACCAGTTTTACATGCTGCCTGTAGGTAGCCCCATTATGTGAGAGGAGAAGTCCCTTCCTAGGGCTACGAACTGTAGGGAATATGCTCCCACCCTCAAAGTTCATCTGCCCTGTGTTCCTGATTATAATGGCAACTTATTTCACAAAAGGCTTATGGATTCCCATGTTTCCTACTCTTAGTCTAGTATTTTAATAATCAATCATATAAGCTCCTGGGTCCTCAAATAAGCAGAAACATTTATAAATAGACAACCAAAAAGCATTTATTAATCTCCTACTCTATGCTTGGCACTTTGGACACAAACACAATAAATGTAAAAAATTTCTTTTGCAAGATGAAAACAGGTGCATGTGCAGATTTTCCATTAGCACTTAAGAGAAATCCTTTTTAAAAACCAGCTATTAGTAACTTGACCTTTCATCTCCAAATATGTTAAAGAATACGTGAAATATTGAATATTAAGCACCTGTACCTCATAAAAAGTTTAAGATATGGGCTAGTACCTGAACAAAAGCTGTTCAAAATAACCAAATATTATTGCTATAATATTAGCCCTTTATGGTTTCAAAATGTAATGTGCCCATTATGAAGAAATGCCCAATTGCATGGTCTAGTAAGAATCTCATATATTGAATAGGCTAGCTAAGGGTGACAATTGACCAGAATCCATATACTCTAATAATTCTACTTCTCTTAATTTGAGAGTAAAAGTATCCAAGATGAAGGAGAAAAAATATGCAAGCTAATGTGATCTTTTAACCACATTCTTTTTTTCACCCAGGAAAATCACTGTTTTAAAAAAAAAAGAAAAAAAGAAAAGATAGATGAGCAGTTGCCTGACCTTCCTAGTTTGTTGTTGTTATTGTTGTTCTTCTATTCCCTAAGTTTTCATGCCAGTTAATTTCTCAATTGCATTTTCATTTCCTTTTCTGGCTAATCATTGCCTATCAAGATTTAAACACTAAATTCTAATCCAACCTTAAGCTTTAGTAAATGAAGCTCCAATGTAATGGGTCACTTATTCCTTAATCTCATTTTAAAGTATATCTTGGGGAAAATAAATTATTTTTAACATTTTCCTAGTGTTTTGCCTGAGTTTTAGAAATTTAAGATTATCGGTTTCTAGCATCTCCAAATTGAAAAGGAAAGAGACACCTGGCAAGATACTACAAATCAGAGTTAAAGTCACTATATAATCATGTCAGTGTCATGATAGCATGCCAAAATCTCAATCAGGAATTTGCAGAAATATTTCTAGAAAAGTGGCATATCCCTATGCTCACTATGTGGGGACAATAGTGGAAGGTATTAATCTTTTAAGGGGCTCCAAGGCAAGTCTGTAGTTATCTAAGGCTGATACCCAACAGTCTCACTTGTCCCAAGGAATAACTTATAGTCCAGAATCAGGGTCTCCTACCTTCACTTTTGATAACTTCTCCCCACCTTTTTGTCATTTCATTCTTCTCCTTCTCCTATGCCTTCACGAATGCATGTTTTCATAAATGGTTCTACCTTCTATTCTTTGTCTCTGAGTTTTATTTTCAGGTCCAGATAAATGAAAACAGTATTCCAATTTCAATTATTTTCAAATACATTATACGAGGTGGGACTTTGAAACATGTTAGTCAAGGAATTTTAAATCGGCAGGGCGTTCTTGAAAATGTCACTACTGCTAGTTGTCTGAGGAATAAATTTGGTAGTTGTTAGCAGGATCATGGTACATAAGTCTTGACATATAAGGAGAAAAAGATGACTGCCCATGGTGCAAGGCTCTTTATAATATAGAGTTTTCTAGTCTTAAGAAAGTGGTCAGGTAGCAGACATATTAGAGATAATCAATCACGTGAAAAGATGCTGAACAGTTCAATGTTGGAACGAACAGTAGGAATGATGGGTGATAGCTGGATCACCCAACTAACAGATGTGATCTCACAAGGATACAAAGAGCCAACCAGGAAACCAAAACCTTGGTGAGAAACACCAATAGTGAGGATATTCGGACAAAGATGAGAATGATGAGCACAGAGTCATCCATTCTAGACTTCAATGGATCTGCTTTAGCAAAATGAAGAATGACGAGAGACCTGAATAAAGACATAAAACATTCTGACTTGCACTTGAAAATCAAATGCCAATGCAGAATGTTAAAAAAACTAAAATAATTTTCCTTTACCTATACACCAAGTCATATCTTTCATCTCCTTTAAACTCTAACTTATAAATTGCCCCCAGGAAATCTTTCCTAAAACCTCATTTATTGTGATCATTCCTTTATCATAGCTTATATATTTACTCTGTTATGTAACAAAGTTTAGACAATCCCTATCAGATGTTGTGACTTATTACTTTGTAGAAACTATACTCTCATTGGCTCATATGAACCCAACCACTGTCAACTCCTTATCCTTTTAGATCCAAAGGTTGTTTAACAAATCACTTAGACCTCTTAATGTTAAAAACAAAACAATACAATTAGTAAAAGCATCATAACATCAGCTGTGGTAGCCACAATGTCAGAAACAGAAGCAAATTTCAACCCCCAATCCCCAGTAGTAATCCTCAGTCACCACAGCTACCTATGTTCAACACTTCATAGAGATGGAAGGGAGGACTGACTACCCCAGCCCAGAGCCTGAAAGGGTACCATATACATGGACCACTTTAGTCCATTTCTCCCCATCCATCTCCATCTTCCCTTAAACTTTTGTTCTAGCATTTTTGAGTCCTACCTCTTTTCTGTCATACCTCCCTCCTTAGTCCATCTAGACCACGATCATGTTCCAATAGATGCAAGACTTCATGGCCAACCTCCCCTTGAGAAACTTCTTATATCTAACCTCCCTGCCGAGTAAAAATATGTAGTTTCTGCAAACCATGTAATTTATAGCAGAAATGTGCTGATAAATCTTTTAAAACCATTTCTCTTGGGAAAAAATGTACATAGGTTTAATCTGCAATATTAACATGTTCTCCACCACTTTCTTAAATCTAGATTAGGTATGCAAACTACATCCCACAGGCCAAATTTGGCTTGCTACCTATCTTGTGAATTAAGAATGATTTTTGTATTTTTAAGAAAGTTTTATTGTATTTAAAAATGTAAAAAAAAAACATTCTTAGCTCTCTGGCCATACAAAGACATATGGTGAGACCTCTTTGTGATAGTTTGCATATCCCTAGTCTAAACAATCAATAAAACAATAAATTGAGCCCTGATTTGTAGAGTTTATTGATGTGTAAATGCTTACCCTGTAAAATTTAACAATTAACTCTCAAAAGCAGATCCCAGCACACTCCTGAATATGAGAATATCTATAATCACAAAGTATAAGAATATAGTTATAAGTAATACATGGTATAGTATACATACAAGCACATAGTACATTTCATTCACATTAGAATTGCATGCAGCAAGCAAGAGTGTGCAAAAAAATATGATATAATTGACAGTATATAACATTACATACTATAGACCACAAGTGGATCACAAGTCTAATGCAGTATATTACACATAGCATCATATTTTAGGGTTTTGTGAAAAAATTGAATATCTAGGTCACTTGCTGAAACATAATACATACAAATGTCATGTTAGCACATATACTCAAGAAGGATGATATAAGAAGAAGCCTACTATGTAACAAAATCATTGGTCAATATAACATAATATATGCTGCATTTATATGCTGATAACATATTAAATTTACTACAAAAATGTACACGGGTAGCCTCCTTTCTAACTTAACCAGGAGCAAAATAAGTTAACTTATCATAGACTAAATTGTCCTGATACTTCTATTATGATCTGACATTAATCCACCATGCTTGCTGAACTTCTATTCTACTTCTAATGTTTTATTTAGGACAATTTAATCTCCCCTACATAAAAATACAAGAAATGGAATTTTAAAAAATTCTTCAATGGGTTCTAACTCAGAAACCCAAAAGGCTCACTCCCTCAAAAAAATTTCCACAAATTTTCAAAAAATAAACATCATCAGAGAAACTAGCTCTCAAATATAACAGGAATGCTCCTTCTCAACGTGACAAGCTCCCACAGGTGACCAATTCCTTGTCTGGGTAGGATAATTTCTGTAGGCTCTTTGCACTACCATTTTTGATGTAATTCCTAAATTCCACTTCACTTGAAACTGTTCCTATTTCACGGGAGGGGAAAACATCCTATGAAATACTATTATGCAAAAATTGCTTAAGACCTTTTATTATATTCAAAAACAAAACAATTTAATTATTTTTTTAAAATATAGTATAACATTAGCAGTTGCAGCCACAACAACAGAAACTGCAGTGATCTTAATAGTCCTTCAAGGGTGAACCCTTACTTTCTGTTCATTTCCCTGCAGCTCCGAAGAGAAATCAAGGAGTTCATTAGTTTAACATAAAGCTCCTAATGCCTGACACTGCAGACGTAGGAGGACAATGGCACTTATTTACAGTGATTTCGAGGGAGGCAGCTAACCAGATATGGTAAGTGCAGGGAAATGTGTAATTGAAGTTGCTCACAGCTCTTAGTCACTACTCATCCATTTGTCTCAGATGGCTGATAGAATGGTGGTCACTGTACGTGTTGGCTTCCTGGTCTACCCTGACTTTGATTGCTTTATTCTGTAAGATAAAGATTCACCCAGCTGTATTTACTGTCTCTGAAAATTTATTGTGTTTTTTGTCTTAAGACTGAGAAAAGGGTACAATTCATGGATACAGATAGTGGTGTTGGTCTGTCATTTGCCATCCTTCTTTTCTCAACCTTTGACCCCAATGTTCCTTTGCCTCTCTTTCTGTCACATCGACCTCCTAGTCCAGATCCAGATCATGGAAATATCTTACTAAAGGACAGACACCCAGAAACAACACACAGAGATTCTGGCCAAAGAATCACACAGATTCCTCTGACATTTGTATCTTTATGTATTTCTCAATATATTATAAGATAATGGGTTGTTTAAAGTGGATGTATTTTGTTTCTGTGTAAGTTTCTTGAAGGCAAGCTTTTTTTAAAGCATTCATAGTACTTAATACTATCTAAACTCAGTAAGACTCAGAAAATGCTTATTGACTGATCACTTCCTGCAATTCATAGTGACCCTTCTTGCCTTCAGCAGTAACTAAAGTTTCCAGGTGGTCTCTATTTGGAGCTCCACTGTTTTAATTCAACTGAAAGGTTACAAAACTATACAAATTAGTATTGCAATCTGAGAAAAGGACATACCCTTTGCTAAATGATAGTTGCAAAAGAATTCTGGGGTCATTTTCTCTCTAGTAGATGAGTCCTGCTCCATCTACAATCTATTGTAACTGGATAGCCTTTTCCTAAGGGCAGAGAAAGGTGAAACTTATATAACTGTGAATTCTGGGAAATCTAATCCCAGACAGTGTTGTTGGCCTCCCACCCTGGGTAAGAGATTCTTGTGGGAGACACTACATGGACAGACTGAGAAGAGGTGGAGCCAAAGCATCTGAGCACCAAGTTGGAGTTTATGTTGGAAGAAAAGCATTCTAAGTGGGTGAGCACATTGGTGGGTGAGGAGAGAGACTGTTGTCAAAGCAGATGTTTTGCTATATGAGTTTAGAAACTAGTGTCTGGGCACTTCATAATTGCTGAAGTGTCCATGGCTTCTGCTCATAAAAACAAAACAAAATAAAGCAAAAACAAGCAAACAAAATGATGATGCAGCTAGAATGGACTGAGGCTAGAAGGACTGTCACTTCTCTGAGAACCAAAAATGATCGGGCAGGTTTAACTCCCTTCCCCTGAACTGGCAGCTAGTAGGCACTTTCTGTATGATTGTCTAATTATTTCTAGTTAATTATTTCCAATTTCTGGTTTTGTCTTCCATAAGCTGTAATAGATGATAACTTTTCTATGGTAAATATCTGTTAGTGTGCATTAATGAAGGAACTTGATGAATACTTATGGCATAAAGAGACATAAAGGATGAATCTTCTTTGTGGCAGGGGAAGGGAGCTGAATTGAATGAAAAAATCCTACGGTTTTGACTTTATTAACAACTCATAATAGCAGGAATCAATGAACCACATGATTCAGAACTCTTACCCTTGGGCTATTCACTCATGGGTAATCAAAGTTCAGGTTTCTGAGAGTGCAAGGTATTGTAGTAAAACTTCAGTTTCCCAAGTGAGAGGTTAGGGTTAGCGGTAGAAGGGAGTAGAGGTATGGAACAAGAGAAAGTCAAGCTTTCTGGACAATGGGATGAGGGGTGGGGGAGGACAGGGAGGAAGATGTGGTCTGGAAGGAGTGACATTTCTAAAATTCCAGAGGGTGGATGTTACTCCCTCACATATACCAAATTCTACCGTCAGAGCATCAGATGTTAGTTACACTGACATCAGGCTACCCTATCCAAAATGACAAGTGTGAGTTCCACTAAAGCTTCTGGTCCTTTGCTTATATGCTATTGTCCAAATGGATAAAGAAAACTAAAATGGAAGCACATAGGCAGAAAATGGATAGTACTTACAGTGCCAGAGATTGTGCATGGGAAGATACTCGGTCAAACCACTTTCCAATGAAATAATAACAAAGTGTCTGTTTTGTTTTTATTTTTGTTTTATTGGATCTTATGGGTTTTTGTTTGTTTTCTTTCATAGTCATTCTTAGATATGACCTTTCTTAGATATGATCCTGGAACCTTCCATTGTAGTAAAGAAAAATAATAAAGGAAAACTTAGCTATATAGAAAATATATGTCATCTTCTGCCACATTTGTCATCCATATTCTGCCACCAATCACCATCAAGGAGTGGGATATTTATTTCGCTGTCTGTCCTCTAGAATTAATATTGACCACTGCATTTAATCTGAGTTTAACTACCTTTTTGTTGTTGTTGTTCCATTCACATATTGTAATCATTAAGTATTTGTTCTCCAGGTTCTTCTTTCTTCATTCTGATCAACTCCATGTAATTCTTCTCATGCTTCTCTGAATTCCTTACACTTGTCATTTATTATGGCACAATAATAGTCCATTTCATTTACATGCCAGTTTTTCTTCCCCAACTAATGGGTACTCACTTCATTACATTTTTTTTTGTTAACATAAAAGGCTTTTCTATGAATATTTTGGCATAAACTGGACCTTTCTTCTTGTCTTTAACTTTCTGAAAGCATATGCTCAGTGATGTGATTTTGGGGCAAAGGATTATTAATGATTTAGTATTTTATTTTAACAATTCCAAATTGTTTACTAAAGTTATTGGACCAATTTATAATCTTCCACCATTTTACCTAAATTCTCACGGCCCAACATTTATTTGCTGTTTCCAGCTTTTATCATCTTTGTCAATTGAACTGGTGTGAGATAGAAACTCAGAGATGTCTTAATTATTAGTAATTTGGAGCATTTTACCAAGTGTTGCTAATAATTTGCCTTTCTTTGACTGAAAGCTGTGTATGTCCTTTGCCCACTTATCTACTAGGGAATGGTCCTGTGCTTTATATATTTGAGTCAATTTTTTGTATGTTATAGGAGTCCAACTTTTATCAAATGTGTTTGCTTCAAAGATCTTTTTTCCCACTGCAAAGTTTTTCTTCTTCTTCTGATTATATTGATTTCATTCATGCAAAATCCTTTAAATTTTATGTAATTGAAAATTTTTACTTTCTTTTTTTGTATATCTTGTTTCATTAAGAATTCCCCTTAAACATAGTTATGAGAGATAGCTCCTTTTATTCTCTTCTAATTTTTTTAATCATATCTCCTTTTATATTTATAATTAAGTTGAACATTCATTTAGGTCTTATTCTAACATATGGTCTAAGATTCTGGTCTAAAACTATTTTCTGCCAATTCCCTCTTCAGTTTTCCCACTCATTCTTGACAAAGAGGTCTTACTCCAGTAGTTTGTATTCTTCAGTTTATCAAACAATGAGCTACTGTATTCACTTGTTACTATATTTTACTCTTCCAATCTATTCCACTGATCTACTTTTCTATTTTTTAACCAGTACCAAATCATTTGATGACTACTTCTGCATAGTATAATTTGAAATCTAGTAATTCTTTCATTTTTTCATCATTTCCATTGACTTTTTATTTCTTTAAATAAATGATGTTAATATTTTGTCTAGTTCTATAAAACTAAAGGGAAATTGCATCGTATAGCACTAAGTCTATAAATTAATTTAGTTAACATTATCATTTTTATAATATTTGCATGGTCTAATCATGAACAATAAATGTCTTTAGTTACTCATATTCCTTTGTTTTTTTAAAGATTATGTTGAGATTGTGTTTATACAAATTCTAAGTATATCTTAGTAAAGCAATTCCTAGGTATTTTATGTATTCTATAGTCATTTTAATGGAATTTTTCTATCTCTTCTTCCTGGATTTTGTTAATGATAAATAGAAAGGCTGATAATTTTCATAGGTTTGTAGTATTTTGTATCCTGCTACTTTCTTGAAGTTGTTGAGTTATTTTGTTCAATTTTATTCATTGAATTTTTGTGGTTGTTTTGGTAAATGATCAAATCATATGTGAATAGAAATAATATTT
The DNA here is from genome assembly GCF_003287225.1 of Phascolarctos cinereus. Taxonomy (NCBI): domain Eukaryota; kingdom Metazoa; phylum Chordata; class Mammalia; order Diprotodontia; family Phascolarctidae; genus Phascolarctos; species Phascolarctos cinereus. The sequence goes on from NW_027555847.1 coordinate 106,856,031, forward strand.
ACCTCCTTTTTTCTGTTTGTTCCTTGAATTACTTTTATTTGTCTTATCTTACAGTATTAGCATTTCTAACACTATGACAAATAATGGTAGAGACTATAGACATCCTTCTTTTACCCCTAATCTTACTGGGAAAGCTTTGTGACAAAAATCCTGAGAGACAAAGTTTCTGGATAATTAATAATCAATTAATTAATTAGGCTGGCCAACAATCAATAAATTGATGGCCAGTAGTTTCTCTCAGTAACTAAAGGAGACCTTGAGAGCCTTAAATACCTTTTGAAAGGGAACTGCCCTTTTTAGTGAAAATCAGCCTTGAATAGTGAACATTTGATGAGAAGGTGGGCTAAAAGTCTTCCACTCCTCCTGCTGAGAAAGTGACTTGATCATGAGACTCAGCAGCCTCCAAAAAGCTGTGTAGGGGAAGCCATTTCCATCCACACTGCTCTGGCGGATTTTCTCCTTCATGAGCTGGGTCACCCTAAATTCTAATGGAGGGGATGAAGGGCAGGAGTTCTTTTCCCCAAGGTAAAAGCTGGCCCAGACTGGATTCTGTTTATATTCTAAACAGAAATTATGTCTGCTAATTGGGTGGGATCCTGCCCAAAATTGATGAGCATGTTCCTTGAGGGCTAAAAGTAATCTCATCAATCAGTCATGACCTTCAGAAACTGACAGGAGTTGGGCCTTTACAGAAAATAGAAGGAAAAAGGGTGGGTCACGGTTAATAATTCATTATTGATATTATAGTATAGTATTAATTCCCTCAGCTTCTATTGTTTCCACATGGCAAGTAATGCTACCTGTGGCTTTTAGACAGATATTTTGGATCATATAAAGGGAACATCCAATTTGTTCCTATGACTTTTATTATTTTAATGTCACCAAGTAATTAAAATGTGAAACAGAGGAATGTATACATTTGCTCCAGTCTCACCGGCCAGCGCCTTCTCAAAGCCAGGTCCTATCCCTCTGCTTAGACCCTCAATCCCACCCTCCATTGCTCTCCATATCCTATCTCCTCTAGGACCTTGTGGCTTCTACCATCCCCTCTCTCATTTCAATCTTTAATCTCTCTTTATCCACTGGCTCCTTCCTTACTGCATTAAAATGCACCTAGATCTCTATTCTCCTTTAAAAAAAACAACTATGACTTTACTGCTTCTTGAAGCTATCATCCTGTATCTCTCGTCTTCTTCATTGCCAAACTCCTAAAAAGAACTCTTGAAAGATGAATGGTGAAGATAAGCAGTCTGAAGTATGCTACTTCCATATACAAAAAGTGACAAAAAGAATTTTATCAGAGATGTAGATATTTAAAAGGAAATGGATCAGAAGTCTAGTTAGAAAGAGAGAGAAAATTGGATAACTGGAGTGGTGCATTTGTATCTTAAAATGCTAAAAGTACTACAGCAGTCACCTTTGACTCTTTCCTGTTCCTTATCCCACACGTGACATTAGTTTCTACATTAACTATTTTATCTTTCTGTATCTGCTCAATACTCACAACAATATTCTTTATGCTGCCCTCGTGGTTGCATAAATAAACTTGAATTCATCATTGACTGTAACCAGTCGACCTCCTCATTGGACTACTCTGATCTATGACAGAAAGAGGTTGATGTCATGCTTCTCCTGGCTAGAAAGCACATGACTCATCCCATTGTGTGATGGTAGCTTTTTGGATCCTCACTCTAGCACGCTCTGTCCTTTTATGTTTCTGTACCCTTTTTTGCTTAGTCGGCCTGTTTTTTTTTTTCAAAAACACCTGCATATGGGGATGTGCCTCTGACCTTCAAGATACTCTTCCAATGAACACATACATTTTTATCCCCAAATCATCTAGGAGATGGCCTTGCACACGCAGGCATAGAGTTCTCCTAAAGTCTTCTAGGAGTTGGGTGAGCGGGTGTGGGTAGCAAATGGTCCCTCACATCAAAAGTGCAAGAGATTAATTAGAAGCTCTCTGGATTCCCTTCTATACTCTAACATTCTATGAACCCATGAAATAAATATTCCATTTGGGAATGCTACCTTAAAAACTGAAACTCCCAGAAATTTTGAATGACAGTAATGTAGAATATGGTGCATATTCTGAATGACTAGAAGCCATAAACATTTGGTTGCACTGGAGATGAAAAGAAAGAGAATCATAGTTCATGTCCACACATCAGTCTGATCATCTAAGGGCAAAATTACCTTTAAAAAAATGGAATAAATAAATAAAAATTTTAAAAAATGGAATCTCTATGTGATATTTACTTTTCACTCAAGTTCTGTTCCAAAGAAAGTAAATACTGGTTCCAAACTATTCTGCTTTCTGATTCCAAATGTCTGAAAGTCAGATATAGAGAAGACTGATGTGGCTGCTTGACCCTTCATCTATGAGGTCCGTTAGATTGTAAGCTCCTTGAGGCCAGGACCTTTTTGGGGGGGGCTTCTTTTTTGTATCTTTAGACAATGCCTGGCACATGGTAGGTGCTTAACAAATATTTATTAATTGACATGATGCCACAAGCCATGTAGTCTCTTGTTTCTGGTATAATGGAGTACGTGATAACCATCTTCCCAGTTAGACTCACTTCCCAGCCTCAGCCTCAGGTTCAGCCACCAAAGCTCACTGTTGCCAAGATCCTTACACATACTGAGTGCTGTTCCCTGGTGTGTGACTGGGGACTGGATTCCCTGTTTTAATTGTTCAATGCAGTGGGACCTGAGGCAATTAGAGGATTTTCTAGAATTTGGCAATTAGTGAGAATATTTTAAAACGCATTTGTTTGACTGCCTTCAAACCCCATTAAAGAACATTTGTGGAGATGACAAGGTGGAGTGTGGTAAGTTTGTCCCTGAGAGTACCTCAAAGGCACTGCTTACACCTCACATTGTACAAACCACAAATCTCTAATACAGATGCTCAACTTGAATATCTCTGGTTCTATTATGCGCCCAAATCACACAGATAATTTCGCTGCATCAGAAGTCATTGTGTGTCCGCCACTAAGAAAATTAATGGTAAATACAAGAAAAGCGTAACATTGTGAGCAGCGAGTAGCAGCTCGTCAAGTATGCCAGGCAAGGCAGAAGAATTGAGCAGTAATGGCATGTACAACAAAGAAGGAAGGTCGGGATAGCAGTGTGTCAGAGGCGAGGCAAGACAAACACGAATTAGGACACAGAAATAAGAGCAAGATAGGTGGTCAAAGAGCCCAGGAAACAATTAGTAATCAGAAGTTCTGCCAGATCTGGGGATGCAGGAAAAAGCAAGCAGGCATATAGGGTCACTGTAAGGACCCTGATAACCGGAAACAATTCACTATTTCTTCCTTAGCTATCTTTGTTCTTCTCTTACCCCACTAAGCAGCTATCCCAGACAAGCCTGATGTTGAAAAGAGCTGGCTGTCAACCAACAGGGAATAATCACAGTTCCCTAGAAGAATTAAATTCCCCATAGCCTTAGGTTACTGCCTCCTACCAGACTGTTGCAGTGGTGGAACAGAGCAGCAACGAACAGGCTAAAACACAAAGAGTCAAGATCACCGTGATCCAACAGATTTTCTGTTTTCCTGGTAACAGCATGCAGGGTAAGAGCCTGTACACTTGTCTTCCCTGAATTCTATTGCAAGACAAATGTGTAAAGAGGTGGAAGCACACTCTGACCTCAGAGTCACCATCACCTTGCCATCATCATCATCATCATGAAGGCTGCTTTCTCTCAGTTTTACGTCAGCCACACTGACACCTAAAGCAGAGGCTCATAACAATAGCAGCAGTTAGTAGCCGGCTGAGTTAAATACCTCAGAGATGTGCTTTCCCCTACTTTTTCCAGTTGTAAAAACAAGAAAACAAACAAACAAAGACCTTAGCAGAACCTCATATCATAATTGTGATGAAATGTTAAAGATCAGAGTAAAGGTCAGATTTTCAGCAGCAAGGTGGTGCTAAATTGATAAGCCTTATTTCAGAGGGCATGACCAGAAGAGGGACTGGGGTTAGTAGCCAGATTAGGGAAACTACTTCCAAAACAAAATAACTGCTTCCCATTTATACCCTCGCCTCATCCCCTGCCCCATTGATTCTATTATTAGAGATCCATGGGGATTAAGGTAACAAGCTTTTGAAACAAAAATAACAATAATGGGGCAGCTAGGTGGCGCAGTTGATAGAGCACCGGCCCTGAATTCAGGAGGACCTGAGTTCAGATTTGACCTTAGACACATAACACTTACTAGCTATGTGACCCTGGGCAAGTCACTTAACCTCATAGGTGCTAAGGTTAGCCCTGCTTAACAGATGAGAAAACTGAGACTGAGAGTAGCTAAGTGATTTGCCCAAGTGTCTGAGGTAGAAGTCAGAATCAGTCTTCTGAATTCAAGTCCAGCATGGGCTTTGCAGTAAGAAAAACTGGGTTTAAACCCTAACTGGGCTGTTTACTCATACTTTGGTTTTTATCACAGCCACTTCCCTTTTCTATACTTTAGCTTCCTAATCTCTTAATAGAAGCACCAGGACCATCAAATGACAAAAAATTTTCTTGGTCCTCGGAGGTACTCTTAAATTCAGGTCTTCCTAAGTGTTTTAAATGAGGATGCCGGACTCATTGGTCGTTAAGGGGCCTCCTATTTCTTATTCTTATCCTTTCTTTGAAGATTCAATTTATGAATAATTCACTCCTCATTGTGGATCACTTTAGTTGGATAATTCAATCTTACAATCACTTATTAATCTTCCTGCTATGTACAGAGCACTAAACTGGGCACTGAAGATACAAAGATAAAAATTTTAAAAACAGTCCCTGCCCTCAAGAAACTTCTATTTTTCGAATTTTATTCAAAGAATAGCCTCTTCACAATTAGTTTTTCAAATCAAGGATTATAGAAATTAAAATTTTATGAAAAATAATAAAAGAAGAGTTATTTTAAAGGTTCTTTTAAAAATGAAATTGATTTTGGTCTTAAATGTAAGGTTTTTTAGTCTGATACAAAATCCCCAAAGAACTGACTGTGATCAAAGGCTGTTTAATGTTGGAGTTGATCATAACAAGTTGCCAAATAAGAATCTTTTGTGTATTTTAAGCCAACAGACCCAGAATATATGGCATTAGTAAGTAGAAGAGAACAAAAAAATAATCGGAAGTCTTCTGAGTTCAGAGCTATTCAACGGAGAATAAAACTGAATCTTGATGACAACTGTGAGGATAATAGCATAATTCCTCATTTAGAATTCACTGGAACAACTTGCATTATCAGTGATTAGAATAACAAATCTATCGTTTTTGTCAAATAAGGAAAAGTTAAGGCTCATACTAAATACCATTTAAATATTATACATCTAAGTTATTTGAGCATGTTCTTCCTCACCTGCTCCATGTATTTATTTTCTAATTAACAAAGATTGATGGATGGAGTCCTTTTTTGAAAGATTTGTGGAGTAAACCAAATTTTCAACCTACTGCAGAGTTTGAAGTGGGTACTATAGCTAAGCAATTCTGTCTCTCCTTAATATTTTCCTAATTCTCCGTATTTCAAAGAAATTTTGTAATATTTTTGAGGTGATTTGTGTGAATATGTGCTCTCATAGTGAAACTTTATACCTTGGCACAGGAGTAATATTTGTTCTATCAGTTTCAGTTGGAAAGTGAAGAAGACAAATTTGTTTGACTATAGACTGTGTCTATTCCTATGATGAAAGGTTATAATAGCATATTTGGGAAGTATTTAGCCAACTCCCTCACCTTTAACCAGCATACTCTTTTATAACCAACTGCTTCTTCCATTTCCACATTTGTCTCAAAGTTTCCAATTCCCTGATGCAGTTCCTTACAATTAGAAAATGCTCCAAGCGTATCATAAAAAGCTATTAGCATATCCTAAAGTTTTTCCATTTTTAGATTTCTGGGATGATGATAAGGGAGGTGATATAGTTAGGAGAAAATCTATCTGAGGGAAAGAGGAAGTAGGTGAGAAAGGTTGATAGAGTGTTATTGGCCTTCAGAGAAAGCTAGTTTATGGTTTTCAAAGATCACTCATTATTTTGTTTCCTTCTTAGGGGATAATCAACATTAACTTCTCATTATTATGCCCCTTTAGCTATTAAAATTAAGTAAATTTCATGAAAGGAATTTCACTATATTGGAGGAAACTATTAATTGATGACAAATGAGAAAGACTGTTAACTTCCAGTTTACTACTTCCGGAGAATCCCAGAACTGCAGATAATTATACTTGCCAGATCTAAAGACTATAATTATATTAGTGCCCTCTGCTGTATATGTACATAATTACAGAGAATTATGGGACATTTCAAAATTTTAGGGAAAATTCTGCATCTTGGTTTTTCTTGAAAGCAGTTGCTCATTATTATCTTCAACTTGGACAAATTTCTGATTTCTGGATGAGAATTTGGTCCTTCCTGATTATTGGCTTACCTCCAAAAGGTGTATAAATTGTTGTATAAGTGAAAAAGTGTCATTATGTGCAGAATATGTTATATCTGCTGTTATATGAGAAAAACACAAATGAAAATATTTGTAAAATAGCTATAATTATTTCATTTTATGGTTATTATTTAAAATTCTGCCTTCCTTTTCTAGTCACTAGTCTCTAACATACTTACTGGTTTTTTTTTTCTTTTTTTGCTCTTCTTTTGTTTATCCCAGTATGTTCATTAATGCCATCTTCTATTCAGAGCTCCATAAACTATTCTGCTTGCTTATGGCATTCACTAATTATTTTATATGGCATTTGTTTTGTGCCACTTGATTTGTGTCTATGTCTTAAATTAAAAATCTCTGCTTCTGTCTGAATTTTATTAACTGGAAATAATATTAGTGTGCTGAAGCCATAGATGTAAGTGGTCCTCTATCAACCACTTATCTTTCTGTACATCTTGCTTATTCTACGTTATGAAATTTTAAACAAGTTACTTACCTTTAAATAATCCCTCCACATTTTTAGGGCAGCATATTCCACCCAAATTCATATGGTAAATCTTCATTTTGTAATGTTTCTCTCCAAATATGAAGAGATATCAAAGTAGCATAATTTAAAATGCAAACACACATTTCCTTTGAGTTTGTGAATGTTGTTTTTAGTTATGTGAATTTGGGAAATGTATATTTTGGATTTATTTTATTTTTCTTTATAATAGATTCACCTACCCCCTTTAAATCTACTTTTTAGTTCATATTTATGTTTGTTTGGAGGAAGTTTAAAGATAGCTAAAACTGAGTTATTGAGCTTATTTTTTTCTTTACCTTTAAATACTTTATACAGGTTGAATATGCACTAGGTGATCCCGAAGGCCCATTTTAGCTATGGCCCTATGGTCTTTTATATATAATTGCACATTCAATAAATTAAGGAGTAATTTACTGAAATTCATTGATTTAACAAGGGAAAAAATGACATAAATTAGTGAAGACTAGGAAAGATTATAAGAAATAACACAATAAATTAAAAGTTACACATTAATCAGCAGGACATTGTAAAGAATTATTTTAAAGTTTCACACATTAATGGATTCTGAGTTGGAAGCACTGAGAAGAGGAACATTGAATTGCCAGAACATGATGATGGTCAGAAAAGAGAATGAGACCAAGTAAGTGCTTAATAGATGCTTTTTCATTCATTCATTCATTCAAGGTTGTAGAGACAGAAAGACCTCGATTATGTATGTTAGCTATTTTTTTTTTATGCTGGAAAGGCAGCATCACATAGCCGCTAGAACTAGAAAGAAGGCCTTTGAATCAGAAAGATCTGTCTCTTGACACACTCTAACTGTCTGACTATGGGCAAGTCACTTGAACTTTCAGGGCCTCAAGGAACTTTCTAACACTAGAGGGTACAAGGAATTGCTGACCTACATCAATGTAGGGAATTTCCATGCTGGACAACCCCCAAACTGATGAAATCACGTCTAGACAAAAAAGAAAAACACTATGAACATTATCTTTTGTTGTGTTTGCTTCAATTTAAAGAATGTAACAAAAAAAAAAGATCATAAGTACTGTGATATAATTCCATGGTTTCTTCCGAATTTCATTCTAATTATGGTGATTTACATAATATATATATATATATATATATATATGCATATATATATATATATATATATATATAGAGAGAGAGAGAGAGAGAGAGAGAGAGAGAGAGAGAGAGAGAGAGAGACACACACACACACACACATCATGGTTTATAAAGCATGTAATTGGGGAGCAATAATATATTAAATAAGAACCTATCTTTTACAGATTTTTTAAAATTAAAATAAATTAACTGCAGAGGAAAATGTTGCCAGTACAAGCATTCCAAACAATTGGTTACTTTAAAAAAGAAAAACAAAACACTCTTCCCACTCTGAGGTTTCACCTGACACTTAACAAATTGGCAAGGGTGACAAAAGATGAAAATCCCCAAATGTTGATGAGGCTGTAGAAATACAGGCACACTAATACACTGTTGGTCAAGCTGTGAATCAGTCCAACCATTCTGGAAAACTATTTGAAATTATGCTTTCAAAAAGTGACTAAAATATTTATACCGGTTAACCTAGAGATTTTCCTGATAGGCATATACCCCAAAGAGGTCATTGATAAAAAGAAAGGCCCCATATACAACAAAATATCTATATCAATACTTTCTGTGGTAGCAAAAGACTACAAGAAAAATAACGGAGCTGCTAAATGGTTAAACAAAATGTGGTACATGAATGTAATGGAATATTAATGTGCTCTAAGAAATTACGAATATGGAAAGCATGTAAAGACTTACGTGAACTAATACAAAGTGAAATCAGAAGAACAAAAAAAAAGGATATATAATCACTACAACAATGTAAATGGACAAAGCAATAGCCACAGGTCAAGCTTTTATTAAGCAACTACTATATATAACAGGCACTATATTTAATGTAGAGATACAAAGAAAGGCAAGAAACAGTCCCTACTCTCAAGGAGCTCACAGTCAAATATGGGATACAAAACATGCAGACAACTATGTACAAACTCTATGTGTGTGTGTGTATATATATATATAATAGCTTAGATTTTAACCTGGTTCTATTGACTGCCCTGAATATGTTTTCCAAAGTCCCACATTCCTTCTATGCCATTTACACTGTAGGGGCCTTGATTCCTCTGGGAGAGTGGCTATTCATAAGCATGATTTAACATTTGTGGGGGAGCGGATTTTTTTAAATATATAGTATGTAGTATATACAAAACAATGTAGTAAGAGCAGAAGGGAGACAAAAAGATAATTTAAGATGGCCTCTTTTCTTATAGAGCTCACAGTTCATCACAGGAATAAGGCATATACCTTCAATAACTATATATAATAACTTATATAATAAAATAAGATAAATATGAAGAACATTATAAGCTATTATATGAGAGCTGACAAATGAAAGATAATTTCCAACAAAGGGGAACCAGGGAAAGCTTCATGTAGAAATTGGAATAGGAGCTGGGTTTCTTAAGGACTCAATCTCCATAGTTATTTGCTGCCAGGTCCTAGAACTATAAAAGATCCCAGGTCTCAGTGAACCAAAAACATTAGTGGGACTGCACGTAAGTCAGTCCCTTATCTAAAAACATGAAAAAGTCCATCAGAGATGGAATGGACTAAGCCTCAGGGTGCCAAAGGTACTAGAGGTCTTGGGCTTTTAAGGTATCAAAGATTGAGTACTAAATGCCTTCTTCATGTGTATTTTCAACTTACTTACTTACTTTCAACTATCCTAGATAAAGCTATGGTGCTTGCATCAAGTATGAGTTCAGTCTGGCCTAAGGGCCAGACCCAAGCATCAGCCATTTACTAACCCAGATGCATAGACAGAACTTGCTGTCAACTCTTTGTTCAGCACTGCTGTGTTTGGAGTGACTAGAGGTGGGAACCGATACCATCACCACTTCAACTAAATCATCTTCAATCATCACAGGACCCTGTTAAGCAAGGTCCTTGGTACCAGGGTCCTTGGCAGGTTTTTCTCCATGAATGTTCAAATCCCAGCTCCTATTTCTCATATCCCTGTAATGCTGAGTTATTGTCTGCCAAGGTAGAAATCCCCTTCCCGTGTTACTTCCTCCAGTACTTTCTTCCCTATTCACCTCAGGACTATCCTCCTCCGGTTGCTATTTTCTTCTGCCTTCCCTTTCCATTGTATCCTCTGAGAATTCTGCCCTCTTGTTAACAAAATCCCCTTCACTGCAGACTTGCCATTTCTCACTCTTTCCCTGATGCCCTCTGGAAGATACTGCACCTTTGACCACACTCTTCAGGATAAGGTCTTCCTTCTTCCATGCCCTCCAAGACATTTCACCAGAAGTTAGAGTAGGCATACTTCTTTTTCCTCCCTTCTACTTCCAGACTTTTATAACCACCACCCTATCTCTCTTTAAGGTTCACTCCATCTTCCTTTATCATCTTTTTCCGTATTCTTATTACTGTAATCCTTGGACCTCTAGGTCACCTACCTCTTTTCACAAGGCAATCAGTATCTGACTCACTATCTTCTTCACCTCAACTCCTACCTTCATACTTAGGAACTTTAATACATATATTTCTATCCCTTAGAATACACTGGTCTCATAGTTCATTATTCTCATTCCTCTCACCTACAACATTATTCTGTCTCAACCACTCACATGAATGGTCACATCTAGGATTTCACCGTTACCTCTATAAAAGAATGAGTCACCTCTCACCTCCTCCTTACTCAAACACCTTCAATGACTCCTCACCATATAAGCAGGACCATGACCTGGGTTTAGCTTCAAGAAAGTAAGGCAAAATGACTAGTTCCACCCTCAATCCTCTAGTATAGCTAAGTGCTTCCTTAAGGTTGCTCAAAGCTCAAGAGCAAGCCAAAGCTGAAGCTGCTGGGGACATGATAGGAGTTGAAAGACATTTCCTTGCCTCACCATAAATCTCAAGGGAGAAATTCTTGCTTGGAGAGTAGAGTAGGGGAAAGGGTTTGGAGGAACAACAAATAAAAACTCTTGACCCAAGTGTCTCTTTTCTATGCTACTGATTGTGGCAATGGGTTAATTAGACCTAGGTGCATTTTAGCCAGCAGGAAGACACAATGGTGTCTGAAGACAGTTCCAACAAGTGGCAGCTGATTGGGGAGAAGAAGCAGCCCAGCCACAGATGCCTATAGCTGCCATCTGTAACACACTGTTTTTCTGTAAGAAGAAACTAGGGAGATGGTGATAGCAACTACTCTGTGGAAAAGCAGAAGCAGCATATTTGGAAGCAGAGAGTATAGGCAGCTGTAGAGGCAAATTGGAGATAGAGTGCTTTGAGATAGAGTTGTGAGATGTGCCACCCTAGGGTTATGAATTATCCGTGGAACTATGCTTCTTCTGCCGGTGGCATGAAAATCTGTAAGAAATCCTATCCCTTTAGGAATGGAGGGATATTTTTTGGTCATTATTTTCTAACTAAAAGTTTTCCTATTTGCTGTATAGTTCCAATCTGCTTGTTAAAATTGCATTGGATGACAGTATAAGCTATATTTAGGCTCAAAGAATAGTGGATTGAGAGCCATGAGACTTGAGAGGCATTCTAATCCAATCTAACCCTAAACCTATTTAACAAATGAGGAAACTAAGACCCGGAAAGGATAAATTACTTGACTAAGGTCAATTGATTTTAATACTCTTAGAGGATCAAGATAAACCCATGTAACAATTCAATGAAAACTCATATTGAACAAATTGATACTTTCGAAAGGAAGTCATAATACATACAGAAATACATTTATGATATCCTAGTGTTTTAAAGGGCAGCATGGCATGGTGGATAAAGGGATGGCCTTGAAGTCAGGAAGACTTGGGTTTAAGTCCTGCTTCAGACACATAATAGCTATATGACCACCAAAAAACTGCTTAATGCCCTATCAGTTGGGGAATAGCTGAACAAGTTGTGCTATATTGCTGTGATGGAGTACTATTGTGCTATAAGAAATGACAAGGGGAATGGTTTCAGAAAAACCTGGAAAGACCAACATGAATTGATGCAGAGTGAAGTAAGCAGAACCAAGAAAACATTGCACATAACAACAACGATATTGCAACAATGATCAATTGTGAAGGATTTAGCTACTTTGATCAGTGCAATGATCCAGGACAATTCCAAAGGACTTGTGATGAAAAATGCTAATCAATTCCAGAGAGAGAACTGATGAATTCTAAATATAAATTGAAGTATAATTTTCTCACTTTCCTATTTTTTCTGTCTTTTTTTTTTCAAAACAGCTAGTATGGAATTATGTTTTGCATGATGTCACAGGTATAACTAATATCATATTGCTTGCCTTCTCAGTGGGTGGGGGAAGGGCTGGAGGAAGGGAAAGAATTTTGAACTCAAAAAAAATTTTAAAGAACATTCGAAATAAACAAATATATTTTCTTTTAAACATTTAGTCCCAAGAAACTCTCTAAACCTATAAATTGTGGATAAGTTGTTGATCTGATGCTCATACTCTTCCCTCCACCCTGAATGAAATACCATATCATTTAATAACTATTTCACTTGTCAAATAGTTAAAAATTGGTGAGTTAGAGCACCAGCTCTGCAGTGGCCTTCTCTAAAGCCAGCAAATTACTATGCCCTTTGCTGCTCATGACATAGTAGATGAAGCCATAGACTTGGAGACCAGAAAACATGTTCAACTTCTGCCTCAGACAATAACTAACTGTATGACCCTAAGCAAGCCATTTAATCTCTCTGAGCCTCAGTTTCCTTTTCGGTAAAATGAAACATAATAGCACTTGCCTCACAGGATTGATGTAAGGATCAAATGAGATCATGTGTGTAAAGTACCTTGCAAATCTTAAAGTGCTACATAAATATTAACTATTATTATTATTATTATTATGTATCTGTAAGAAATGGAAGAATAGTGACAACCCAAATGGAATATTATAATAAATACCTATAAAATAATTATCCTAATAATATGAAGTGCCTTAGCGATGTGGCAGTAGGTCCTATATAAGTGCTGACTAGAATAACATAGCTTTGAGACTTGGATCACAGAAGCCCTCCCTCATTAAAAGAAGCCCATATGGCTCCCAAACCCATCTAAGACCCCCAACTATGTGCTTCTTTCAGACTCATATCTTTAATCAACACAGATGCTGAGATTTTAGCCAAGGTGCTTGCCCTGCATCTGAATAAACTGTTCCTGCAATTAATTAACCCAGACCAAGCATTTTTTGTGCTCAGTCACAGATCCTCTGGCAACCAGAGGAGACCCTCATCCATCATCGAACAGTACACCAAAACATCCATTTATATCACATCCTTACATACTGAGGAGGGATCTGAGTAAACAGAATAAGTACCCTTTTATGCTTCAAACAGTGACTAAGTGGGGTATAAATAAAAGAACTTTAAAAAATGTAATGATTCTACAAAGCCCCAGGATATCATTCTTTATCAAGTGAAGCTTATCTCTTTCTTTGAGGAAACACGTAAATCATTCTTCACCCTCTCTATGACATTGTTCAAACTGTCCCTTAAACCTTCAGCCTGAGTATCCTTTTCTATATATGGTATATCAATATATACATACCAGAACTCAAAAATTAGAAAATATATTTAATACTTTACTATATAGAATTCTAAGGTTCTCTTACTCTATTTCCTCATTTCCTTTCAACAATGACAAGTACAAAATGAATGCAAACTTTCGCTATCTGGAAAGGAAAATCCTCCTTTCCTCCATTGCTTCTGTGTTGGTAAGAGAATCCAAAGCACTGAAATAAAAAATCAGAGGCTAAGTCAAATAACATTGATTGACTTTCTATTTCCCACTTTCGTATTCCTTGACCCATTTTGATGAAATATCTTATCATACTTCCTTGGGTTTACATTTTTAATATCTTTATTTTATTTTATTATTTTGTCTGGTATAATGAATATTTATTGTAAAATAATTGACATTATATATGTGTGTGTGTGTGTGTGTGTGTATATATATATATATATATATATATATATATATATTATTGCATACATACACATACACAAGTGATTGAAAGAATTGCATTGTGCTTCATTGTGATTTTGCAACTTAATGTAAAAGGCTTTTCTACAGGAACACATCTCCAGTTTTATAATGGAAGCCATAATGGAAATTGAGTTCAATATCCATAAAGTTGATTAAAGACAACTCAACTATTCTATATAGCCAGAGATACATGTATTACACATTGTGATCTGTGAAGAAAAATAGGATAAATAGTTCTTAGTTACATAGATAAATGTTAGCTACAAAGTCAGGGAAAAAACACATAAAAATCACAAACTTTTTATTCCTCCTGTAAATTAATCTGTTTTATTTTAGCACATAGTAAAAAGTTAGAACACAACTGCCAGTAATCCTTAACAGAAACCTTTCATACTAAGAAAACTTTCTCCTTTTATAATGTTGACAAACTTTTAATTATATTCATATAAGCCAAGCAAACCATATTTGTGTTCCAGAAACCATTAAGAAGTTTGGTATGCTCTTGTAGTACAAATAAAATGCAAAACAGTGAGCAAAACTTAACTAATTAAAATGAACCTTAAAATTTAATTGATGTATTTGCTCTATATAGACATATATATGTATATTTATAAGTATACATATATATCTATCTCTATAGATCGATGGATAGACAGATGGATGGATGGATATATACATTTGTGTATATATGTAACATATATATATATATATATATATATATATATATATATATATATATATGTATGTATATATTCAAGCATCCAAAAACTCAGTGCAATTTTATAAGTCATAAAAAACTTCAAAGTTTAAAATTGAACTAAGACTTTTTGGACATTTTGTATATACATACATGCATGCATGCATACATATATATGTGTGTGTGATTAGAGAGCTCATCTAAATTCTATAGGTTTTGTAGCATTTCTATATTTTTAACTTGTAAAATTAATAAATACTAAATATCCTCTCCTACTAGCCAATAACACTAGCATTGGTAACATGCAGAAGTTGACTTTAGTTATTGTTTGAAATTTGAGAATAATCAATATTGGAAAAAATGAACCATAATATATCATATGGTCAAACTGTATGGTAGTACAAATAAATTGCTAATTAAAATGACTGTGTTTTGTATATTATGACATAGCTTATTAGATCATAATTATAACAATAATTCTAGTTATGATTTTCACAGAAAAGGGTGTCATTTAGTGAGATGAAATTATAAAGTCACAAATTATAAACACACTTTAGGCAATAAAAGGATGTTTGTCAGGATTAAAGAACTCAACCTAATATAAATGACCTTCAAAAAAGGAAGACATCTCAAACTTACTTGCAACATATTTATACAGTAATAGCATTTACATACTTTTAGTTTTCGAATACATTTTGGAAACACATGTTTTAAATTATATGCAAGAAAAAATTTCGTTAAGGAATTTACTAAAGACTATCCCCAAAGTGAAACCTCTCTAGAGGCTGAGCCACTCTTTTCAAGAATGAGCACAAAACAAAAACAAAAACCCAACATGAGAAGTCTCTCCCCACTCCCAACAATAACAAGGAAATTCACAAAGAAAGCATCAGTTGCTCTGCTGCACCCCCACACACACACACACATACATGCTGTAATTGCCTCAAAGATTCAGATTAGATTGTGGATTTCCTTCCTTTCCAGAGTAACCCTGCTCCCCCCACAACTCCCCGCATATAGAGAAAAGAAATTCATACAAGTTTAGGAAAAGATGAGAAATAATTTGGAAGCAAAATCTAAAATAACTCTAGGTAGCAATCTTTCAGATTTAATTGTTTGTAATATACATACTCACAACTATATCACTGCTAGTGTTACACTACTGCTCATAGTAATATTATGGCACTAACACATAATCGGCATTCCTTATCATTTCACAAAGATCTTGAAAGGGGACATCAAATCTTCCTATCAGAATAATCCCCTTATAAGGACGTCCTTCTAGTACTGAGCCTGGGTAACTAACTCCTTTGGAAAGCATCCAAACACAGAGCCGCATTTACTGAAATTTGCTCTGTAGTGAAGGCAGCTTACACCGAGGTTCCAGTTCACTCACATTTCAGGTAATAACTATACAATATGTTATAAATCTTCTTAGCAAAAGATCCAAAAACCATCTTCTGTGAATTTATTTGGGAAATAAATCAAAAGGTCTCATAAACACTGCTTATTATTTTATTTACTTGGCAAAAAAGAAAAGACAAACTATTTGATAATAGACTATAATCCAACATTAGCCAGGGAATATTATTTTCTATTGAAGCAAGTGAATATGGAACTCACTCAGGAAAAAAAATGAAAATGTAATTTCCCCCTCACCTTTCTCTCACTATTCTGAGGCTCCTGGTATTAATATTATGTTTTTTAAAGTAGTATCAAAATGAAAGTGATTTTTAAAACAATAGTTTTAGGAGTTAGAAAAATCATTAATGACTCAAAATTAGAGCTTAAAATAATTTCAACAGAGATGGGAAAATGGGAGACTATGACGGGTTTTGTGACTAGGACACTACAAGAAGCTTGGGTTGCTTAATAATTCTAGTCCCAGCTCTGCCATGGATGTCTTTGAGCTGCTCACTTAAGCATTCTATATCTTGGTTTCCTCCTGGTGGTAATTACACAGAGCTGTTGTGGGAGAAAAACAGAGAGGAAAAGCACTTTCAAAGTGGATTGTATGGAATGCTTAACAAGGATAATAATAATTCAAACAGCAAAAATTGAACATTGAAATTGAAGGGTTTTTACAAAAATATCATGGGTATATTTGGAAATATACATATGACTATAGGATGTCCACTTAAAGTGAGTTTAAAGGAGGAATTATGGAAAGATTAATGCTTTTTAAACTGTTTTTCTTTATTAGCTCCCTGTGGCCTCTATGATATAACACAAACTGCCTAGCCTGGCATTTGAGGCTCTTCACAGGCTTCTTCTGGTTCTAGTTCAACTTCTCAGGCTAATTTCATGTAATGCCCCTTCATTCATTCTATCTACCTGTCAGGCTGGTAGACCTCCATGCCATTCTTAGAACTCAACATTCCACCTTCAGTCCATAGGTTTTTATATAGGCTGCTCCTTACACTGCAATGTCCTTCTTCTTCACCTCCCCATCTTAACTCCTTACTTCCCTTCAAGGCTCATCTCTGTAGTGAAGGTTTTTCTGATTCTTGTAGTTCTCTCTCTCCTTTCTCAAATTACCATGTAATTACTTTTCCTGGTAAACTGTCATCTTCCCCAGTAGAATGTAAGTTCTCTGAGGGCAGGGACTCTTTGTTTTCATATCCCTAGCATAGTGCTGGTCACATAGAAGGTAGTTAATAAATGTGTTTTAAACTCAATTGAATTGAATTGAATTAGTGAGGAAAATGCATTATCAATTATTAGGTTCTCATCGTTTCTCATGAGATTTTGGAAAAAATCCTAATTTTAATAGAATCATTCTAGTATCTTCCACCCTTGTGGCCTCTCCATAATACAACTGTTCCCTTTTAAATCTTCTCTCTCTAACCCCCTACCCTTTTCTAGCTGTCTTTTATGCATTATCTTCCCCCCACTGGAAGATAAGCTCCTTAAGGGTAAGGACTTTCTTTCTGCTTGTGTTTGTATTCCCAGAGCATTGCACAGTGCCTGGCACATAGTAAGTGCTTAATAAATATTTGTTGACTTGACTTAGAAACATCCAGCTTTTGTCTTTTAGAAAGCTGGACACATTACAATTCTGTTCTGGGTTTGACTATGTGTGTAAAGTAAGTACAAAGTTCCATGATTCCAGGCGATGGACTACTAGGAGTCACTCAAATTTTTCCAGACACACATTTCACAAGTTACTTTTGATGAACAAAAATTTAAGGGAAACTATTATTTTTGGCTGAGTTTGTGCAAGCCAAATATGCTAGTGCACTGTGGCATTTACCCTGAGATATCTCTTTCCTACTTTATTTTGGATGTCAACATGACCTGTAAGGAAAGAGAGTGAGAGAGCCAAGTAATGTTGAGTGTTGGGGGGCAGGGGGAGGCAGTTGGGGGAGAGAAAAAGAATGTGATTTACTATTCAGATGGTTAGGAGGCCCTCACATTCCTACTTTGATATCAGGAATGTCTTTGGAGTAGCCTTAAGTCAAGAGCTTAAACGTTTAGGAGTTGCGTCCATATACGATGTCCAGAAACAGAGGACACAGAAAGAAGCTAAGAAGAGGGGACAGCAGATGGAATGAGAAGAGTGGAAAGACCTCCCCCAGAAGGGCCTATTTCACTTCGGTGAGGTTTTATTTAATGCCTTCCTACCCTCTCTACTCCCCTTTCTCTTTCAACTACTTCTGTAAAATCTCTCCCTTCTCTTTCCATTTCTTTTCTTCTTAGACTCCATAGATAATTGAAATAGATTTCTGGGCTGGACAAGACCTATAACTCCAGGCAGTCTTTGTTATAGTAATCCTGTCCTGAAGGTGTTTTCATTGTTTTATATGAAAGAAATCCACTTGTTTAACTAACTAAAAAGTCCAGAATTCATATACAAGAGAATTTAGGTCTTCTACTAGAAAAGTACTACTGTCCATGTACCTGAGATGCATCGGAACTATGACCTATAAACTGAATGTTATCTCACATAGAAAAAGCCTGCACCTCAGAAGCCACTAAGGGAAGACAAATTGTCTCTCCATGATTCTGCAGAGACTAAGCCCCATCTCTCATTGCATGTGTACTTACTTACAGTTACCACTTGGATCCCTAGCTTCTTTCAAAGATACAACCTAGGTCCCAACTCCAAAGAAGTTGATCTCCACTAGTCTTGTATATACTTTGTATTTACTTGTCTATGGGGCAGCTAAGTGGCAAAGATGGATACTTAATACAGTGCCTGACCCAAAGTAGGTACTTAATAAATGCTTGTTTCCTTCCCTGTCCCCACCCCCATTCTCCTTCTCCCTACAACTGCACCAAGATTTTTGGGATACTCGATAGTATATAAGTTCCTTA
The DNA here is from genome assembly GCF_003287225.1 of Phascolarctos cinereus. Taxonomy (NCBI): domain Eukaryota; kingdom Metazoa; phylum Chordata; class Mammalia; order Diprotodontia; family Phascolarctidae; genus Phascolarctos; species Phascolarctos cinereus. The sequence goes on from NW_027555847.1 coordinate 106,875,058, forward strand.
AGGGCAGGGACCTACTTCTTTTCTCTTTTTAATCTTTGAATCCCCATCATCTAGTACAGTGTCTTGTATTTGAAAGGCTTTTTGGTTTTTTATCATAAATAAGCATTTTTTATCTTTTTTATTTTAGATGTCAATACTAAAACTTAAATACACAATAAGAAAAGAAAAAGAAACATAAACTTATATATTAAAACTTAAATACAAAATAAGAAAAAAAAACATGTCATGTACATGACAGAATGTAGTAAATGATTCAAGAATTTTTAGTAATGAATTTCCATTTCAAGAAAGCCTATGTAATAATTACTATGAAAGGCTCATAGTAAATGTTGAATTGATGTTTATTCCTGTTGACTGGGAGAGAATTTCAAAATAATGAACATATTTCTTGAGGGCATGTTATGCTAAGGCACTATGGAGTAAGAAGTCTGACTAGTTTCATGTTCCGAGAAAGAGGTGATTTATAATCTAGTGTACAATCTAGATACAGGCTATCCCTAATCTACAGAGACTGCTGAAGGAATTCACCTCCTCTGTATACAGGGAGGAAGTGACTGGTAAGTTGTTCTAACTAGCTGTATGATGAAAGTAATTTTTCACAATAAAAAACAATATCTATATTCTCTGAAGAGCTACGATTTCATCCTACAAACATTATTATTCCTTCCATGATGTAGATCATGATCCCTCTGTGTGGTTTTGGAGAGTTGTTGGAACTAAAACATTCAAGATCCTGAGGGCCCCTCGTGGTGCCTCTCCCAGTTTTGGCTGGTCTTTAGAGTATGAACACATAGGACCTCCCAAAGCATACATTCTGCTAGCCTAGACTCTGAAAGCCTGATCATCTCTATGTCAAGATGAAGCAAAGAATTTCAGTGGAGGATGTAGCAACTGAGTTGAGTTTTAAAGGATGGGTAGGAACTTGACAAGCAAATCCACTGACACCCAGAGAGATAGATTAACTTGTCCAATATCAAATAGAAAGCAAACAGAAGGTTCAGCAATTGAACCCAGGTTTTCTAGTTCTAAATCCAGGGTTCTTTCTCTTTTATCAATTAAGAAGTACATTTTATCAGGAACAATTTATTGATAACCTAAAGGTGTGAATCTCTAATAGTGGAATTTCAGGTATCAGAGTTTGAGGCTGATGGGGCAGATATTTCCAGTCTTTGAATCACAGTTCCCTGTGATATACCTATTCTTTCAGTGTTTTAGACAGTCTAGAAATCTTTCAGTCAGAAAGCTAAGCCAAGAGATATGATGAACTTAGCTGAGAAAAATAACCCATTTGAAAATCTTTATGGAGGAAAAGTGGTGGAGGACAGAATATTAAAATTGTTGCCTCTGAAAAGAAAAAGAAGCAAGCATGTGGTAGTGGTGGGATGAACACAGAAAGTTTGTCACAAGATCAAATTAAGCAAAATCATCCCAAGAGCTTTAAAGGACAAAACCGAAAGAGAATGAATAGATAAAAATGGGAAAGATCAATAAAGATTTCTATAACAAAAAAAAAAATCAAATCCATAGGAGAATGTATATTCCAGGTATAGAAGACAGAGTGAACAAAGGCATGCATGGAGGTGGAATAGTGCAGGGCATGTTCAAGGGACAGAAAGAAGTAATCCAGGTTGACTAGAACACAAAGTGTATGAGGAGAGGCGAAAATAAGATTTGAACACTTTTAATTTTTTTTGAAGAAATCAACTCTCCTTCCAAAACTGGAGATTTTCCTTCTCTTCTGAGGAAGATGGAATCTTCTTTCCTTTTGATTTCTGGAGACCCCTCCTCCCTCCAATCCCATTGTAATCCCAGTCCCAAAGCTCATTGGTATGGGACTCTCTCCTTTTTTCAGAGATCAATGGCCCACACCTATGTGAGGAAGGGAGCAAAGTTAATCAAGAGCTTGAGAGAGGAGAGCTCTTCAGTCGTCTTTAGGCTTTGAGTAGATTCTGATCCTTCCATTACTTTGGTCCCTACAATTGCTTTGGGTACTTCTGGCTTCTTGTTTTGAGAGGAAGCCAAACCCCCTCCCAGTTGCTGAAAAAAAAATACTCTAGGAAGACATGAAAGGAACTAGAAGTCTCCATCACATTCCTTTTCCCCAGTTTGCTACTTTAGAGACTTTGAGAAGCTTCCCCTTGGCTGAGATCTAGGACTCTCTCTTGGTTGAGCTGAATTACCCTACTCTAAATGGCAGAGCTTCTTCATTCTTCATTGTGTAGAATATATTCCTCTATGAATGCTTTCTCTGATTTCTGTTTTGCTATCAATTTGGATAAATGGGTTTTCTTTGATAATTGCTATGTATGTTAATTGTGGAACTGGTATTTGGACAGAAAGGGATCAAGCTTCAGATACACAGCTTTCGGTCCTGCTTCCCCTCCCATTTAATGAAACAGAGATCATAAGTGAGTTTGAACCTGAAAATAATATCCCTTAGATTATTGATATTTAAGGAAGCAGATAGATATCATTCTAGCCTGGTAACCCCTTTCTCTGAGGAGATCAAAGTGGCAGCTCTGGCTCTCACCTTCCTTCTTCCCCTCTTGTCAGGGCATAAAGTCTCCTCTGGAAGAGGGTAGGAAGAGAAAAGGTTACAAGTGTCTATTCTGCCTCTCTTTGAGCCATACAAAGGCACTCTGTGCCCTCTACTACACGTAGGGAAGAACTTTCACAACGTGTAGATCTCACTACGTAATGAAATCTGAGACTTCACACACTGCTCTTCACTCTCTCCTTTCGTTCCCAGAACTTACTTATCCACTTGGCTCCACTGGCCATAGAATAAGGGTTTTGTTTGCTTCTTCATACCTATCCCAAATTCCCTAGGTGAGGGGTGGGGAAGAATGAGGCAAAGTACCTTGAAAAAAACATTCAAAATGCAAAAGGGAATAGACTGTCCAAGTTGGTAAGTACTTTGGGATAGGTCCTGGGCTCCAGCTAGAAAAGGAAGAAAACTAATCAGCTTAGCAGAACAGGAGAGCTAAAGTTTACTAAAAGATCTAAACCTAGCAGTGAGTAGAGTGCTGGGGAGTTAGGAACACCTGAGTTTAAATTCTGCCTGACACTTTCTAGTTGTGTGACTCTGGGCGAGTCACTAAATGGCCCTTTGCTTCAGTTTCCTCATCTGCAAAATGAGGATAATAAATAGCATCTACCTCCCAGGATTGTTGTGAGGATAGAATGAGGTAATATTTGTAAATTGCTTTGCAAACCTTAAAGTGCTATATGAATGCAAACTATTATTATTATTATTATCATATTCCATCTCCTACCTTTATGCCTAGGCATAGACTGGACTTTTATGTCTGAAATGGTTTCCCTTCTTGCATCCCCCTCTTGGAAAACCTAAATCCTTTCAAGGCTCATATCAAGTACCACCTTCTATAAGAAGTTTTTCCTAATTCCCAATCCCTTTGGGACTCCTCTCACCCCAAAATTATTCAATATATAGTTTGTATTTACTTTATGTGTGTGTGCTGTTTTCCCTGGGAAAATATAAGCTCTTGGGGCAGGTAGGTGGCACAGTGATAGAGCAACGGCCCTGAAATCAGGAAGACCTGAGTTCAAATCCAACCTCAGACCAAACATTTGACACTTACTAGCTGTGTGACCCTGGGCAAGTCACTTAACCCTAACTGCCTAAAAAAAACCAATCAAACAAACTCTTATTTCAATTTTGTCTTCCTATTCACAGAACCTCCTCCAGTGCCTCAGATGCCTCATCACAGCATGGAGATAACCCTGGGTTCTTGAAGGCTATGCCAGTGGAACACAAGATCTGGAAGGTTCTACCATGCTAGAAAGGCTTTGAGTATGGCCTCAGAAACTGACCTTGTCTATTTTCTAAGGATCAGTCTAGCTAATTATGGAGAGGTACATCACCAGTAACTACCTATTGATAAATATTTTTTATTGGGCAAGGCAACCCATGAAAGCAAAGAAAAATGGGAAATTGACCTTGGTCTTGTTGTACCCTCCTCCTTTTTTTTTTCCTTTTTTTTTGTCTTTATACATTTTTTTAAATTTATTTTTCCCATATGCTTTTGAGTTTAAATTTTTTTCTCCCTTTTTCTCCCCCCCCACCCCACCTTCCCCAAGACAGTGCACAATCTGACATAGGCTTTACATTTACATACCCATTAAACATATTTTCACATTAGTGAAGTTGTAAGTAAAAATTAAAACCAATAGGAGGAACCATCAGAAAGATGAAACAAAACTCAACTGAAGGTAAAAATAAGTGAAAGTGATTCGACTTCCATAGTTCTTTCTTTGGATGTGGACAGCATTTTCCATCCTGAGGCCTCTGGAGATGTCTTAGATCCTCATAATGCTGAGAAGGGTTCAGTTTAACATTCTTAGTCATTGCATAACGTGGCTGCTATTGTATACAAAGTCCTCTTGGTTCTGCTCACTTCACTCAGCATCAGACCATATAAGTCTTCCCAGGTTTTTCTGAAGTCAGCCTGTTCATCATTTCTTATAGAACAATAGTATTCCATTACATTCATATACCACAACTTGCTCAGCCATTCCCCAATTGATGGGTATCCTCTCAATTTCCAATTCTTTGCCACCACAAAAAGAGCTGCTATGAATATTTTTGTACATGTGGGTCCTTTTCCCATTTGTTTGATCTCTTTGGGATATAGCCCTAGAAGTGCTATTGCTGGATCAAAGGGTATGCACATTTTTGTAGCCCTTTGGGCATAGTTCCAAATTGTTCTCCAAAATGGTTGGATCATTTCACAACTCCACCAACAATGTATTAATGTTCCAATTTTCCCACATCCTCTCCAACATTTATCATTTTCCTGTTTTGTCATGTTGGCCAATCTGATAGGTGTGATGTGGTACCTCAGAGTTGTTTTGATTTGCATTTCTCTAATCAATAATGATTTAGAGCATTTTTTCATATGACTATAGATGGCTTTAATTTCTTCATCTGAGAACTGCCTATTCATATCCTTTTGACCATTTATCAATTGGGGAATGGCTCCCCTCCTCCTTCTACAATGATGGATAATGATAGAGAAATATTGCAAACTTGATAAGACCCTCCAAAAAAGTTAAAATATACTTTGCTTTATAAAATAATATAATTTGAGGTCTGAAAGTGATAATACCTCTTTATTTTTCCTTATTTATTGCTTCCTTTGTTATGCTAGAATTTTTATTTCTCTAAATGAATTTTGTTATTTTATTTAGCTCTATAAAATATCTCCTAGGTATTTTGATTGTCACAGTATTAAATCTGTAAGTTAATTTTGGTAACATTGTCATTTTTTTATTATATTAGCATTATCTAAGCATGAACACTGAATATCCCTCCAGGTATTTAAGTAGTTCTTTATTTCTTTAAGGAGTGTTTTATAATTGTATCTATAAAGGTCTTGAGTGTCCTTTGGTAAATTAACTCCCAATTATTTTATGCATTTAGTAGTTATTTTGAATGGGGATTTCTTTTCTATTTGTCCCTCTTGGATTTTCTTGTTTGCTAAATAGAAATACTATTGATTTTTGTGGGTTTATTTTGTATCCTGCAACTTTACTGAAGCTATTAATTGTCTAATTTGGTTTCTTTGTGAATTCTGTTGTATTTTCTTTTTTTAAAAAAATTTTTTTTTTTGCTTTTAGGCAATTGGGGTTAAGTGACTTGCCCAGGGTCACACAGCTAGTAAGTGTCAAGTGTTTGGTCTGAGGCTGGATTTGAACTCAGGTCCTCCTGCCTTCAGGGCCCGTGCTCTATCCATTGTGCTACTTAGCTGCCCTTCTGTTGTATTTTCTAAATAACTGCATATCTTCAGCAAGTAGGGATTTTGACTCTTCTTTGCCTATCTTTATGTTTTTAATTTCTTCCTCTTACCTTATTGCTGTTCCTAATATAAGGTGTAAGGTAGAGGAGATTTAGTTCACACCTTCTCTCATCCCTCTCACTCCCCATAGTTTGTATAGTCACAGGAAGCTAAGAGTAGATAGCAGAGATAATGAGGTATTGTTTTAATAGGTGTTGATAACTGGTGATTCCTTTACAAAATGTGAGCACCTTTCCCTGAATGAATCAGGAGTGTCTGGCTGCCAAAAATGAACTGTGTCTTTCAGGGTGTTAAATAACTAAGCCTTGGAGAAAATTCAGAAGTTCAGGTGAGTGAAGGGGCAAGAGCTGCCGGTGGGGAAAATTCTTGCAAATGGGAAGGAGGGAATTTTGCTCTCACTATCCTATCTTCCCTGGCTTTTAGCAGTAGAGCTACCAGATGAGCTCCATCCAGCAGGTAGAAAGTCAGTTCAAGTGATTTAGAGGCACAAATGAGGGAACAAAGATGCACACTCCAAACAAACATGGATATAGAAAAGCAGTAACATAAAGCAGCTGTGAGGAGCAGGATCTCTGGCAGCAGAAATGAAAACTGACTATGAAAAGAAGCAAGCACTATATCATTTGAGCTACAGAGAGGAGCAAACCCTGCAAGGCCAGCTGAACCTCCTACTTAACTGAGATGTTGTGCCCAAAGGGGAGATTTGTGAGAAGAAAGGACTTTCATACCCTACAGTACTGTGACTGTAAGTTTCCTTGGTCACATGTGGTCCTTACATATATGCTTTGTACTCTAAATATGTGTCCACTCTTCCCACAGATACTCTATTTGTGGAATAGTGCACCCCAGGTTTATGGAAGGAATATTTTTGTAGACACTGTTTTCACTATGGCATCTTAGTGAATGCTGAAAACCAATTGTCTGCTACCTAATTGTTAATAGGAAGCTCCAAAGTGGGAGCTATTGAGCTATCATTTTAGGAGTAGCTAACCACGAGGTAAACTAGTATTAACTACCCTCTGAGGAGGTAGTCCAGAGTGCTATATTTGCATTTCTAAACCTAACAAATAATAGAAAAAGGGGGGCATTTTGCTTTAATCCTGTATTTATTGTGAAAGCTTCTCAAGTTTCCTTATTACATATAATGCTAGCTTTTTGATTTTAGAGAGGTTTTCAGCTGTTTGGTCTTTTCAGTATTGTCTGACTGTTCCTAACCCCATTTGGGGTTTTTTTTGGTAAAGATGCTGAAGTGGTTTACATTTCCTTCTCCATTTAGACAGATCCTTTAAAAAATTATTAATTTATTTTTAGTTTTCAACACTTCCATAAGCTTTTGATTTTTAAATATTCTTCCCCTCCCTTCTTGGCTCCCTCCCCAAGACAGTGTGCAATCTGAGGTAGGCTCTACATATACATTCCTATTAAATATATTTTCACATTAGCCATGTTGTAAAGAAGAATTAGAACCAATAGGAGGAACCATAAGAAAGAAGAAACAAAAAAACAAAACAAAAGGAAAAAAAAGAGCAAATAGTACACTTCGATCTGCATTCAAACTCCATAGTTCTTTCTTTGGATATGGATAGCATTTTCCAGCATAAGACTTTTGGAGATTTCTTAGATCCTTGCATTGTTGAGAGAGCTAAGTCTATCAAAGTTAGTCTAGATAGGTACTTTTTATCATGTTAAAGTGCTCACTGATTAATTGGTATGCTCTAAATGCTTTGACTAGATTTTGACCTATTATAGCTATCTGTATGTCTAAAGAAATGAGAGTGAGCCAGTCAAACAAAAGACAAACATTGTGGTTACATGACATGAGAATAAAATGGTAGAATAAAGACAGTGAAGGCCTATATTATGGTACTGGTAATGGGAGTAAAGAGGGGTGAACAATTACAAGAAATGTAGTGGTAGAATTGGCATGGCTTGGCAACTGGTTGATAATGAGAGATTAGGGGAAAGGGAAGGTTTTGAACATGCGCACTTCACAAATGGTTTTGCCATTGAAGGAAACAATCAAATCAGAAGGAAGAACAAGTTTAAGAAGAAAGATGGTAAGCATGTTGAATTTGAGGTGTAGGTGAGACGTCAAGGTAAAGATGTCCTTTAGACAGCCAAGGACTGGAGCTCAGAAGAAAGCTGGAGCTATCAATTTGGAAATCATTGTCATAGACATTGTTGTTGAAGTTGTGGGGATCTGTGAAATTAATAAGGAGAGATGATCATAAGAAGAGAATCAGTTCAAGGACAGAACCTTGGGGACCACCAATCTTAAGGGGGTGAAAAAAAAGGTTCAGAGCTAATGAAAAAGACAAAGGAGTGGTTAGAAAGGTAGGAGAAGAATGAAGAAAGTGTGGTATCTCTGAAGCCAAAGAAAAATGGTTATTATTATTATTTTTGTATCTTCTAAGATTTAAAGTAAGAGGCAGTTTCCAGATAATAATACTGGCAAATAGTTCACTGCTGAATAATATATAAGTTCCTTCCAAAAAATGTAATTGTTTAGTATGGTTGGATTTGGATGAATTTTGTCCTAAGAAACTACGCCCATAAAATATACATATTTCAACAGTGACATTTTGGTTTTGGTTGGATCCGTGCATAAAATAAAATGAAGTAAAACAGATAAAAGATGTCCAGTAAAACTCAAGATCCAAAACCAATAGCATTTTCTAAGTTTCTTTGAGCATTTAAAATGGATTTAACTGTATTTTTTTAGAGTCATGAAATAAAAAAATTGATCCTTGTTAAAGGTGGTAAACTTTGTATACTTTGGTGATCTCACTCAGATATCATTATAGTAACTGAGACATAGCATCTTAAGATTTGAAAAGTGCTTTCCTCTCATAAAACCTGTGAGAGAGGTAACATGAGTATTATTATCCCCATGTTGCAGATTAGGAAACTGGGACCATGAAAGGGTAAATGACTTGCCTGTAGCCTGTAGCTAAAGTTCTTGTTTGAAGCAGGATTTGAACTCATCTCCTGACACTAAGTCTAGCCCTATATGTACTATTCCCACATTCTAGAGATTGCTATAAATATATAAACTTTTAAAAATCTCATTGCACAGTCCAGTTTATTGCAATTAGCTTGTTCTTGGAATCTTCATGTTATATATGACTTTCAAAATTACTTTTAGCTAGGTCTGTGCTAGAAAAGTAGAGAAAAAACTAGTCATTAATAAAAATAAAATAAATTGTCACTTGAAATATGAATATGATGGAGGAAAAAATGGCTTTTTTATATGAATTATGTAGACAATTGGTCTAATTCTCCTTTCTACTTTACTTATATAGTATAGGTCTGGCCCTCTGACAAAGGTTTTGACTATCAAGCAAATTTAACACTTCAGCTGTTTACTATGTCTTAAATCTGACCATTTTGGAGTCCCTTCAAGTGAGCCAGATGAGAAACTACTTAATTAGGATTTTAATTATTTTCTTGCGTTCTGATAGTGTCTGTGCGTCACTGAGAAGCAGCTTGGTTCTGCAATTTCTCAGCTGCTAACACGGTTCCCTAAGGCGGTGTTTGTTGTAAATTCCCAGCTCCAGGGAACACAAGATAGATACCGCATACTGCATTGTAGGGTGGTAACTCAGTCAGGCCAGCTTGAACTCTTGCTGTGGTCTGAACTCCATCATCTCAGTGGGACGTAACTGTCTCAGTTCAGTAGGAAGAAGCCAGTGTATTTTGGCTTTGGAATCATGTTGTATCTTTGAACTTCTCTGCGTTCCTACAGTGATTGAGTTCTGAGTAATAGAGTAGAATCATGTAGTTAAAGACTCTAGCTAGCATTTAACTACACTATGAGAAAAGTGTGTGTGTGTGTGTGAATAAAGCTCACATAATGGAATGACAGATATTTTCCATTAATAAAGCTAAAGTTGAGAATGGCAAAATTAGCTTCATTAGAAAAACTACTTCTAGCCAAGATGTGACAAATAAATTCTCCCTTAGGCATGGAGAGATTGCAGGAAATATGCATTGTTAAGGGCAGAAGCTATGAGTTTTAGACATTTTAGTTTATGTTGCAAGGAAATCTGCTAATGGTTCCTGTGAAGGAGCTCTGTTTCATGTTTTTTAAGAACTGTTAGTTTAAAAAAAACTGTTACAGAGTCAGAGTTCTTAACTTTTTAGGGGTGTCATGGACCCCTTTGGGAGTCTGGTGAACCCTTCTTAGAATCATGTTGGGTTTTTTAACATTTTATTTTTTCCCTTTTTTCCAATGTAAAGACAAATTTCAACATTCATTTTTTAAAATTCAGGGTTCCAAATTTTCTCCCTCTTTCACTTCTCCCCTTCCTAAGATGGTAAGCATAGAATTATGTTTTAAAGCACTTAAAATAAAGTACACAGAACTACAAAGGAAATCAATCATATGAAATCATAGTTGTCAAAATATTTTAAAGAAAAAATTCATGGGCCCTAGCTTAAGAATCCTGGGCATGAAGGGTGGATGTACTGGATTTGGATAAGTCACCTAACCTTCTCAGAGCCTTATTTTCCTCCTGTACAAAATGGAAACAATAATATGTATAGTACTTGCTTCACTGTGTTTTTGTGAAGTTCACGCAAAACATAAATGTAAAATGTAAAAAAAATTTTTACTATATATGGATGTCAGGTTTTATTATTAATTATAAGTAGAATATCATTTGGGTAATAGCCAAACAAATTATGGTGTATGAATATGATGAAATACTACTGTGCTATAAGAAATGATAGAGATGTTTTCAGAAAAACTTGGGAAGACTTAAATAAACTGATGCAAAGTGAAGTGAGAGCAATCTGGAGAACAATCTATACAGTAACAACAATCTATACGGTAAAGATAACCAACTATGAAAGACTTAGTAATTCTGATCAATACAATAATCCACCACAACCCCAAATGAAGCATTGTGTAAAATACTTTCTACCTCCAGATAAAGAACTGATGGACTCAGAGTACAGATTAAAGCATATTTTTTCCCTTTATTTTCTTGCTTTTTTTTTCAGAACATGACTAATGAAGAAATATTTTGCATGACTTCATATGTCTAATGGGTATTTTATTTCTTGTCTTCTCAATGAGTAGAGGAGGGAAGGAGAGAATTTGGAACTGAAGATAAATTTTTTAAAAAAATAAGTGGAATAAAATGATAATTTAGTTCTTAAAAATTAGCTCCTTGGTGCCACACAAATATCAGTTGAAGAAAACAGAAATATCCAATACAGAGAAGAAAAGACTTAGAAAGAGAATGATGGTAATCTCAAAGCATTAGTAGATATGTCGTCGGAAAGATGGGTTAGACTTTTTCTGTTTGACCCCAGAGGGCTAAATGAGGAAAGATGAATGGAAGTGGCAGAAGCAAATATGGGTTCCATATAAAGAAAAAAAATTTTAAACATTAGCACTCTCCAAAAGTAGAATCAGTCACTTCAGAGGTGGCAGGTTCTTTTTCACCAGAGGGATTGAAGTAAGTTCAAAATGATCACTTGTCAGAGACTTTGAAGAAGGGATTCTCATCTCCATGTGCACTGGACTCGATGGCCTCTGGAATGCCTTCATTTTCAGCTTCTGTGAAAACAGGACAAAAGATGGTAAGAACTTTCATAGGACTGGAAGGAGATATAGAACAAAACATTCTCTTTCCTTGTTTGTTATTTGTCAATTCTTTTCTTTTGCCTTGTTAAAGTCTGGGTGGCTGAAGTGAGATTTTTGCCAACTATCTCATTTTTTGCTGACAGTTATTATGTTTGTAATTTAATTTTTTAAAATATCTCTGCATTTGTTGTAGATGACTATTAACTGATGCTGTCTAGAAAAGATTCAGTACTGCTCAGAGCTGAACAAAAACTGGGTCTGCATAGGGCAGCTAGGTGACGCAGTGGATAGAGCACCGGCCCTGAAGTCAGGAGGACCTGAATTCAAATCCGGCCTCAGACCAAACACTTGACATGTACTAGCTGTGCGACCCTGGGCAAGTCACTTAACCCCAATTGCCTAAACAAATCAAAAAAACCAAAAAACTCGGTCTGCCTAGATGATACGCCAGGGGTTGATTGCTAAAAGTAACAGGAAACCTCCTACTTCTTGTTGAGACTCTGAGGATGATGCTGTACTAAGTATATTGCATTGTACTTGGATTTGATGCATAATAGCTATAGGAACAATCAACAAATGGTTTTTTAAAATTCTGAAATGGGCAATTGCAATCATGTAGAATTACTATGTGCGATCGATCCATAATTATCTGCACCTCTTCTGTAGTCACTTCCAGATTTCTGCTATCAGTATGCAGTGAGGCAGCATGGTGTAGTACAGATGTTAACTTTTTTCTCTCATGGACCCCTTTGGCAGTTTGGTGAAGGTTACAGACCCCTTCTCAGAACAATTTTTAACTGCATAAAATAAAATACACAGGACTACAAAAGAAACCAGTTATACTGAAATGTAGCAAACTATTATTATTATTATTATCTAACTATTTTTATCAAATATCAATCATCAAGCTATTTCATCAAACTATTTTTAAATATTATTATAAAACTATTTTTTAAAAATAAATTCATAATTAATAATGTCTTGACTGTAGAAGAGACTGCATTGAATTTGGAGTGTGAAGACCTGCCTTAGCTCTACCATTTGCTGATTGAGTATTAGGTCACTTCATTTCCCCAAATTTCACTTTACTAATCTGTAAAATGGATATAATGATGCTTAGATTACCTATCTCAAAAGGCTTTTGTGATGAAAACTTTTCATAAGTCTAAAGATTTTATAAAATATATGGAAACCATTATTATTATAAATCACCACCAGAGGTTTGGCTACTGTGACTTTTTTTTCCAGTCTTAGCACCTCATAATAATGCTACATGTCCTAAGGCATGGACAAAGCAACAACCATTGAAGAAATAATGGACCCTTAAGGTATTGAAAGATGATGATGATGATGATGATGATGATGAATCCTCAGGAAGATTTAAATTATGCTGACCTTTGACAGGGAATTCATACATACAAACCAAATTTTCATCAGTCATATAGAGTAATAAGAATTCATATTTATGGTTTACAAATCATTTTCCATTACAATCCCATGATGTAGAGAATGCAAGTAATCCTGTTCCCATTTAATGGACAAAAATACTGATGTTCAGAAAGGTCATGCAGCTAGTCAGATCTGAGACTTAGATCCAGATCTTTTGATTCCTAGTCTAACACTCTTTCTGCTACACAATGTGGTGATAACTGAATTCTGTGACTCCATAGCAGAGTCTCCATTGTGGGGAGAAAAATAATGTAATTTGAAAGGCCAGCAGGCCTTCTGGGAAGCTCATAGACAGCATGGCACCAAGGCCCAGAGCCAACTGCAGGTCTCTGACTATTAGTAATGTTCAGCGCTCTGTGTGGGTGCCAGGCTTAGATCTGCCAAAGTGTTATATCCAAATTTCTGGAGGAGTTTCATGAGCTCCATCTATCTCAGGGCCAAACTTGACTCATTCAAAGGGAAGACTAGACAACCTATCAACTGATAATACAGAAATGTCCAGTACCCTAGTGTTGAAGTTATGTTCATTGTAAAAATCACTCTACTAGGCTAGAAAGGTAAAGCATGCATGAATAAGAACTGATTATTAAAATCTCTGGGGAACTATAGGGTGAAGAGGTCAGCTAAAGGCTTTAAAGGCTTCAAGGCTAAGCTAAAACATATTTGGTTTTTTTAGAAATGTGTTTCATAGAGATTGGTTTCATAGTATTTTAAAGTTGGAATGGAATTTGGAAATCATTCTCTCCAACTCACTCTTTCCTTTGCTCCTTCCCAGCTAAAAAACTGAAGCCTCAAGAGGCTGTGACCTTCCCTATGTCACACCACTATTTAGTGCAGAGAACTAGGACAAAAAATCTCCTCTTCGGACACCCCGGCCAGTTTCTTTCCAGACTACAGGGATCAGGAATGAACCAAATACAGCTTGATAGCAGTAACATTGTATTGTTTTTAGAAGTGTTTCAGCAGCTTCTAGAAACAGACCTTATTTGACAGATCCGAAGAGGATTTGCTTTGTTTTTGAATTACATGTTACAGCAAATAGATTTAGCAGAATTTCAATATATGTAGCCTGTATGTTCAATTCAAGTTCCACAGATTTAGAGCTGGAAGGCACCTCAGAAGCCGCTTCTTTTCATAGATGAGAAAACTGAGACCTGTGGAAGGTAAATGACTTGCTTAGGGTCACATAGGATTTGGTAGCAGAGACAAGATATGAACACAAATGATCTTAATCTAGGTTCAACGCTTTTTCCATTTAGCATGGTGCCAAATAGGCACAAGACATTGTGATTTACATGGATGATGCAAAGATGAAGTTGACCCAGATTCTGCTTTCAAGGCACTAAGGAAAAATACAAAATAAATGTAATACAAGGTAGAATGAGACAGAGAGAGGAACAGGCAAGGAGAAAGAAAGGCAGACAGAGAGACAGTAGAGAGGGACAAACAGACAGAGACAACCAGACCTCTAGATAGGTCCTCTAGGAAAACTGGAGGAAAGAGATCATTTTCAAATGAGGGATTCAAAGAAGAATTGTAGGATTTGGAACTGAAAGGGGCCTTATCAACTATCTAGCCCAGCCCTTTCATTTCACAGATAAGGAAACTGAGTCCCAGGGAAGTTAAGTAACATTTCCTATATATATTGAAAAGCACAACCAGTATTCAAATCCAGATCCTTTGACTTCTAATCCAGTGATCTTTCTTCTATACAAGGGTAATTCATTCCTCACCTGGGCCTAGGAGGAAGAGAAAGTAGCCCTAGCTAATAGTTCAGTCCTGATATTTTTAAAGACCCAGGAAACTAATCAAGGAGACTATCCCGCATTGGGTTCCATGTTAGCGAAACTGGGCATGCTCAAAAGGCCTGTCCAAGTTACACTAAGATTCTTACTTATAAGCTTGCAGGAACTGGGGAAAGGTATTTTGTCATCTTCCTTTAGAATAAGTCATTTGACCTATTTGTCTCAGTTTTGCTAAGTCTTGTTGTAAACTAAAATTTAATCTGTCACTCAACATTTTTATTTATTAAGTACCTACTATATGCCAGGTACTATGCTAAATGTAGGAAATTAAAAAAAATCCACAAAAGACAATCTCTACTCTCAAGGAGCTCACAGACTAATGCGGAGACAACATGAAAACATCTATGTACAAACAAGCTATTTATAGAACAACTTGCACTTAATCAATGGAGGGAATATACTAGAATTAAGGGAGATCAGGAAAGGTTTCCCAAAGAAGGTGAGATTTTAGCTGGGATCTGAAGGAAAGTGGGGAAGCCAGGAAGTGAAAAAGAGGAGGGAGAGAATTCCAGGCATGTAGGTAGCCAGTGAAAATGCCTAAAGGTGAGAGATCGAGTGTCCTGTTTGACATACAGTGAGGAAGCCTGTGGTTTTGGATCGTAGAATATGGGGGTAAGGAGAGGAAGAGAGGTGTAAGACTCAAAAGTTAGTAGAAAAGACTGGGTCGTGAAGGGCTTTGAATTCCAAACAGATGGTTTTTTAAAATTTAATATTTTATTTCCCCAAAAAAACATATAAAATATTTTTAACATTCATTTAAAAAATTTTTGAGTTCCAAATTCTCTTCCTCCCTTCCTCCCCTCCCACTCATTGAGAAGGCAAGCAATTTGATATAGGTTATACATGTGCAGTTATACAAAACGTATTTCTATCTTGGTCATGTTGTGAAAGAAAACACAGACCCCCCCAAAAAAAAAACAACCCAGCAACAACAACAACCCAAGAATAATAAAGAAAGTAAACAAAAAGTATACTTTGATCTATATTCAGACTACATCAGTTCTTTCTCTGGAGATGGATGTCATTTTTCATAGTTAAGTCCTTCAGAACTGTCTTGGATCATTGTATTGCTGAGAACAGCTAAATCATTCACAATTGATCATCATACAATGTTGCTGTTACTGTATACAATGTTCTCCTGGTTCTAATAATTTCACTTTGCATCAGTTCATGTTAAGTCTTTCCAGGTTTTTCTGAGAGCATCTTGCTCATCGTTTCTTATAGCACAATATTATTCCATCACAATCATATACAATAACTTGTTCAGCCATTGCCTAATTGATGGGCATACCTTCGATTTCCAATTCTTTGACACCACTAAAAGAGCTGCTATAAATATTTTTGTACCTATAGGTCCTTTTCCTTTTTTTTTTTTATCTCTTCAAGATAACAGACATAGTAGTGGTATTGTTTGGTCAAAGGATATGTGTGGTTTTATGGCCTTTGAGCATAGTTCCAAATTGTTCTACAGAATGGTTGAATCAGTATACAACTTCACCAACAATGCATTAGTGTCTCAGTTTTCCCACATTCCCTCCAACATTTGTCATTTTCCTTTTCTATCATAGTAGCCAATCTGATAGGTGTGGGGTGGTAGTTTGAGTTGTTTCAATTTGCATTTCTCTAATTAATAGATTTAGAACATTTTTTCATATTACTATAGGTAGCTTTGATTACTTCATCAGAAAATTGCCTGTTGATGTTCTTTGACCATTTATCAGTTGAGGAATGACCTTTATTTCTATAAATTTGATTCAATTCTCTATACATTTGAGAAATGAGATCTTTACACAGAAACTTGCATAATATTTTTTCGCTGTTATGATTACTAACTCTGTATTCCCTTCCATCCTATTTTCCCTCTCTTTATCCTACCTCCTCTCTCCTTTCACCCTGTCCATTTTCAAAAGTATTTTGCTTCTGACTTTTACCTTCCCCAACCCACCCTCCTTTCTATAAACCTTCACCCTTTCTCTCACCCCGTTCCCCTCCTATTTTCCTATAGGGTAAGATAGATTTCTATACCCAATTGAGTGTGTATGTTATTTCCTCTTTGAGCCAATTCCAATGAGAATAAGATTCATGTCCTCTTCCCCTCCCCTCCCCCATCTTCCCCTCCACTGTGAAATCTTTTTATGCCGTTTATGTGAGATAATTTACCCCATTCTACCTCTCCCTTTCCCCTTCTCCCAGTATATTCCTCTTTCTTACCCCTTCCAGAGCCACTACTGTTACTGATTCAGTTGCCTCCAAATTGCCTCAAAGGCCTACTGCTTAGTTTGCTGGGGCACGGCATACAAGGACTGCACTCCACTCTCTCCCTGGTGCAACAGACCTTTCCTGCCAACCTTCTAAGCTGTCTTTGGCTGGAAAATTGATTGACCCCATCCTTTTGTGGGTTCTATTGCTTCAGAATTTATTTTGAGGCATTATTTAAAGTTTTTTGGAGGAGTTTTGGTGAGAGCTCAGGTGAGTCCCTGCCTTTTCTCTGCCATGTTGGCTCCAAACAAATAGATGACTTTATATTTGATCCTAAAGGTGATAGAGAGCCACTGGAGTTTATTCAGTAAAGAAGTGACATGGTCAGACCTAAGCTTTAAGATCACTGTGGCAGCTCATTACCATAAGTTTATTTTGGTGTTGCATCTTTGCAGGTTTATTCTACTTCCTGAATAATGGTTTCAGATTAGTTACGCCTGTTTAAAAAGTTCAATCTCATTTCATTTTGATCTATTCATTTATGTTATTAATCTGACCCTGCTGGTGTTAACCTAACTTCCCAATTTAATAATCATCTAAGAAATCTATCTTCTAGGTCATTAATAATATTGTTAAAGAAGACTGGCCTTCAAACCTATCTTACCTCTAAATATTTTTGCATACCTAATACATTATCATTTATCATTACTTGTTATTTACACTCCTGGAACAATTTTTCAATCTGTGTGGCAGTAGTATTATCCAAGCCAATCTGAATTAGTTTCATAAGTAATTTCATATGACAATATATCAAATAACTCACTGTGGTCCAATTATATAATATCCACTAAGTTTCCTCTTCCACTCATTTTGTAATTTTTTTTCTAATATGATTCACTCTTAATAAATGCTGACTCTAACTGATATAATTTCCTATTCATCTAAGTGCTTATAAGTTTCCCCTTAATATCTGTTATATTATTTTTACCTTGAATTGCCCTTGGTATCTAGACAGTGTTATGGTTTTGAAAGGAAAATACCCCATTTCCTTTTTGACAGTTCATTCCCATTATCCTTGTCCTATGTGAGCAATTCAGAAACCAATTTAATGTTGGTTAACCAAATCTCTCAAGGTATTTTTCTATTTATGTAGTCTAGGTGAGATTTCCTGGCCAGTTCAGATGCTTCCTGGGAGGACCAAGTGCTGTTTTCTTCCACAAAGGCAGAGAACAAGTTTTATGGTACCAGTGAAACTTTAGTCTGATATTATGTGGTCCCTTCCAAGGGACCACGTAATATCTATCAGTGTAGTATTATAATACTGTATATATAATACTGTAGTATTATCTATCAGTGTAGAAACACCTCTGATGTTTAAGATACAGACTACCAGGATTTAATTAAATATAGTCAACTCTTGATAATCTATACTAATGAAGGGAAGCATTAGCACAGATAATTCAAAATAGTGGGTAATTCCCAAATCATTTATATTTACATTTGATTTTGGAATATGTTTTTGTACTTACACTTGAATGGAGGTATTTCTTACACTCAGGAAATTTATAGCACTTCAAATAAAATAATGAAACCACATTGGGCACATTGGATTGAGGGGGAGCTGGAAAAGTATTTAGTATTCCCATCCTGGTCCTTGTCCCTTGTGTTAAGGGTAGAGAGCATTACCTTTCAGTAGACTAAAAGTACCTCAGTGTATTCATGATCTCATCAGTACTGGTACTTCCTTTACTGATGCAGATTATAACCAACCCTGCCTTCTCTACTAGTATTTATATGCCCCTACATCATTACCCCTTCTTTCTGGAGGAGTTCAGTACTTTACTCAAAAGCTTTTGCTGCACCCAAACCTGAGCTTTGACCTTGGAGACTTCAACCTACATAGCAATATCCCTTAAAGTAGTCTTGCTTCCTAGTTTATCAGTCTCTTCAGCTCCAGTGATTTGCATTACCAACTCATCTCAGCCACACTCAGAGAGAATCAGGCCTTCCAGCTCATGATCACCCAGCAAGCGTTACCCCTCCACAATCCATGCATTCTTTTCTAACCATAGTATCTAATTCTTCCAGCTTTTCTTATGCTTTCCCCTCATCATGATCTCCTGATTCTTTGTCTTCACTGCAACCGCCAGCCATTTCACTTTTCTCTGATTTTCTAGGCCACCATCCTTGCTCTAGCCTCAGTCAGTCAACTAGCATGTATTGTGTGCTTACTAAATGCCAGATACTATACTAAGCAATGGAGATACAAAAAGAAGCAAAAATGGTTCCTCGCCTCAAGGAACTCATATTCTAATATGATAGACAACATGCAAAAAATTGTACCTATAAAATATATACAGTGGAAAAGGAAGGTAATCTCAGAGGGAAGACGCTAACATTAAGAGAGACTAGGAAACGCTTCTTATAGAAGGTAAGATTTGAGCTATCTTGAAGGTAGTCAGGGAAGCCAGAAGGTAGAGGTGAGGAGGGAGAGTATTCCAAGCACGGGGGATGACCAATGGAAAGTCATGGAGTGGGAAGATGGAGTGTCATCTATGAGGAACAGAAAGCAGGCCAATGTCACTGGACCCTACTATATATGGAAGGTAGCAAAGTGTGAAAAGATTAGAAAGGAAGGAGTCAGGTTGTGACGGGAACCAAAAACACAGTTAACTGTGCTTCCGGGATCTATTATACAAATTAAGTCATCCAATCTCAATTATTCCCACAGTGCTGTACTCCAGTCCTTTCACTCTTTCCTAATCTACCTTCTGTCACCCTCCCTGAACTGTTCTAAGCCTTTCCTTCTCTTCATGGGCCACCTATACCACCACCTTCCCTGCTACCTTTTTGTTTTGTTTTTTAGGCAATTGGGGTTAAGTGACTTGCCTAGGGTCACACAGCTAGTAAATGTCAAGTGTTTGGTCTGAGGTTGGATTTGAACTGAGGTCCTCCTGACTTCAGGGCTGGTGCTCTATCCACTGTGTCACCTAGTTGCCCTTCCCCCCCTCCAACCTTTTAACAGAAGACTTTGTCTCATACTTCACTGTGTAAACAATACAAACACCTTTTCCCCCAGTTCTACTCTTCAAATCACCTCAGCATTATCCCCTATCCTCTCCTCCTCTGTTCCACTCTTAGAGAATGAAATTACCCTTCTTCTTGCCAACAGCAACCTCTCTATTTGTGCCTTTGAATCAGGGAAGCAACCTTTGGGGAGATGTGACCTGCTAATTTTTTCTCTGCAATGTTTCATCCTTTACCTCCTCAGAATTCATAGCTATAGAAGACTCAGAAAAGAAAGTTCTTGTCATCAAAGTCTTTGACACTGTCAAATGATTCAATGTCAGAAACATATCGTTTTGTCAGTGAAAATGACACTAAAAATGATGTATTACCATCTCCTTTGCAACTATGTACTACGGACCATGGAGTCTTTCTATCTGGCTTACAGCTTAATGCTCTGGTAAGATATCATATTCTATTAAAATATTAGCTCTTTGAAGGGTCTTTCTTGATTTGCATCCCCAGTACTTAACAAATAGGAAGCATTTAATAAGGGCTTTTTTGTTCATTCATTCATTCATTCATTCATTCATTCCTTTCTCTTCTATCTCCTACAGGAACTCGTCCTTTCACTCA
Organism: Phascolarctos cinereus; assembly: GCF_003287225.1. NCBI lineage: Eukaryota > Metazoa > Chordata > Mammalia > Diprotodontia > Phascolarctidae > Phascolarctos > Phascolarctos cinereus. Next base: position 106,895,565 of record NW_027555847.1, read on the forward strand.
TTCCCTCTCTCTCCCTAATTTTCAACTTTTCCTTATCCACTGAATTTTTATTTGCTACCTACAAATATTTCCATATATCCCTACTCTTTAAAAAAAATGCTTCACTTAATTCTACCATCTCCTTAGATTACTGTTCTATAGTTCAGCTAAAACCTCTGGTTGAGCATCAGTATGAGACTGAAAGTTTATACAGTACTTCACGAACTTTAAAGTGGTATATAAAAGTTATCATCACGGGGCAGCTAGGTGGCACAGTGGATAGAGCTCCGGCCTTGGAGTCAGGAGGACCTGAGTTCAAGTCTGGTCTCAGACCAGACACTTGAGACTAGCTGTGTGACCCTAGGCAAATCACTTAACCCCAATTGCCTGACCAAAAAAAAAAGTTATCATCATCATTATAATGGTTATTACTGAAAGAGCTATAGCCCTTCCTTGTAAGGGAGAGGCTTATTAACCATAGCACTCCACTAGAAGATAATAGAGGTGATTGAAAGAGCCAAGTGAAAAAAAAGATATCACCTTTCCCTAAAGAAGAAAAACATAACAACCTTGAAAAATAAGTTGATGAAGACCGCATAATATGAAGTTCAGCAAGGAGCAGAGGCTACAGTGCCTGGTGGAGATTAGGAGAAACACTATCTGGAAGAGAGAGAACCCAAAAGAGAGCAGCATAAGGATCTCACCAGGAGACAGAGGCATGATTTATCCCTCCAAGCATGTGCCCTGGACACAAGTGTCCTCCTGTATACATTCTCATGTCATTCCTATGTGTCTGTCCACTCATTCAGGGTTTGTGAATTTGTGGGAAAATGATCACAAGGTTTATGTGAAAATACTCTATCTGCAATCATACAGCTCCATAAGGTGTCTGCAGTTGTAACTTCTTAAAAGAAAATGTAGTCCCTAAAAAGTGTGCTTAACTTGTGTCCAGGTCACTCCCTAGTTAGTGGCTGGAGTTACATGAAAAGTGTAATGAAAGACCTCATCAAACTGGAAAGTCTAATATCCACCCTAGTGTATTTTTACATTCTTATACAGAAAGATCCAGTTAAAGTCAAAGGACTGCACTTCACTTAGATGTAAGTGTGATATGTATCCAGGCATAAGACCTCTTCAAAGTACACTAAAAAAACCAACACTAGGGCAATGACTATAAAAATCACTATAAAACACAGAAATAAATATGAGTGGAAAATTAGAAAAATGTAGTTATTTCAGTGAAATTATGGAATATAAAAAGGGATGCAATAAGTAAAGAAACTATAATTCCATTAAATGTTTTCCTAGATTTATTAAACTCAATAAATACAAGTTTTCTGAATTTAAAAAAATTTTTCTTATGAAGTGGTCAGTTTTAAATGAACACTTAAAATATGAATGTGAAAAGAAAAGAAAAGAAAAGAAAAGAAAAGAAAAGAAAAGAAAAGAAAAGAAAAGAAAAGAAAAGAAAAGAAAAGAAAAGAAAAGAAAAGAAAAGAAAAAAGAGTGAGAACAAAGTACTGTAAGGCATTTTCTCATTCTGCCTGAGTGTGTTCTATTGACAGCACTCCAAAATCCTGCCAGCCTGGCAAGCCAGAGGCAGGGAGAAAACTGCAGGTGTAGCACATGGCCGAGCAGAGCCTCATCTTCAGACCACCAGGCCATTCTGCTAATGTGTTTTTGTATTTTGTAATTAAATAAAGATGCTGTGTAATGCTGAAATATCTATTTACTAGACGGAGTCTCTTGAGGTACCCAAGGTGCATCTAAAAAACATTTCACAGATATGTCTGAAGTTGTGTATTGGGTTTGGATTATTTTCTTTTATTTGAAAAGCCAATACATCCTTATTAAAAGTGTCTTTGAATGATATTTGTTACTTAAAGAGGGAATGCCTTATGTTAATTATGTTTCTGGTCCCTTGATTTCGTTGACAGTTCCCAATGCATATACCAACATCACCAGATCATTATGACTGATGATCATTTGCAGAGTAAACAAAAAATGGTGTCCCAGGATGCACCACTTCCAGGATTTCTCCTGCCTTTGGAGCAAGTTGCCACATTGCAAATATGACAACAAATGAAATGATGATAGCATCTGCTTAATCTGGCTTTTGTCCATGTGTCACAACTGCCATGTATTGAGGGTAATTGAGACTTTTTTTTATTTGCTTAAGTCTCTTTTGTTCATTTAATTTTCCCTGACGTGATCTTACTTCAATCATCTTTGACTGAAACACTGTCAATTTTTAATGGAGATGTATTTCTTCATCTTTAATTTTTAAGAAAAAGGCATACCAAACATTTGCTCTGTCATGGTTAATTTTGTTGAAATTATGTTAAATACACCAAGACTATCAATGCTGTTTGGTCTTAAACCATAATTTGTATTTGAGGTAACAGTCCTTAGTATACAGTGTATGGTCAATAAATGTTAATTGATGATAACCATGCTTTTTAGCCAATAAAGTAATAACCAGAAGGAAAGGCAAGAATAATCATGAAGTCATTCTGGATCCCTCTGGTACTCCCTTTGTTCAAGAAGCACTAATTGAACTTCTTTTTCTTTTCTTTTTTTTTTTTGCCTTTGAAATCAGAATAATATTTTTTTAGCCCCTAAGAAGGATATTCGACTTAGTAAAGGACTAGACTTTGCCAAGAAGTAAACTAGTAAATCTAGCACAGCCATTCTTCCTCAAGGCAAGTAGGTGTTCTACACAAAGATGTTATTCATAAATAGAAACTAGTATGCCATATAAAAGATTTCATTTTCTACAAGAACAAAATTAGCAAATGAATCATTTAACTATAATAATATTTTACACAAGCATACTAGAGGGAAATTAGATGATTAAGTTGTCTAGACCAAAATAGGGTTAGCCTGGTCTCTTCTCCAAGACTGAAGATGCCAAACTGATATGTGGTTTAGTTCTATCTATGTTTTGGTTAATTTAATTACATTTGTGGCTACCTTTGCTATCATGGCTGCTGATCACTCTATTTAAACCAACCCTCACCAAAGGAGATGGGGAGTTATCACATTTCTGATGCATGTTAAATTCCACTCATAACAAACTCTAGAGTCTCAATGGTAATAGCTATATGATGGTAAACTCTTCTATTAGATTGTAATTTCAGTTAATCAGGCTCCTTATTTGTCTCAAATTTGAATCCCTACTTCTCCATACCCCATGGCTTAGTAAAGTACCTAGGATACAGTGAAAACCCCATAGCAATTTTTGAAAGACTTGTGAGACCCTGTCACTGGGTACTACTGCTTTCCCCCTGGATAAGAATGGAGTAGCCCCAGTATACAGTCAATATTGCCCTCTAGTGGTTATCTTAGCTAAATAGGTTCTAATGCTAGACCTGAGATTCTCCATTATTGATAATAACTACCCATTAGTACCAGTGCCATTTTGAGATGGGTTTTATTCTCACTGTTTTCTCCAAAAATTTATATATGATAGATTTTAAGTGCCCTTTAAAAAAAGCTGATCTGTTGTGGTAATGGCCATGCTAAATTAACAAAGTAAATAAAACTACATTATACGTAGGATGAGGAAAATAAGGAATATGTTAAATATTCATAATAATAGAGTAATATTCTCATTTCTGAGAATTTCATTATTGCACAGATTCCAATAAAATAGAAATGGGATGCCTCAGCAGGCATTGGATTCCTTCTGCTTGCTAGAGGTCTTCAAGGAAAGGAAGGATGACCACTTGATGGGGATGTTGCAGAGGTATGGTTTAGACCAGATGGCCTGTGAGGTCCTGCCAAAATGATTCTATGAAACTAGTAGCAGGAAGATTTGAGTCATATGATAATAATGATAAGGATAATAGCTAACATTAGGAGAGTGCTTTGAGGTTTGCAAAGCACATTAAGGGTATTATCTCATGTGATTCCCCCAACAGCTCTGTGGGGTAGGTATTATTATTATTATTATTATTCCCATTTTACAGATGAAGAAACTGAGGCTTAGAGGACTTGCTTAGTCATATGACTAAGTGTATGAGGCAGGATTTTCCTGACATAAAGTCCATCCACCATGTGACCTAGCTGCCTCAGTAGAGTAAGGGTGCTTTATAGTTTAATGCTGATATTAAATCAATACATAAACATTTATTTATTTTAGGCAATTGGGGTTAAGTGACTTGCCCAGGGTCACACAGCTAGTGAGTGTCAAGTGTTTAGTCTGAGGTTGGATTTGAACTCAGGTCCAGTGCTCCATCTACTTTGGCCACCCAGCTGCCCCAATACAAAAACATTTATTAAGCACCTATTATGTGCCAGGCACAGTGCTTAGCACTGGGGATACAAAAAGAGGCAAAAGATAGTCCCTGCCCTAAAGGAATTTACAATCTAATGAGGGAGACAACATGTAAACAAATAAATACAATAGCCATATGCAAGATAAATAGAACATGATTAGGAGAGGGAAGACACTGTAATTAAGAGGGGTTAGAAAAGTTTTCCTGTAGAAGATGGGATCTTAACTGGGACTCAAAGGAAGCCAGGGGTGTCAGTAGTCAGAGTGGAGGAGAAAGAACATTCCTGGCATGAGGGACAGCCAAAGAAAATGTCTAGAGCCAAGAGATAGAGGATCTTCTTCATAGAACAGCCAGAAGGCCAGTGTCACTGGATTGAAGAGCATATGTCAGAGAGTAAGGTTTAAGAAGACTGGAAAGGTAGAAGGGGTACAGGTTGTAAAGGGCTTGGAATGCCAAACTGAGCATTTTGTATTTGATCCTAGAGGCAATAGGGAATCAATGCCTATTGCTAGGCATATACCCTAAGAAGGTCTTTAACAAAAAGGAAGGTTTCTTATACACCAAAATATTTATAGCAGCACTTTTGGTGACCACAAAGGACTAAAATCAAAGCAGGCATCCATCAACTAGGGGATGACTAAACAAAATGTAGTATGTTAACACATTGGAATGCTATTGTGCTGAAAGAAATAATGAACAAGCTGAATACAAAGAAGCATAGAAAAAAATCATATGAACTGATATTAAGTGAAACTGAGCCAGAAAAATAACATACACAATGGCTACAAGGTAAATGGAAAGAATCACAAAATCATTAAAAAATTAATTCTGTGACATTATTAAAAAAAAAAGCTGGCCCCAAAGAAGAGATACAAGAAGACACCTTCCCTCAATTCTTTTTAACTTTTTTTTTAGGCAATTGGGGTTAAGTGACTTGCCCAGGGTCACACAGCTAGTAAGTGTGTTAAGTATTTGGTCTGAGGCCAGATTTGAACTCAAGTCCTCCTGACTTTAGGGCTGGTGCTCTATCCACTGTGCCACCTAGCTGCCTTCTTTCCTCAATTCTTTGCAGAGGTATAGAACATTGCATACAAGTCAGATTCTTTTTTTTCAATGTATTGATGAGTTTTCTTAAAAATTTTTTCTCTTTTTCTTGAAAAATTTTTTTATAAGGGATGGATTTCTGAGAAGGGAGAGGTAGAATATAGGACAGCTATTTATTTCTTCTACCACAAAAGAAAAACTTAAAGACTCAAAAGGAGAAAATATCAACAATATAAAAACAGAAGTTTTCAATGAAAATCTGTTTTTAAAAAATTTAATCTTGATAACTAACATTTAAGATATGTGACTAGAGTTTAATTCAAAAAAAATTTTATATGTGCAAAACCAACTGGTCCTTTCCTACTAAGAAGCTCCAGCTCTGAATTCACATGGTTTGTTTTCAGCCCTGGGGGAGCCTGGCTTCTAAAGAGAGGAGTCAGGCTTTTTCTTATTGTCTCTGGCTCATCATATTCTCATCCAAAAGTAAAGCTCTGACGACATTCACTTATATAAAGCTTAGGTTTGGCTCATGTCTACAGTCTCCCCAACAGGGATTTATGGGGTCTTTTCTCAAGGTATTTAATGTGCAAAGTAGATCAAATATAGGACAGCTATTTATTTCTTCTACCACAAAAGAAAAACTTAAAGACTCAAATGTATTCATAAATACTTGTAGCATGATATAAATACTTAAAGCATAAATAGGCATTTCACTTTTACTTTGGGACCTGCTGTCTGAGTAATTCCCTCATATTATCTTCTGGCCAGCCCAACATGCATGGCTCATGTTCCTATCCAATGTTCAACTTTTTCTCTAAGAAGTATTGTAGCAGCTACAGGGATGCTGCAATTCATGTAGGACATCTGGCACTTCCTGAAGAAGCCAAGAAGTTAGCATATGGAAAGAGAAAGGGATAAGGGGAGTATGGTCACTCCTATAAAGCCTACCAAGTGAACTATTCTTCCTGGCTTGGTGGCAAGTACTCTTTGATGCAGCTACCCCTACACACACACACACACACACACACACACACACACACACACACACAGGGTCACGGACAGCAAAGGACTGATAATGGGATTGCTTCATCTTCCAGAGCACAAGTTGACAGGGACCAAGAAGAGGTTATTGCATCATTCCAAAGGGATTATCCTCCAGCATTAAACCCAATTACATGTCACTAAAAGTGACCAGGGGAGTTCAAATCAGTTCCACATGCTCCAAATGATGGTCCCACGGATTCATCCTCACACATGCTTCATGGGGTATGCTCTAGCCAGAGCACATCAAGGGAGACTCACTTGAATATTCTCATTATATAGAAGATACGAAATTGGTATCCAATGTAATTTCAAAATTCATGTCACTTTCTTCCATAACTTTTTCTCTGATCTCTATCAAGGAGACTCTAAATAGTAGTTTGATTTGCACTTTTTCTATTGAAATTATCATGTATTATTATGTATTATAGTTTTGTTTTTCAGTCATGTCTGACTCTGTGAGTCTTCTTGGCAAAGATACTGAAATAGTTTGCCATTTCTTTCTTCGGCTCATTTTACAGATGAGGAAACTGAGGCAAATTGGATTAAGTGACTTGCCCAGAGCAACACTGCCAGATAACTCAGGAAGATGAAGACTCCAGGCTTGGCCCTCCATCCACTATGCCACCTAGCTGCCCCTCTGTATGTTATATATTATAGCTATCTGATCATATCAACACCTGACTGGACTGGTTCCATGAGGGCAGGGATTATGTCTTGTCTAAATTTTGTATATCCACCAAGACCTAGCATCAATTGCATTATTTTCCAGTCTCAAATTCCTTGCCACTTTGTCTTGTCACTTGACCAAACCTTGCCAAACTCTAACCTTGGATTGCTCCCACTATGTGCTTCCTTTGCTCCTACTCGCACACTATTGAACAGAGCTGGAAGAAATCATGAAACACCACTGAAAGGACCAAATAGTCCTCCTCAAATTCATATGATCTAACCTCAATGGGGCCCTAACTGTTACAAGACAATCATTCTAATCCTCATTGATTTATTTGTTATCCCATGCTCATGGTGGCTGTTCCAAAATTTCTCCTCTCTCCTATAACCTCAAATGGCACCCCATCCCACAACACTCTCCTCTGAGGATTTTTGTTTATATTTCACTAGGAAAATTGTGGCTATTTGCAGAAAGCTCTCCATTCTCTCTTACTCATCTCAAATCACTGATACTTTTCTCTACTATCTCTTCTTTCACGCCTGTCTCTGATGAAGAGATAGCCCTTCTTCTCTCCAAGGTCAGCTTCTCTACCTGCACCCTTGATTCCACCCCCTCCCATCTTTTCCAGCCAAATGGTCTGCTATGATTCCTATTCTCTTATCTTCAATCTTTCTCTATCTAATGAGTCCTTCCCTACTGCCTACAAATATATCCATATCTCACCCATCTTTAAAAAAAAATTTCACTTGATCCCACCATACATGCTAGTTTTTATCCGACTTCTCTTTGTGGCTAAATTCCCTGAGAAAGGGAATTTACTTTTCACATACTCACCCTATTCTAAACCCTCTGTAATCTGGTTTCCAACCTGAGTCATCAATTGCTCTCTCCAAGGTTATCAGTGACCACTTCTTTGACAAATCTAATGAAGTTTTCTCAGACCTCATCCTTCTTGATCTCTCTGTAGCATTTGATGCTCTTATTTACCTTCTCCTCCTGAATATTCTCTTCTCTGGATTTTCTTGACAATGGTTCTTCCCTCCTCCTATTGGTCTGACTGCCCTTTCTCAGTCTTCTGGTTTTTCATCCGTGTCACATCTACTGAGTGTTCTCCAAGTCTCTGTCCTAGGATCACTTTTTCCCTCTGTACCACCTGTCTTGATAACCTCCTCAGATCCCCTTGGTTAAGTTATCATCTCTAAGAAGATGATTCAACGACCAAGGTGGCAGAGTAGAGGCAGCAACCAACCAAACTCTCCTAACGTTCCCCTCCAAATAACTACAAAATAATGCCTTGAATCAAATTCTGGAGAGCAAAGCCAACAAAAGACTAGAGTGAGGCATTTTTCCAGTCTAAGACAACTTAGGAGGTTGAGAGGAGAGGCCTGTGACACCAAGGTTGAGGCCAGCCTGGAGTGCATGTTCAATAACTTCAAACTATTTACATTCCTATATGGGAAGCTGATACTCGTAACTCCTAAGAACTTTATCATTTTAGAGCAGTTAGAAGGAGTCTACATAGACAGAGGATGGCGCATAGGTGTGAGTCAATTGTGTTGAGATGATCTTAAAAAAATGAAGGAGTGAGAAAGAGGAATGCACTAGGAGAAGAAGGAAGGGAGAGGGAAAATAGGGAAAACAAGCTCACATAAAAACACACAAAGCAGCGCTTTTACAGTGGAGGGAAAAATGAAAGAAGTGGCAGGCAGTGTTTGAACCTCACCCTCATAAGACTTGGTTCAAAGAGAGAAGAATATATATACACACTTGGTTGGGTTTAGAAATGTAACTTACCTGGCAGGGAAGTAGGAAAGAAAGGGAATAAGAGAAAGCAAAAGATGATAAAAGGGAGGGAAGATTAAGGGAGGTCAGAAGCAAAACAGACTTTTGAGGAGGGACAGGGTAAAAAAGAGAGAGAAAGATAAACAGAAGAAAATAAGATGGAGAGAAATACACAGTTAATAATTATAACTGTGAATGGGATGAGGTCACCCATAAATTGTAAGTAGGTAGCAGAGTAGATTAGAAACCAGAATCCGACAATATGTTATTTAAAGAGATGTACTTGAAACAGGAAGACACAGAATCTATTATAATATTTCACAGTTGAAATAAAAAGGCAAAGGTAACAATTGTCATTTCAGACAAAATAAAAGCAAAATTAGACCTAATTAAAAGAGACAATCAAGGAAGCTGCATTTTATTAAAAGATACCATATGTGAAGAAGTATCAAAAAATTTTATAGCAAGTTTCTCTGATAAAAGCCTCATTACTCAACTATATAGGAAATTGAGCCAAATTTACAAAAAAAAAAGTTTCCCCACTTGAGAAATGGTCGAAGGATAAGAATAGGCTACTTTCAGAAGAAAAAATCAAAGCTATCTATAGTCCTATGGGGAAAAAATGCTCTAAATCACTATTGATTAGAGAAATGCAAATTAAAACAACTCTGAGGTACCACTTCACACCTATCAAATTGGCTGACATGACAGAAAAGGAAAATGATAAATACTGGAGGGGATGTGGAAAAATAGGCACACTAATGCACTGTTGGTGAAGTTGTGACCTAATCCAACCATTTCTGAGAACAATTTGGAACTATGCCCAAAGAGCTATAAAACTGTATATCCTTTGATCCCACAATATCTGTACTAGGTCTGTATTCCAAAGTGATAAAAGAATAAGGAAAAGAACTTATATGTACAAAAATATTTGTAGTGGCACTTTTTATGGTGGCAAAAAATTGGAAATTGAGGGGATGCCCATCAATTGAGGAATGGTTGAACAAGTTGTAGTATATTATTGTGAATAGAATATTGTTGTAGTATAAGAAATGCCTAGGAGGATGGTTCCAGAGAAACCTGGGAATACTGTTTAAATTGATGCAGAGTGAAATAAGCAGAACCAGGAGATCATTCAACACAGTAACAGGAATATTGTAAAAGACTTAGGTGCTCTGATCAATACAATGATCCAAGACAGTCCCAATGAACCTAGGATGAAAAATGCTATCCATCTCCAGAGAGAAAACTGATCAACTCTGAGTACAAACTGAAATATAATTTTCTCACTTTCTTTCTCTTGCTTTTTGTTTGCACTATGGCTAATAAGAAATATGTTTTGCATGATTTCAACATGTATAATTGATATCATGCTGCTTGCCTTCTCAGTGGGTGGGAGAAGGGCTAGAAAGAAGGAAAGAATTTAGAAATCAAGATCTTTTTTTAAAAATGTTAAAAATAAATAAATAATGCATGGGCTTTTTTTTAAAAAGGAGATAATTTCCAAGTCTATCTATCCAGCCCTACTTTCCTAAGCTATAGAGCCATATCATAAGCTTTAAACTAGATGCCCCATAGGCATCTCAAATCTAACAAATCCAAAACAGAATCTACTCTTTTCCCCCAAGCTCTGCCCCTTTCCAAACTTCCCTATTACTGTTGAGAACACTACCATCATCTTAGTTACCTATGTTCACAACCTTAGCGATATTCTTGACTCTTCACTTGTACTTACCTCATATATCTAATCTATTGTCAAATCTTGTACTCAGGAAAAGAAACATAAAGCAGAAGAAGGCCTTGAGAGTCCATTCCAGGCTTATCCAGGTCAGCACATGTGCTTGCTGCCATACTCAGCAATAAGTATAACTTCTGGAGGAGATAGAAAAAAAGAAACCCCCTCCCACACAGCCTCTCAGAGGAAATCTCAAGAGAGCTATTGAAATCCCAAGACACACATTCAAAGGAGAAAGCAGAAGCAGAAGTTGTCTCTTCCTTTAAAATTTACTATGTAGCTCCAGCAGCCCGATGGCCAATGCTCTTTGACTCAGTCATCTTATCATAGGATGGAGAGTAGGGAGAAGTGGTCCATGGGGACCAGTCAGAAGCCTCTGGTTGAGCTAGAAGCCAAAGCATGTGCCTAGGACACAGTTGCAACACAACTAATACTCCATGGGACAGCCACTGCATCCTACATGGTGTGTGCTCCAATTTAACCTTATCATTACACATACATAACCAGTCCTTCCCAGGCCTGTGTAAGTTGAGGTAGTGTAGAGGAATGGACAGAACGTTTCATTTGGCATTGGAAAGCTAGGGTTCAAAACACATATCTGCCACTTTGCTACCTTGGGCAAGTCAATTCCCTCTCTTGCCTTTCCTCATGTGTAAAACAAGGTGATTGAACTCGATGATCTCTATGTTTCCTACCAGCTCTAAATTTATGATCCTATAAGTATACCCAAAGGCTAGAAAGAGAATCTGACTTCATGCATGTAAAATTAATAGTGCTTTTTGAACTTGGTTAGTTTGGAATCCTCAGTCACTTGAAACTTCAAACATAACAGAAAAAGAAAAATCCATCCCATTCAAGAAATATTTATTAAGTGCATTGTGGAAGGTGTGGTGATGGGAGTGGGAGAGATTTAAAAAAGAAAGAGGGAGAAAAACCAGATAGCCCCTTTCCTCAAAGAACTATTGCCAGTAATATAACAAAGAGAGTGTACATGTGCCTGGTGCACAGTGTCGTTAACTACATTGGCAAGAATTTGGCTCAGAGATATGTTCCTGGCAACTCTTTGGAAGATTTTTGTGCTCTACAGCTGCACTGAGGCATAACTCAGAAGAATCTAATTTACATTACTCAGCACTAGAGTTGGAAAATCCTAACTCATCCATCAATGGTCCAGACATGAAGAGTATTTGAGGCATAATTTAATACGGATGGACTCCTGCTAGCTATAAGAAACACTCACATTTCTATGGCGCCTTAAGGTTTATAGAGCACTTTTCCCAAAACAGCCTGGGGAGGTAGATGGAATAAGTATTGGTGTCCCCATTTTACGGATAAGAAAAATGAGGGAAAGAGAAGGGAAGTGACTTGCTAAGAGTCTCATAATTGAGATCAAAGCAAGGATTGCAGTCCAAATCTCTCTTAATTCAAGGTCCAGGGCTCTTTTTTCTGCCTGGATGCTGCCTTTCAAGTGCAAACGTGTTGTTTCCCTATGTGAACATCGCCATACTTGTTTATTTCAGACAAGACTCCAAAGAGATCAAGGTTTTCTGTGGTTCTACTCAACCCTTCCTGTCAGTGATAGCAGTATTTATCACCCTAATTCACTACCTCTGAAGATGCCCAATCCCCTGATGCTGCCCTCAGACTGCCTATAAGGACCAATGCCAATGAAGGAAATCTAAGAAACTAAAGTTACCAAGTGGGGTAAAATATTTGAAGCTTTTTCATTTCTTTTAAAATCAATTCATTAAATATGTTTTAAGCACCTACTGTGTGCAAGACTGTGCTCAGGATGCAAAGATGAAAAATGACCCAAACCTTATATTCAAAGAATTTGCATTCTAATAGGGATGATAAGACAGGCTCACCACTATCCATGCAGTCACCCAATGGGTTTAGGACTTTGAAGTCAACCTTGACTTTTCCCTCTTCCTCAACTCCTGTATCAAATCAGTTGTCAAATCTTATTGATTATACCTCCACAATATTACTTGCATCTTTCCCTTCTCTCTACACATTCATCTTCCCTAGCTCAGGCCCTTCCACCTCTCATTGGGATATTGCAATGACTTTCTAATTTGTCTTCCTGCTTCTTGCCTCTGCTCCCTATAATCTATCCTTAGAATAGCTGCCAAATTGATAGTAATAAAATACATATCTAACTAAATCACACCCTCCCTCCATACACCATAAAAAAATCTTCAACGGCTCTCCATTGCCCCTAGGAGAATCCACTGAAATGTAAGGCCCTCCACAATCTGGCTTACATACTCTTCCAGGCTTACTTTATATGACTTCCCTTCATACGCTCTCTATTCCAAACTGGACTATTACTTGTTCTCTGTACATCTGTCCTTGGCACAAATGGTCCCCTATGTCTGAAATGAATTCTCCTTCTCACCTCCATCCCTTGGAATCCTTAGCTTCCTTTAAGACACTATTCAGACGCCACCTCTACCATGGGGTCTCTACTGGTCCTTCTACAGTTATTTCTTCCACATCGCAACTTTCCCTATCATGGTTGGCATAAGAATCACAGGTTGGCATAAGAAATTAAATGGGAATTTTGGGAGTTTTATGGAAGTTCCAAACGACATGTGAAGGCCAGCAGATGACAAAAGAAAAGTTTAGAAACTCAGAAATGCATAATATATATACATATAATGCATAATATCAACTCAAATTTTATAATGAGGTAATATAAACACCCCATAAAAGAAAAAATTCAGACTTCTTCTCTGGTAGGAAAGGGGGGCCAAAAAAATTTTACATGGATTTTCCAGATCACAGGGATGCCACACCCTCTGACCCCCATGGTGTAGAAGGGATATCTGTAGTTCCTAGAGGGTACCTTCCTTTCACTTCCAACCCTCCCCATTCCCCATGAAATTCCTTTTCATTGACTTCATATATATGGGTTTTTTTTAATGATTCTTCTGTGTGTATGGTTTTTTTTTTCCTTCAAAAGAATGTAAGCAGGGGTGGGGTGGGGCAGCTAGGTGGCATAGTGGATAGAACACTGGCCCTGGAGTCAGAAGGACTTGAATTAAAATTGGCCTCAGACCAAACACTTGACACTAGCTGTGTGACCCTGGGCAAGTCACTTAACCCCAAATGCGAAAGAAAGAAAGAAAGAAAGAAAGAAAGAAAGAAAGAAAGAAAGAAAGAAAGAAAGAAAGAAAGAAAGAAAGAAAGAAAGAATATAAGCTCCTTGAGGGTAAAAATTATCTCATTTCAGTGTCTGTATCCCCTGTGCCTGGCACAGTAATGCTTAATAAATCCTTATAGAAGAGAAGGAATGAGGGAAGAAAGGATTTCATTGATTGTGCAAACTATTCATCTAGAATAATTTGTGAGTCAAGCTTCACAAGGGGTGACTTGGTTTGGTCATTTGAGGTTTTACTGGATCATAGATTTGGATTTGGAAGAGATCTTAGAAGTCATCTAGTTTAATCCTACATTTTATAGATTAGAAAACAGAAGCCCAGGGAGGAAGAGTGACTTAGGTTGCAAAGGTCATGAATGTTAGAGCCAAAGATCTTGTACAAAACAAGAGGCCCTGTTTCTGTTGTAGCATGCTGACCTCCACTCATTAGAGTCCAAAAGATGAGAATTGCTTTAGGAGAAGTGAGATATATTTGATCAAAACTACTGAGGACTTCTTTGTGAAAGATCATTTTAAACTAGTATTTGCAACCATTAGGGGGAGATACATCTTAGATTCAAAAATGAACAGCTAATCCCATCTGGTGATTGGTGAGCTGTCAATGGAACTCATGTAAATGATGAATGAAAGTGACAGGTAAAGAACAAAGCCACTGGACCAGTGTGATAATGATTAGGGCGATTATAAATCTCCACACCTGCTCAAATTGAACCTCCTCCAGTCAGATGAACATACTGCCTTGTCTTTAACATCTTTATTTGCATGCCACATTGACAAAGAATTATGAAGGGCAAACAATTTTGGGCTAAATGGTGCAACTCATTTGGAAACCCCTGATTTCTCTATAAACTGCCTGAGTGAAAAGTAGAATTGTATCACAAAACTTTTGTCCCAAAAGAAATGGTTTACATTACCTATCGACATGTCCTCTGCTCCATGTTGCCCCTATCTTCACCCAGTTACCTTTCTTGTGCAATCTAACTACGCTTCTCCCAATCATCAGCTCTCCTCCACTCAGAGAGCCACCTCGCCCTTCAAATTCAGGCTTTTTCAGCCTTGTTCAGTCTTTTAAAGCCTGGACCACAGGAATAGCTATTTACTCTCCTTGCGTTTAGTCTCTCCCCTCAACAATATCTACACAGCTGCCCAAATCATCTTTTTAAGGGACAAGTCTGACTGTATCACTCTTCTGCTTGGAAACCATAAGTGACTTTCCATTGTCCACTTGGCATGGATGGTCCAATTTTCACAATAAGCATTTATGCTTTGCAAATTGGTAGGCAAATACTACAAATCAGAACTTCATTTATTGTCTAGAGACTTAAACAATGGAGAAAAAGGTTAATAATGCAGATTTTAAAATGTGTTCTTTTTTTTTTCCTCAAGAGCTGGTTGTTAAATATTTATCAACACACCAAAGCCTATGACACAATACAACTCCTTAGCCTAGCATTTTAGGCTTTTCTCAATCTGATTTTCACTTACTTTTCCAGCCTTAATTGATACTATGCCTCTTCATAAACTCTCAATTCCAGTCAAATAAGGCATAGTATACTGCAATTTGAAAAATATCTATTAATCACTTCAATGTGCCAGGTACTGTGCTAAGATACAAGTTTTAAAAAAGACAATCCCTGCCTTCAAGCAGCTTACAATCTAATGGGAGAAGACAATACACAAAAGGAAACTAAAAAGAGAGGTGGGGAGGGGATAGCCAAACGGCACCCTGGGGGCATGATGATGATGATGGTACAGTCAAAACCGAGCAAAGCAGCTGGTGGCAACTGGGGAGATGGCTGGACTTTGAGCCCTCTCTAAAGGGACGCTATGGGGAAGGGTTTTCTTTGTTCTACCCTCCAACACTCCAAGCAGAAGGGCCAAAGCAAATGAGGGCATCGATGAGTTGTGAGTACCAAAGCTGAAACAATCTCCATAATTATGAGTTTCCCACAGATGAGCTTATCCTTGGTGGGGGTTGGGGAGGGGTGGAGGTATGCAAGGCTAGGGGCAATGATGATTGTCTTGATGAGGAGCTTAAACCATTCACTTCTATGAATTCACACAAGCTATTCTCCATGCTTGTATTGCACTCTTTCCTCATTTCCTCTTAGAATCTATGTTCAACTTAGAATCAAGGTTCAATTCAAGGTGCCATCTTTCCTATAAAGCCTTTTCTCATCCTCACACTTATTAGATATTATTGATTGTGCAAGCTATTCATCTAGAATAATTTGTGAGTCAAGCTTCACAAGGGGTGACTTTGGTCATTTGCTTATTTAGAGGTCTTACTGGATCATAGATTTGGAGATGGAAGAGATCTTAGAGGTCATCTAGTTTAATCTTCCATTTTATAGATAAGAAAACAGAAGCCCGGGGAGGGGGAGTGACTTAGGTTCTACCCTCTCAATTTTCCTTATATAGAGAAAGCTCAAGACCCTAAACTCAAAAGCCTTGGAAATATTGCTGCTTCCAGCCCACTGCCCTCAGCCATCATCCTGGGAAGTAGCCCCTGTGGAGATGGAGCCTGGCATCTCCTTCTATAGGCACTATAGCCACAGCTACTAAAGACCCTGAACAGAAAGGTACTGTCACATAGTTCAGAAATTGATATGATTTTATTAATGGAAATAGCATTAAAGAAGTATTGCCACCTACTTTGCCACTGATACCCAAAGGACCAGGAGACCTTTGCCTCTGACTTGCAGCTGAAGACTTCCATATGTATTCTCTCCTCCATTAGAATGTGAGCTTCTTGAGAGCAAGGACTATCTTAACTTTTTCTTTTTGTATCCTCTGCATTTATTCCAGTGCTTTGCACACTATAAGTGCTTAATAAATTCTTCATTCTTATTCATTCATCCATTGATTCATTCATTCATCAAGGGAAAGGTCTGTTTTCTATCTGTATATCCAGTGTATGGAATAGCTATTTCATAAATGTTTGTTGAATTAAATTGAATTAATTTGCAC
This sequence comes from Phascolarctos cinereus, assembly GCF_003287225.1. Taxonomy (NCBI): domain Eukaryota; kingdom Metazoa; phylum Chordata; class Mammalia; order Diprotodontia; family Phascolarctidae; genus Phascolarctos; species Phascolarctos cinereus. Next base: position 106,912,235 of record NW_027555847.1, read on the forward strand.
TGCAAAAAAATAGGTCTCCAGAATAACAAGGATGTAGAATATCTCAAAAAAGAAGTAGGGGCACACAAAGATGATCATCTGGAATAGATTTCAAGTCAAGCCCCCCATGGGACAAAAGTTTCTGGGAGGCCTCTGCTGCCAAATAAAAAGAAAGCAAAAAAAAAAAGATATTCTGAACAAAGCCTGCTTCATGACAACATGTGGATATACAAAATAGGTTACACATGTGGTACTTACTCTTGGACCCAGAAATTAAAGCATAGAAAGAAGAGCTGCAGAAGATATACAGGACACAGGTCCTGTATAATGAGGAAGATTTAATGTTACCGTCACCCAGACTAAATCAATAGCTGGCATCCTAACCGGGCCAGCTATTGAGAGAACATGATTTGCTTTTCCTTCCCCCTATTTAAATGAATTTCTTTTACTATTGGATAATTCTGGGTCTACAAATTCCTTTTTCAAAGTTCCCCTAGACAAAACACCCCTTTGAAAGATTATATGCATGATGAAAAAGAAAGAGATGATAAATATGACTGAAACCTACAGAAATTGTTGAGAAAAAAAAACAAAGAAGAACAAGGAATCTATTTCTTGCTGGTTACCTTAACCACTGTTTATTTACAAGAGTTCATTTTCTGGAATGCCTTGTATTTGAATCAGCTACACTCGACTGCTATCAGTATTTCTATGTTCACTGTGGTTAGTCTGTTTGGAAATCAGAAAGCATTAGTTCAGTGACCAAGCAGAGTATATATCACTCCATGGGGTTCTAATAAAGTTAAAGGGAAAAGCACTCTGAAATGTCTAATCTCCTTTACCCCATTTCTCCTTCAGAACAATTCATCATAAACCTTTTCTCTTTGTTCATGACTTTCCTCACAGAGCTGTGAAGGTCAAATAGCAAAGTCACATGTGAAGTGCTTTGGAAAATGGTATGCTTCCATGCTTCAATCAACTATTGTTGTTTTAATTCCTCCTCATTAATTTAGGGGAACAGTCCATTAGGGCAGATCTGAAAACACAACTCCGTCATCTCATTTCATGGGATTTTTGTCCATAAGTCCTCCAGAGAGTATTTCTTCAATTTGGTCTTCCTCTCATACTTTTAATATTTTGAGACTATCGGTGTAACACTTAGGATATCCATTTTTCAGTCATGCTATAAAACCAATTCATAAATTTCTGGTCAATACACATCCTTAAGATGACCATTGTGCCATCATTGGTAATATGGGGCAGCTTGCTTACCTCCATTAGAGTGTAAGCTCCTGATGAGTAGGGATTGTTTCATTCTTCATAATCTTGTTCTCAGCACCTGACACATAACGGGTACTTACTAAGTGCTTGGTAATTGATTGACCAACCCCGCTGTGCATCTCTATGTTGCCCTCTCAGTTACAAGCCTTTCTGATTTTTCTGAGATCCTAGTGTGCCGTGATTTGCAGCCATCAACATCATTATTTATTTAATGAGATTTTAAAAATTCTATAATTTCTAAACGTTAAAATCAGAGTATTTAGACGCTTTACCTCTTGTATACCTTTTCCAGGGCTGGTCACTTTCTCCTCCTACTCAACTGATTGAGATAATGCATATGTTAGCCTCTTGGCACTGATCCTCCTTTCCCATTTCTTTGGAATTACCTTTCTGCATGAAGGCTCTAGAAATGTACTGGGAAATCACTGGGGCCAAATAGTCCTCTTGGAAAGCAAAGAGCCACAGAGTAATCAAAACAAGCCAATCACACACTGACCTATTTCTGGTACATTTTCATCCTCAGTATCTAAGCATCAATTTAGATATTGAGGGAAAAAATACATCAGCTTGGTGCATTGGCTGAAATTGCTGCTGTTGTGTAAGAGTGAATAATGGCTTTAACTTTTGGCAAAGAGATATGTCATTTCTCTCTCTTGTGTGTTGTCAATTATAGCATAAAGAACTGACTTCAATGCACCAGGTTCTGTTTCAATCAGGACCAAACTGGGAGGGAGATGATTTTGCCTTCAAGACTTTCCCAGAATCAATCATCTTTACCCCAACCTCCATACTTTCTTCATATCTTTCAGATCTCCTCTTTTCTCAGGTGCTCAATGTCCTTAGGTCCCCCCTTCTCCAAGATAACCCCTCCACACACACAGAATCACTCAAGGACCTCCTGCTCTCCTCCATAGATAGCCCTCTCACTTTCCTTACCTTCACCTATCTAAGGCCAGTGAGGCCAAAGCAATGTTATCTAATAGTAAGAGGGTTTAACCAGGATGTAGAAAACTTGGGTTCTACTCCTAACTGTTCTGCTGCTTAGCTGTAGACCATAAGACATCTCCCTTCTTTAGGCCTCAGTTTTCTCACCTATAAAAAGAGAATGTTCTGGTACGTGGTCTCTAAAATGCCTTACAACTCAGAGCATTATGATCTAAACAAGTTAATGTAAAGGTCAAACAAGATGGGGTGAAGCAAAAGCAAGATTATGAACTGAAACTAACCAACCTAGGGAGATTTCAGGCCTAAAGGTGATACACTTTCACCCTCCTCTCCAATATTTTTAACAAATGTCATTAGAAGGGCATGGAATAGAATAGCAGCTTTGAAGGGAAAAAGATGTCAAGAAGGCACAAAGGTGCTACTTCAAAGGACTATGTATAGAAGGTAGATCCAGGATCTTTACCTTAATGATTATGAGATGTTTATGAGTCACTTATATGTGAACCACAGTTATTCATTAGAATTCTAACATTTTAGAGCTGGAAGACCCCATCCATTACGGCTTATAGGAGTTCTTAACCTGAGGTCCACAGTCTGGGGATCCAGGCATAGATTTCAGGTAGTCCACGAACTTGGGTGGGGGAAAATTTCAATATAATTGTTTTCCTTTTTAATGTAATGGATATCATTTAATTCCTTTGCAAACATTATTCTTACGAGTCCTCAGGCTTCCCAAACCTGCCGAAGGTGTTCATAGTGGAAAAACGAAAGATGCAGAATCTCTGATCTAGACCAAACTCTTCCCTAAGGAAATTGAGCTCCAGAAAAAGTGGAATGACTTGCCCAAGATCAAACAGCTAATTAGTGGCAGAGCTAGGATTAGAACCTGGGCCTATTAGCTCATTCTTTCAGCTAAGGAAGCCACCTCCTACTTTCTCACCAATTGCCTCCGTCATCCGTTGCCTAGCTAGCAATAATAATATAATAATAATCTATGAGAAAATGTCTGTAAAGCACTTTGTAAACCGTAAAGCCATTAGAGCCTGAGTCTCTTTATCTCTAAAATCAGGATAATGATAGCTTCACTCCCTACATTAGAGGATTGATGTGAGCAGTTCAATCTTAGTTAGAAAAGCCTGAACTAAGGGAGTAATCCTGTGAATGGAGATTGGGGGAAGAAGTGGGAGAAGTTGTAGAGGTAAAATCAAGAAGACTTGACAACTACTGGGACATAGGTATGGCAGAGTCAAGATTCAACCTTAGAGCCTTCACTCAGGTTGCCTCTCAATCTTTCTGCTCACCCCCACCCCCAGTATCTGACAACATACTCATTTCTTTTTTTCCTTTCTCTTCTTTTAAATTAAAAAATATATAAACTTTACAACGACCAACAGACACAGGTACTCAAACAAAAACAACAAAAGGAGATTGTGTATTAAATGGGAAGCTTCCATTAGTTTTTTGAGTGTATATTATCTTTGACAACTTAACAACAAAATTGTTCTAGTTGTGTGTTCTCTCCTCAACTTTTTTTTTCTTTTCTGTGTTTTTTTCCCCAGATTTTATTCTTTTTTTTTTTTTGGTTAGGCAATAGGGTTAAGTGACTTGTCCAGGGTCACACAGCTAGCAAGTGTTATGTGTCTGAGACCTGATTTGAACTCAGGTCCTCCTGAATCCAGGGCCAGTGCTCTATTCACAGTGCCACCTAGCTGCCCCTCCCGGATTTTATTCTTGTTATGATTGATAGAGCTATAGCCAATATGTATCATGTTTGTTTGGTTCTACTTTCCTCAGTCACCATTATTTCGTGTATCTTCTCCTACTTTTTCACAAAACATTTATTTCACCAAACTTCCAGTTTTCCTTTTTCTTTTTATCTTTCACTTTCTATTAACTTAGGTCACCAATAACCTTTTATGCTGGATGAAAGGATGAGCAAATGAATGAAAAAGTGTTTATGAAGCACTATACATAAACAGGCAGTAATTTAAATGATCTGGAGCATAGATACTGGAGTAGTTTGTCATTTCCTTCTCCAACTCCTTATCCTCAGATGAAGAAACTGAAGCAAACAAGGTTAAATGTCTTGCCCAGGGTCACATAGCTAATAAGTGCTGGGGCCTGATTTGAACTCAGGAAGATGAGTTTTCCTGGTTCCAAGCCTATTGCTCTATCTACTGCACCACCTAGCTGCCCTTAAGGTAAAAATCCAAACACATGAATGCAAAGACATTAATAAAATAGTCCCTCCCCTCAAGGAGCTTGCATTCTATAGAGGAGAGGTTTTTAATCTTTTTTGTGTGATGGATCCCTTTGGCAGTCTGAACTCTTCCTAATGATGTTATTAAATGGACAAAAATAAAATACATAGGAGTACAAAGGAAATAAGTTATATTGAAAATAAAGATGTATTTTTTTCCCATCCAAATTCATGCATCCTCTGATAACTATCCACTGCTGACCACATACAACCCCAACCCCAAAAGGTTAAGAAACCCTGAATATAGAGGACACAACGTGTACACATTTATGTATAAACTTGTAACCAGCAGGTGGCAAAGTGGGGAAAGCTGGCTGGTTTGTGTTCAGTGCTTTCTGTTCCCTCCCTTCTGGGTAAGAGGAGCCAAATTCTCCCAGACCACATCTGTCTTAACCCACTCTCTTCCACCCCCTCCCTTTTCTCTCTTGGGGTTGGGAGGGGGGGGAGCAGGGAGGAAGAAGAGGTACCAGAGCTGACTGTAAAAACAATGACTGGCTTAGCCTAGAAGCTTTCCACAGCTCCATGTGATGGCTACCTATAAATGTAGGAGGAATTCTAAGGGGTGAGATTGAAGAAGGCATATATTCTAGTCAGTGAGGACACAGAGTCAGAGCACCAAAGTTGGAGACGTATAAAGAGCAGCTAGGCAAATTTGACTATATTGTAGAGTCTTCATGAAGGAGGAAAACCTATAACAAGGCTGTGAAGCAGTTTAAATGCCAAACAGAGAAGCTTGCATTTGATTTGTCAAGGTAATAGGGAGCCACTGAAGATTACTGAGCTGGGAGTGACACCATCAGACCGTGGTGCTTTTGAAATGTAACTTTAGACTTTTGGCTAGTAAACCAAATTAAGAGGTTTATTGTGACAGTGCAGGTAAGAGGTAATGATGGCTTGAAATAGGGTGGTGGCTGGGAGAAGGGAGATAAGAAGAGATATTTTAAAATATGCTATAGAAGTAGAAATAACATGATTTGCCAATAGGTTGGATATGTGCGAAGGTGTGCTAGAGCTAACTCCAACCTGATGTAAATACCTCAGAAATCAGCAGCTGCTACAAACCAGGGCTTGATTTGTTTTGTTGATTGAGACAACAGTAAATAAACTCTAATAAAGAGTCAATAATGCAGACCAAGCTTAAAAGTGTGTATGCATAGATATTTTCCCCCAGAGAAACTGGTTGTTAAATATTTACCATAAAACCTCTGTATTCCTTTAAAAACATTGCTTGAGGGGCAGCTAAGTGATGCAGTGGATAGAGCACCAGCCCTGGATTCAGGAGGACCTGAGTTCAAATCCGACCTCAGACACATAATACTTACAAGTCACTTAACCCCATTGCCTAGCAAAAACAAAACAAAACAAAAATAAAATAAAGTAAAAGCATTGCTTGAACTCAGCAGGAGTGCAGGAAAAATCTCAGGGAATGATTTCATCATCAGATTGGAGAGCTAGTAATTGTAGGCTGATAATAATGATGTTGTTGATTATGATGATGATGATGATGATGATGATAATCACTATCATTTATATAGTGCTTTTTAGGTATTGCAAAATGCTTTACAATCATCATTTTATTTGAACCCCATAATACCCCAGGTATATGGGATGAGTAAGAGTGAGGAGCTGAGGATAACCCTGAGGCAATGAACGTGTATTACTGGAAGGAAGGTAAGGAAGTGAGAAGCCCCTTATGTAAAGAGGGGGAGCAGCATGCTTGAAGTCAGGGGCAGTGCCTCCAAATCCCAGGTGAGTTACTTACTACCTGGCAAACCGGGGCAAGTCACCTGCTAGCACTGATCCTCAGTTTCCTCATCTGTAAAAATAAATCTCAAAACACTAGCACTAGTTATCTCACAAGGAAGTTGGTAGCAAAGTGGTTCATTTGTAAGTTATAATATAATAACTGTAAGTTATTAGAATCATGTATTTTCTTACCTTTATTTCTTCTCTCTTGACCTCTGTTTCCTGGTTTGCCAGTCACTTCCAAAACATCTCAAAATCATTCGTTAAAAGAGACCTATTTTCATGTCATCAGCAAGAAGTTACTAACTTATCCTTTACCTTTTTCATCTCCAAGCCATTAGCAAGGATCATAAATTGCATGGGGACCCTCTGCGACCTGGGGAATATGTCACTGGCTCTATCCATTCAGAGAAATAGCCACTTTCTAAACCTATTTTTACAAGAACAAGACATTACCCTTTGCTCTATGAGTACTTATTTTTCTTAATAACATCTTTCAAGGGACATTATCTAAAGCTACATAAACTCCCAAGTAAATTAAGTTCAGCGTTGGTAACCTTTCTTCACCTGATTTTTCTGCTTTTCAAAGGATTCAGACAAATTGGAAAATCAACATTTCTCCTTAAAAGAGCTAATTGTTTTGACCCTGTCAGGAAGGACTGGTCCATAATTTTTTATTATATAGCTAATTCTCAGTTATTTAAAGTAATGGAGAGACTCCTTGACTTGTATTAGCCCAAACCACAGATAATCATCACAATACTGTAAAAATTCAGACTAGGCATCAGTGGAGATGCATTCATTAACATAGGTACTAAAACTGCTACTTAAACTAGATTTTTTTCTTAAAATCCTAGCCTGTGATCTATTAGTGTAGGAGAACTCCCTGTATGGAAACTCCCTCAACTGGAACAGATCTGCATCTTCTCTGTAATTTATAAACTTCTCACTGAGAGGTTAAGTGACTTGTCCAGGGTTACATAGCTTATATTGCTCAAGTGTGAGACTTGAATTCAGATCTTCCAGTTCCAAGGCTGGCTTCCTATCTTTTATACCCAGGGGTATGCTGATTTGTTTAACAACCAGGTCTCTGAGGGGAAAAAATGTACCCATGGCACACTATTAGTTTAATCTGCATTTTTAACATTTTCTCCATCATTTTCTTGAATGGAGACAATGAACAAACAATAAATCAAGCTTTTTTTTTTGCCAATTTCCAGGGTGTTAATGCTCATATTGAAAATTTAACAATTGGTTCTTTCAAGCATGGAGGCCTTGGTTCCAATACATCACTGATACCACATTGCCTTTTCTATATGTATGTACCAACATAGCAATCAACAAATTTAAATCATTCTTAGAAAACTGACAGTGCTTTTGCTTTGTAATATACACACATGGGTTTTCCAGTTGCTTGAAGGAATTTAGCTCTGCCTTTAGTTATGAGACAGATACAAGATTTGAAAATCCACACTTGGAAAGTTTTGGCTTGCTCACACGGTGAGAGAGCTGCTGTGGCCCAAAGGCAGGGGGAGAAAATGAAGGAAGAAATGAGGAAAAAGTAGATAAACTACTTTGGAACAATTGAAAGTCAATTTTATACTCTGTTATTCCAAGCTGAAAAGATGAAGTTCCTACAGCATGGATGTTCATGAATCCCATAACTCTCCTTTGGAAATAAAAAAGTAGGTACCGTCTAAATGGAGCTCTTGTCCCTGGTTTGCTTTGAGAACCCTCCACTGACCATCTGGGCTGAGTGATTTAGTATATGTGGTCTTTTCAAGCTACTCTATGTCTCCTTTAGAGATGAACCTGCTAAAGCATTTTTATTTCTTATAGAAAAACCATGAGAAGAAAAGCCGTTTTCATGCTCTCTTCCATTTCTAAGTCTTTTATTTGGAATCAAGGCTATCCTAGGACTTCTTGTATCCCCAACCTGCATGGATCAGAGCCCCAGAAAAACTCAGGAATATATCCATCTGTCTTTGAGTCAATAGGTGGCATAGTGGATAGAGCCCTGGACTTGGAGAAAGGAAGGCATGTGTTCAAATCCTGCTCCAGACACTTAACTTAAACTTTCTTAGCCTCAATGTCTAATTGCAAATTTGCCTCCTAGTTTACAGGGTTGTTATAAGATTATATTGTGATAACATATGTAAAGTGCTTTGTATACCTTAAAGCTCTATATAAATGCTATTATTATCATTATTATTATTGAGGGGTTAAAAGGATACTTTCCTAACTAGGTGACATCATGGGCTTAGGAAAATCCCAGTGGGACAGCCTTGGTCTCTCTGGATCTGGCCATATTTGCCAGTGGTCTTGAAGCACCCTCAAAGCTGTTTCATGTGCAAGAATTGTGTCTTATCTAAACTCTGTATCTTCCTTCCAACGCCTCCATTTAAAGAGGGTGCAGAAGCCCAACCAGCTCTTCATTTCCCACCAGGAGTACTGTCTGGATCCAATTCTACTACCACCGTACCCTCTAACTGGATACCCTCTTCATCTCCCTCTACCCTTTTTCAGTTCCCTCTAGTGTACTATCTTCCCCCATTAGTTTTTGAGCTACTTGAGAGCAGGGACTATCCCTGGGGGATAGCACTGGGCCTTGTATATAGTAAGTACCTAATAAATGTTTATTGTGTTGTAGTGGATTACAGTGATCTGCACACACCAAGCACATGATAAAGTTTGTTTCTGTAGGCAAAGTAGGTAAAAGTGAAAATAGTATAAAATGGTATAACTTGAAGGACAATGAGAAAACTCCCAATCCTCCCCCTTGATTTCCCCCCATACCCAATTATCTGCTATCTGCAATGTCACAAAGTTATGTTCATTGCTTCCTTGCAATATGAAGGCAATCTTGTCCTCTAAAAGTGGCACCAGTAGAGCTCAAAATCTGGATGCCTGTTCTGTTCAGGAAAGCCCTCAAGAATGGTCCTGGACAGGAAAACCAGGGTTCAAGTCTCACCACAACACTTCTGTGAGGTTGGTACTAAGTATACCATTATTATTATTATTATTATTATTATTATTATTATTATTATTCCCACTTTACAGTTGAGAAAAATGAGGCTGAGCAAAGTGATTTGCTTGTGGGTCACACAAATAATCATTGGGGTGGAAATCAAAACAAGTTCTCTTCTTTACAGAGATTTTTCCATTCATGCTGCCTATGTTCTCTCGAGAGGAATCCAAAGTAGTATGCGTGGCTGGTTACTCACTAAGAAAATCCTTCCATATCATTTAGTTCTTATGCAAGGAGGGTAGACATTCTCCTTCATGCTACATAAATCTACCATGTAGATTTGTTGCTGTCGTTATTGTTGTCGACTGAGATGTAGAAGAGAGCTTGTTCGTATATAGCTGTTCACACGTTGTCTTCCCCATTAGACTGTGAGCTCCTTGAGAACAGGGTCGATGTAGTTTCGCCTTGTTTCTGCCGTTGTTGTTCCTTTCTTTGTATCCCCAGCACTTAGCTCAGTGCCTGGCACATAGTAATACATGTTTATTGTCTATTTTTCCTGTTGTGAGCCTGGGATCTGACTGCCTCTGTCTCTACTTTCTCTCTTCTTTTTCCATCTCTATGCTCTCTGCAAATCAGAGGATTGGACAAGGTATTTTTTCAAAGCAGTTTTCATGGCCTTACTTTCCTGTTCCATAACATGAGAGCATTGGACTAGATGCTCTCTCATATTCTTTCCAGCTCTAACATTCTATTAGTCTAATTGACACAAGGCAACTGTACATTTTGTAATTGCCAATGAGTCGTTTTAAATGGCTCTCAACTTGTACTTCCCATTTATTTTTCCATGCTTCAAGGAAATGCTGGTGCCAATAAACATGGCCCCCAATCTAGCTTTATTTCTGAGCCCTTGTCTGTAGTTTTGTGTGCAAATTTGTGCATGGTCTGGGCTACTTTACAAAATCAGGAAATTACCAAAAAAAAAAACCTTGTGCTTGGCAGACAATGTTGCTGGATATGTTACTTGTTGAGTTGACTTCAGAGCTGTAATCTGGAAGTTTGTCTAATTGAACTGATTGGTTTTGGTCTTGTGGTCATGGGAGAAACCAAGGATGAAGTCTGAAATGTCAGAAACATTCGTCAGCCAGGAGAGGGAGGTGATGATGGTTTCCTTTTTATGTATCTCCAAATCGTTGTGGCGTGTTTGGCTCAAACTCTCTTGATTTGTGTTTTTTATTTTTACATGTCTAAGAAGGGAAGTACTACGCTTTGGGAGAGTTAGCTTTTTCTCTCCAAAGGCACTTAGAGGATACCCTTAGAAGCCCTCTAGTTCTGAAATGCAAAGATTCTATGAATGGGCCCAGATAAGGAGGTATAAGAGGTTGCCAGGAAAGGATTCCCGGTTTTTAACTTTTTGTTAGAGATGGGAATAAGAGTGAATATAAAAAATGGGGCTGGAAATCTCCTCACAGCCTTTGCTCAAGATCACCTGATAGTTCACTCTTGAGACACCATCACCGTTTTTAAGGAAGTGGGTGCTGCAAAGGTAGTATCCTTTAGGCCCTGAAAGAGTGATTGGGGCCCACCGTGGAGATAGCAGGGCATTCCTATAGCTCCTACCTTCCTTAGTACTCTAGAACAGAGGGGTCAAACATTGGCCCCACAACATTCTTGAGTGCAGTCCTAACCATATTAAAATCTAAATAGGAAATATTTAACAAAATATAAATGACATCATCTTTTAAGACAAAGTTATTATGCTGCCTTCAGGGATTCAATACATCCTCCAATCAGCCAAAGTGATTTTCCTAAAGTGCAAGTCAGACCATGTCCCTATTCCAGTGGCTCCTAATCATCTGCAGGTTCAAATGCAAAATCCTCTGTCTGTCATTCAAAGCTCTTTATAACCTAGCCCCCTCCTACCTTCTGGTTTTCTTAATCCTTTATCCCCACCACCTGCCACTGACCTCCTGGCTGTTGCATGAACTCCATCTCTCTGTCCTGGTCATTTTTTTCAAGTTGTTCCCCATGCCTAGAATGTTCTCTCTCTTTATTTGTGCCATTTGACTTCCCTGGCCTCCTTTAAATCCCAACTAAAATCCCACCTTCTAAAAGGAGACCTTCCCAGTCCCTATTAATCTTAGTGCCTTCCCTTTCTTATTTCCTGTTTGTCCTGTATTTAACTTGTTTGTACATTTGTTTCTACCTTTGTCTCCCTCATTAGACTGTGAGCATCTGGAGGGCTAGGAATTTTGCCTCTTTTTATATCCCCACTGCTTAGCATAGGGCCTGGCATATAGTAGGTGCTCAATAAATGTTTATTGAGTATTTGTTGAATGATTCTTCTCATCCTCTTTTTGAAAATTTATGTGTGGTAGTCTTATATGAATAATAAATATGCTGTGAAAGAAAAAAACATGAAAAAGAAGGAGACAGTCTGGTAGAGTGATCCACTGCTGAGAGTTATCCCAAAGAGGAAAAGATATATTGATCTTAGAGTCAAAAGGTAAGAGTTCAAATTCTGCCTCCGTAATTTATTAGTTATGTGACACTGTACAAATCACATACCCTGCTCTGCATCCCAGTTTCCTCATCTGTGAAATAGAGACAAAACAATATTTGTACTACATAATTCATAAGTGTTGTTTTAAGAAAAATTCTTTGTAAACCTCAAGATGCTATTGAATATCTCTAGCAGGATACTTTAATTGTATTCTTCTTCCAGGACTTAAATGAATGCAGTATCTCAGATATTTTCATGTTTTAGGGGAAGGGACAAATAGGAAGAATTGGAAAATAGTCATAGGAGCATAGATTTAGAGATAAAAAGGACCTTAGAAATTATCTGCTCAAAAGAAAAAAAAAGAAATTATCTAATCTAGTGGTTCTCAAACTTTTTGGTCTCAGTACCCCTTAATACTCTTAAAAATTACTGAAGACCCCCCCAGTGAGCTTTTGTTTATGTATATTATGTCTATTGTTATTTAACATATTAGAAATTAAAGTATCTTAGCATTATTACAAAACTGGTTTTGACCTTGCAGATCCCCTGAAAGGATCTCAGGGACCCCTCCACACCTGTTGAACTAATTCAAAGCCCTCATTTCAGAGAAAAGAAACCTGAGAGTCAGAAAGGTGAATTTTTATGTTATCACCTCCTATAGAATAGAAGGTCCTTGAGGGCAGAGGCTGCTTCATTTTTTTCTTTGTTGATTAATTGATTGCCCAAACTCACAAGGTAAGAAGACCAAGCCGGGATCTGAAAGCAGGTCCTCTCGTGGTGAATTAACCCTCTTCTCATTGTATCATGCTGCCTTTCTTTTATCTGGAATAGAGTGAAGAGATTCTGGAACCCTTTCTTTTATTCATTCACACTGTTATTAGAACCCTGATGTGGTGTACTTACATACCTGGCCGAATGATCGGTTTATTCATTCTTAGTTCTGTGTCAGAGTTTGCTGTTTCAATCAATCAACAAGTATTTACTAAGCACTTACTATGTGGGGTGTAGGGAGCATTCACGGGACTAGCGCCTCTGGCATGAGGGCTTGCTGAGCCCTTTTCAGGCTGCTCGTCCACCTTTGGTGTCCTCTTGTCACCCAGTTATCACCTGTGGCTCCAAGAAGCTGTGTGGCATGCTCAGTGGCCACACCCCAGTAAAACCGTCTCAGCAGATCAGCTAAACCAAGTTAAGGGTAACCTACAGGCCTCAAACCTGTCAGTGAGTTAGGTGGATGTCTACCCCAAGTGTGTGAAGACTTGCCCTAGCCAAATGGGCAGATAAGAACAATCTGTTCCAATGGCCATGAAGGCAGCTGAAGCAGGCACTGGGGAGCCCTTAGAGGTTGGCCAGACACTGAAGACACCCAAGTCATCCATCGCATCCTTGGCCATTGCCAGTCATCTTGACTTTTGTCTTGCTTTACTTTGATGACTCTGGAAGAAAGAGTGAAGTTGACCACTTTGTGCAGCTCTGCCTCACTTAAATCTAGTTCACACGTTCTCTTTGAAAACAAAGTATTAACAACAGCAACAATTATGTGACAGGCACTGTGCCATGCATTGGAAATACAAGAAGAGGTAAAAAAAAAAATCCCTGTCCAAGTAGCTTACAATCTAATGAGAAGTTTTAAGGGGCAGCTAGATGGCACAGTGGATAGAACACAGGCCCTGAAGTCAGGAGAACTTGAGTTCAAATCCGGCCCCAAACCAAACACTTGACTTTTACTAGCTGTGTGACCCTGGGCAAGTCACTTAACCCCAATTGCCTAAAAACTAAAAAGAAGAAGAAGAAGAAGAAGAAGAAGAAGAAGAAGAAGAAGAAGAAGAAGAAGAAGAAGTGTTAACTAAAGGGAAATACTCACTGTTGTAGCCACCTTGGAAAGACAGGAACACTAATTAATTGTCGGCGGATCTATGAATAGCTTTAATCATACTAGAAAACAACTTGGAATTATGCAAAAAAAAATCACTACATTTATCTTCCCACACATACTCTATCTCCACTCAGTTATCCCAACACAGGGCACTTAGCCTAAGGAGGTCAAAGTAAAAAATAATTTTTGTGTATACCAAAAATATGAAGTGCTATTTCTTGTATTAACCAAAGTGTGTATATTGAGGGTAGAGGGGAAGAGGGAGAGATAAAGAGAGCATTGATTGATTAGAAAGTGGTTGAGGGGCAGCTAGGTGGTGCAGTGGATAGAGCACTGGCCCTGAAGTCAGGAGGACCTGAGTTCAAATCTGGCCTCAGACCAAACACTTGACACTTACTGTGTGGCCTTGAGCAAGTCACTTAACCCCAATTGCCTAAAAAAAACAACAAAACAAAACAAAAAAAAAGTGGTTGAGCAAATTGTGATTATATAAATGTAATAAAATATTATTGCATCATAACAACCAATGACTGTAAGGAATTCAGAGAATCATAGAAAGCCCTAAAAGAATGAATGAATGAAAAAATTATTAAGCTCTTTCTATATACCAAACATTGTACTAAGTCCTGGAGATACAAATAGAAAAGCAGATAGTCTCTTACCTTTGAAGAGTTTACAATCTAACGAGGAAGACAATAAACACCAGTAAGTGGTGGTCAGAAAGGGAAACATGAGTTTTGAAAAATGGTGAGAACAACCCATCCAGGAAAAACAGGAGATTTGATCTGATCGTGGTCTCCAAACTGGAGGTAGGGTGTGAGGAGGTACAATAAAAACGTATATTCTGGGAGGAAAGGGAACTAGCTGGAAGGCAATATGATTGGATGGCTGAAGAGTAGGGGGGGAAATGAAGGAGAACCAGGAGAACAAGGTATACATTGACTACAATAATAAGAATGAAAACAAGACTGAAAGGCAGACAAACTTTGATTCATTCTAGTGACTAATTTTGGCCTTTGGAGAATCGATAACGAAATGTATTTCCCTCCTCTAGGTAGAGAGGTGGGGGTGCGGGACAAAGAATGTGGTTTGTTGCTTGTGCTGTCATGCAGTTGCTACATGGGTTGCTTTAGCTTAACTTTTTCCTTTGTTGTAAGGGAGGGTTCAGTGGGGGTGAGGAAAGTATATTGGGGAATGACAGGTGAAAAAAATGAAAGAGACAGAGGAGTGAGGGAAATCA